>NC_073303.1:51767736-52067736 GCF_027595985.1 Sorex araneus
GGTGCCCACCTGTCCAGTGGCCTGGGGAGCAGCCGTGAGCGTGCAGGGACACGGCCAGGAAGAGTGTGAGCGAGGGGTGTGAGGTCAGTGGCCCAGACTTGAGCCAGCAGGGCGGGCGGCCAGAGCAGAGGGAGGCAGGAGAGAGCCACCCGAACCCCCTCCCGGAACCAGAACCCTGACACCCCGTCCCTACAGGCAGGCACCGACAGGAGCCAACAGCAGGCCCGGCCGCCCAGATGGTCCAAAGTGAGCCAGAACCCTTCGAACTCCCAGGCTGGGCAAGAGTCTCTGCAGGGCCCAGGGCTGGGGCCCGAAGAAGTTTCTGTTTCCCCACAACCTTCCTAACGTTGGGGCTCGGGGTGGCTTTGTCCGACTTCCCGCTCTTACTTCAGCCACACTGGCCGTGTCCCTGAAGCTCCATCCGCCCTAGGGGGGGCGTCTGTCGGTGGCAGTGGCTCAGCCCCTCTCCCCGTCCTTTCCCCTGCCCGAGCATCACGGCCTCTCTCTAGGAGCCCAGCCCAGACTTGTCCTGCTTTTATTTATACTTTTGAAAGAACGATGCTGAATTGCTCCTTTGTCTTGTTCCGTTTGGGTCCCTCTGTTACTTCTCTCCACTCTGTTGTTTTATTACTATCTCTTCCCTTCAGTCTTACCTAGCCTTTGGTTTTAGTTGGTTGGTTTCTGATCTTTGGCTACTTTCTGGCTAGTCCTGGCCCCGGAGCTCAGAGCTCACTCCCCACAGTGCTCGGCGAACACGCACCCCCCACATGCAAAGCCGGTGCTTCAGCCCTTGGGGTCGTCGCCCCAGTTTTCACTCGTTGCTTTCTGCCGGTCACTGTAGCTGCAGGTGAAACTGTCTCTTTGAGACCGCCCCCCAGCCTCTACAGCCCCCATCACCAGCCCCCGCTCAGCGCCACCGTCTCTGCCTCCGGGACCCCGCCGCCGAAAAACACGTGGTGTAGTTTCTACATCTTTGGGCTTTTCCTGATTTTCTTTTTTGGGGTCAAGTTATAACTCTGCAGCATTTGATAAAACAAAACCATTTGGCTTGATTCCAACTTTTGTAAGTTTGTACGTATTTGCTCGTGTCCCAGACGGGGCCTGTCCTTCACAAAGTTCCACGGGCACCTGGAAAAAATATAAATGCCACTCTTTGGGGCAAAGCTTTTTAGAAATTTTTATGCATTGCATGTGTTCCACTTCACTTCTAAGGATGTATTTTCTCAGTTCTCTGTCCTGTTTGATCTGTCCAGCATGGTGAACACTGGAAAGTGCCCCCAAAATCAGTCAAAAGACAGAAACCTACAGTTGAAGAAGTTGAGCAAATTCCTAATGAGAAAAATCCAAATAAATCTTCAAGATGTAGCATTGTCAAACTCCTGGACACTAAAGACCAAGAAGAAATCCTAGTGGTTGTGAAGGGAGTATTAATTCTGTCTCAGAATTTGTCAGAGGTGAACAGACCCCGGAGACTGTCTACAGGAAGTTCTCCCAATGTTAAAAAAAAAAAAAAAGTCAAAGAAGAGAGCTTCAGGGGCCAAGAAGGACAAAGGCAGCTAGAGCTCAGTGGGGCCTGAGATGAGATATTCCTCCCGTGTCGGGGGTCGCAGCCAGGCCTGTGGTGCTGCCTGCCGGGTTCTGGGTGTCCTTCAGTCATGTCTCCATGTCCTTCCCTTGACGAGAGCAGAGCCACCTCTGCTTGGCGGGAGCCCAGCCGCACACCGTCCTCAAGGCTCGAAGCTGAAGTCTGAGCCACTCGGCACCGCCTCCGGGAGGGGCTCAGGCCGTGGCAGGTGCCGTCACGGCTGGCACAGATGAGCTCGGGACACAGGGGACGGGGTGACCTGAGCAAACGGTGCTGCCCGCAGAGTCCACAGTGTGTGTGTGGATTCACACGCCCGGGGAAGGGACCTTCGGCCCTGGCGACACACCCTGCGTGGAACTGAGGGTCAGGAGAAGTGAAATGCCAGGGGAGGTGCTACCGGGCGGGGCACGGGCATGTGGGCAGCTGGGCAGCGGGCAGGAGAGAAAGGCCCGTTGTCACGAGCGATGTCCCTGGGCTGCCGCCTCCTTCTGAGTGCCCACATCAGAGACACACGCAGCCAGCCGTATCTCACGATGCGAAGGGCGTTTCCCCCAGCAATGAGTGTGTTATGAACCAGACCAGCACCCCCGGTTCACACAACCAGAAACTGGGTACAAGACCAGCACAGACCCAACCCTGAGGGAGACAGACAGACAGACAGACAGACCGCACCTGCGGAGACGCTCAACCCTTCCCAATCGTCAGAGAGCCCCGGACGGGCACGTCAGCACGAGGGCAGTGTGGGCACCCTGATGCCCCCGAGCCCGCATGCCCAGCTGCTCCGAAGGCGGCTGCAGGTTCCTCAGCACCTCGTCCCCGCCCTGGCTGCACCCCTGCCATGCATGCAGCGGCCCCCCGGGGTCAGAGTCTCTGCCTGAGGCCGCCAGCCCCATGGCCCTCCTGAGCCAGCAGCTTCCACTCTGCCCCCAGTGAGGCTCAGCTGGAAATGGCCAGAGCAGGCGAGGATGGGGGGAGGGGAGGGTGTCTGTGGCCGTGGACTGTTCAGACCAGAGGCCCCGCCGGGGGCCCAGCCACGCGCACTGCAGCTCTTACAGAACTTCATTCAGAAGGCAAAGAGTGGATTGAGGGCAGTGACGAGCCCAGGGGACCTCAGGAGCCGTAGGAAGGGGGTGACCCACCCCAGACTCCCAAGATGGCCGCGCTGGGCACGCAGAGACCGGGGAGGCCAGGACTGAGGGGGGTGGGGTCGGGATCTACGGCCGGGGAGGTCTGTGCTCCAGCCCCAAGCGGCCCATGAAGCTGCATTTCATCTCCAGTGCAAAGGCTCCTTTTATGTTATGGTGGGGGGGTTTGGGCCACTCCTGGTGGGCCAGGGGCCCGTCCACGGTGCCGGGGATCCAGCCCGGGTTGGCACGTGCGTGCACTATGACTTCAACCCCGAGCCACAGGATGGGCTTAAGTGAGGCCTCTGGGGAGTAGAGGGGTTGTCAAGGGCTGGGCCTGGGGCAGGACAGCTGCCAGGGCAGAGAGGGGTGCCCTAGGGGAGGGACAGGAACCCGGGTGGGCACCCAAGTTCAGCTGGGGCTGGCCTGGGAATGTCTCGTGTGTCAGCTGATGAGCTGAGGTCGAACAGCATCTGTCCACCTGGGTATGCATATGTGCATGCGTGTGTGTGTGGTGTGTGTGCATGTCTGTATGCATGTTTATGCACGTGTATGCGTGTGAGCATGTATACATAAATGCATACATGTGCGTGCGTGCATGTATGTGTGCACATGTGCATGCATGCTCTTGTGTGTACATGTGTGTGAGCATGTGTGTGAGCATGTGTGTGCACATGTGTATGCATGTGCGTGTGCATCTGTGCATGTGTGCACACATGTGTGCTCTTGCGTACATGCATATATGTGTGCATGTATGTGTGCATGTCTCCTCCCCATGGTGTGAGATCTCGTGCCCTCCAACCCTCCACACCTGGGGACAGTGTGGAGCCAGAGGCGGGCGGCTGAAGCCTCCCTCTCTGCTGTCCACTTGAAGGTCACGGAGCCAGATGGCCACGCCTCCGTCACAGGTGGGTGGCCACCGGGTGATGCCGGCAGCTGCCGCAGCTCGGGCAGGACACCTGCATCTCGGGGAGGAGGGACACAGGCCGGCCAGAGGGCAGCTCGGGGGGCTTTCCCGGCCCGGCAGCCCCCCCCGCCCCCAGCAACCCCTGACGTCCACAGCACGTATGGGAGAAGACTGAGTCACAGACACACGTTCATGGCCCACCATCGGCCACGCTGCTCGGACAGAGTTTCCCTTTCTAGAAGGCAGCTGACCACATCGGCTGAGCGCATGACCCCTCAAGTGACCCCTCACACTGTCCCTGAAGAGCGTTTGTTCCCTAAGAAGCGTTTCTCGCTGACTTGCCACACGCCCGAGTGCCGGCCCCGGGGGGCTGCCTCCGCGGCACACAGGCCCCCCAGGGCCAACAAAGGAGGCCGCCCGCCCTCCGTGCGGGACAGAACCCAGCCCTCCCCACGGTGGGCACGAGGGAGCCCCCAGCCGCAAAGCCTGGCTCGGCCGCTGCTCTGGGCTCCAGGAGAATAGTTTTAAAATAGGCCTGACGCAATCCCACGGGTAATGCATTGCCCAACGCCACGGTCGCAGCAGAAAACAGGAAGTAGGAGAGGTTACTGTCGGGCAAGGCTGCTCCTACCCCAGCCTGCCCGGCAGCAGATGCTGGCCCGGCCTGCCCCCTGCACCTGGCCGTGAGTCTGGCTTCACATCTGCTCCCGGCTGGAAGGCGTTTTGTTTTTGTTTAGTTCCAAAGTGAGCCACTGTGTTATTATTATTGTTATTATTATTATTATTTGGGGTGGAGGGCACCGGGGACAGTTGTCAGGACTCGTGGCCGGCTCTGTGCTCAGGGGTCGGTCACTCTTGGTGGGGCTCAGGGACCGTGTGTGGTGCTGGTCAAGGTCCTAGGCTGTGGCTGCAGCCCTGGGTACGCCTGTTATTACTTGAGAGGGGCTGCGGCCACGCCTGGCAATGTGCAGGGGTCACTCCTGGCCCAGTGCCCAGCGGGGCTGGCCCACCAGGACACTCTGAGGACCACATGGTGCCAGGGATCAAACCCCAGGCCTCCCGCCTGCCAACTCAATGCCGGCCCTGAGAGCAATTTTGAATTCGTATTTGAGTTCAGAGTAGTGACGCACCGTCCTGCTCGTGACGGGGCGTCTCGCAAACACGAGCCCCTCGGTGCTCCCGGGCCCCGTGGCGAGGCCAGCCGCGGACGACGCCAGGCTCCAGCCTTGGCCTGTTTGTCTTTCCCTTATTCGGGATGCGTTTGGCTCTTTGGAAACAATCGTCAAGGTCCTCCAAGCGACAGATGAAGGAGCCTCTTGGCACAGACGGGCCCAGAAGGGCGTCAGCCGCCCACGTGGGGCGCGTGGACACGGGAGCCGTGGGTCCGTGGAGCCTCGGGTGCGGGGAGGAGCCCGGCCGCGCTTTGCATGGATCCCCGCGGACGCACCGACTCCTCATGCCGCCGGGCGCCGGGCGTCGACCCAGGCGACCATTCTTCCGCTTCCTAGAAGTTGTGCAACTTGTCTGAGGTGACACCGCCTCGGAGTCCCGAGCCCAGACTCGAAGCGAGCACTGGGCGGGCGGGTGTCCTAGTTCCCTCCCGTGAGCGGGATTCTCCCCGCGCTCACGCGCTGTTTACTGGCTGTGGGTGTGCCCCAGTACGGTGGCCGGGCCTCGAGCCGCCCCTGCTGTGCTGAATGACCTCCACCCCCGGCACGGAGCGGCTGCGCCTCGGACCCCGAAAGATTCCTTGCCTGTTCTCCTCTCTCCCCCATCTTTCTCCTTCCTCTGTCGGGGGCCATGCCCAGTGGTGCTCAGGGCTCAGTCCCCGCTCAGGGTCTGCTCTGGCAGGCTCGGAGGACGCTGTGGGGTGACAGGGCTGGCACCCCCATACTGCAGCACGGCCTGTCCGGCCCCCACGGCACCCGCACACCCCGCTGCCGTGTGATGACTGCGGGGGGGTTTCGCTGAGTCTGGGTGTCAGCAGAGGACCTCCCTGTCCCCCGGGCGCCCACCGGACACCCTTGTCTCCTCGGGCCTGCTGCTCACCCCCGGCCCCTGGCATCTCAGGCGGAGTCTCTGCACCCCAGAAAGAGCCCCGGGCCTCCCCTTGAGGCCTGGCTGCAGAGGCCAAACCCCGTCCTGCCTGGCCTAGACACGTGGTTCTGCTGTGTTCTAGATCTTTCTGGCGTGGGAAGGAGGTGCTGCTCTCGCACCCACTCCCCTCCCTCCCTGAGCCACAGTGACCCGAGCTCTCTGGGTCCCCGGCCACCCGTGACCCGAGCTCTTGCCTGGGCTCTGCTCATTCTTGCTTCCTTCCACCCATGGATTTGCTCGTTGCTCTGTTGAGGGCAACCACCGTGACCAACACCGGGCCGGACGCGGGGCTCAGAGTTAGGGGGCAGGAGGAGCGAGGACCAGCCCTGGGGCCCTCCCCCCTGCTCGTCCCCCAGGAGAGGAAACCGGCGAGGAAGCTGCGGTCCGGTTTCAAGTACAGACTTGGGGCACCTACACGGTCCCTGCTGGAGTCCAGACCTGCCAGAGCCTTGCAGGGCTCCGGGAGAGCGTGGGGGTCTGCGGGGGGCCCCTGGTTAAGACGATCTGACCGCCCAGCAGCGTGGCCTGGAGGACAGGCAGCCCCTATCCTGGCCATCTCTGGCCGGCATTTGGGAATATTATTTTTTGTCACGAACATGATTGTCCAGAGAGGCACAGGTGGGCCTTGCACTGGCCGGCGGCCTGCGGCAGCTGCAGGACCCTGCGGTCTGAGGGGGCCTCTCGCCCCTGTCCTGGCCACGTTCCCCCCCGCCCGCCCGTTGGTCCCAGCAAGGAGGGGGAGGGGGCAAACCCAGAGGGTCCTCTCTCACACGCGCTGTCTGTCCGTCTGTCCTCCTTCTCCCCCTGCTGGTGTCCTTCTGTCCATCTCGCCCAGCTCTTCCTATATGCCCGGCCCTGTCTGAGTCCCCAGCCCTGCCCTCTGCGTGCCAGCCTGGGGCCCTCGGGGCCTCCTGGGCTATCCGAGCCGCTGCTCGGCTTCAGCTGGTCACTTCCGCCGGCTCCAGGGCCCGCTGGACGCTCGGGCCACGGCTTCCTGTGGCCTGTTCTCAGCTCTCTCCGGAGCTTCTGAGGGCCCCTGGCGAGCTCTGCTCTTTGAAGTCCGGCTTCGGACAGGCGGGTCACTTCCAGCCCGAGAGAGGAGGGTGCCGCCTCGGCCCCGGGGCGCCGTCACCTCTCACCGACTCGGGCCTGGCCCGGCCCTCGCGCCTGTCTCCGCACGCCCCGGCGCCCGGCCAGCAGACGGACGCTGCCAACCTCCCTTTAGCAATCGCTGCGCCATTGCCTCAGCCTCGGTGATTCACCGCAGGCGAGCGGCCGGCTCCGTCCTCCCACGGGCTCAGGGCTCCACCTCAGGGGACGGCGGTCTGCAGGGGAGGGCCTGCTCGCCGGCCGCTGCCCACCGCCTGTCACCTCGGCCCCACCCTGGGGGCGCAGAGGGCCCGAGTGCCCTGTCGTGATGGGCACACACTTTCTCCTCATTGGGGCCAGAGGTTCCTGTGGGCATCGACTGCAGGAAGGTCGTCGGCTGCTTCCGCCCGCCCGTGGGGGCTGGGCACCCTAAAGGTTTGCCACAGGGAGGGTGGAGGTAACGGGGGATAATTCCTCCCTCCCGTCTTGGCCGCCCACCCAGGGCTGGCTACGTGGTCGGTCCCTCCTGCCCCCTGTCTCGCACCCAGGACCAGGGCAGATGGACGCCCATGCCAGCGCGGAACTGAGAGTGGACCCGGGGGCTGTGGGCGGTGCTGGGCGCCCCTGGACCCAGACGCTGCCCACTCCGCCCTGCCCTCCCTGGGGACGCCCTAGCACGGGCCCCGGGGCCACGCCAGATGGTCTCCTGGGCCCCCTGTGTGGATCACGTGGCCTCCTGGAAAAGCCGCTGCTGCCCCCTGTCCTGGGCGGTCACCTCACTTGCACTGTCCCCCTCTGTCCTGGTGTCTCTGCAGCTCGGCTCTGCCCGTCTGTCTGCCCGTCTCCTTCCACTGTCCAGCCCATGGCCTCGCCCTCCAGTTAGGGCAGCCGTGGGCATCAGACCCGCCAAAAGAAGGGACAGCCGGGGGTGTTCATACCCTCAGACCACCACGCTCACTTGCTCGGACACTCCTCGGCGGGACCCTGCGAGGAGTCGCTGCCCAGGCCCTGGACACCCCTCCGAGGGATGGCTGAGCTGGGCAAGCACAAGGCGGCCCCACGACCGTGAGGCCATAGCAAAGAGGGGTGCCCCAGGCGGGCAGGCGGCACCTGGCGCCCGGCTCTGCCCTCCCTCCCTCTGCGCTGAGCCCGGCGGGGGCCCTGCTCCCTGTCCCCCACGCTGCGCCCCCCTCCAGCCCCGGGGACATGGCCGGCTCCCCCATGAGCTCTCCTGCACGTTCCTGGGGGCTCGCTCAGGCCGCAACCCGATTCACGCAACACCCCCGGCCCACACCCCAGACTCTCCCGGGCCGGCCCGGGCTGCTCACTCCCTCCAGGACCCCGGGATGAGGCCGTGGCTGGGGGCCCCAACCTGACCGCAGTTAAGAGGGCAGTGGGCCTGTCCAGTACTGCCCCCCCGCACCCGTTTCCCACCGAGGCCACTAAACGTGGCCCCGAGTCCTAACGTGCCAGCGACCCCAGTCCCCTTCCCCGCCCATGTGGTGCCCGCCGCCTCCCCTCCCCCCTGCTCGCAGGGGTGACCCCACTGCAGTGTCTCTTGAAGCCCAGACCAGTCCCCTGGCCATCCACGGCCCCCCAGACCCACAGTCAGGGCCACAGGGGGCACAGGGAGGAACCCCGGAGACCTTGGAGTCATTTCCGAGTCCGCAGAAGTGCCCCCCGGGCCAGATGTCCCCAATCTCTCTCAGACCCTCCCCGAGCCCCTCGCCTGCAACCCCCCAGCTCTGCCCCGACTGGCTGTGGCCTGGTGGCCATCTGCCCACGCCCGCCCCGGCGCCTGTCCAGGCACTGCTGTGGCCTCGCTCACTCTGCCCCAGGCGGGCGGGCCCAGGGGGACGCGCGGCAGGAGGGTCTCCGCGCCCACGGAGCGAGGTGTAGAGCAGCTGCCCTCGCCCGCAGCCCGGGCACCGCACCAGCTGTCCCGTGGCTTCTCAGTGAGGTGAGGTCTGGCGGGCTTGGGGACTCTGGGTCCAGGCCCGGAGAGGAAGCTGGGGTCAGCACTCGTCCCTGACAGGGAAGGGCCCCGACCGCGGGCAGCCGCGGAGGCGCAGAAGCCAGAGGTTCCCGCAGGGAAGGGGAAGCACCGGGGGACCCCAGCCCTGCCGGAGGGGGGGGAGATGCGTCCTCCCGTCTGGGGGCACAGGGAGCAGACACTGGAGCCCCTGGGCAAGCCCTGGACACGCCCACCGTCCCGGCCATGCAGTGACCAGCAGGAGGCGCCACACCTGGGCAGAGGCAGCGGGCAGGGCGTGCCTGGGGCACTGAGGCGCCCACGGAGGGAGCTGGGGGCCGGGGCCGCCGTCTGACATGGCCAGGTCACGGAGGACTGGCCAGGGCCTGGGGTCAGGCAGTGGGGTCTGTGGGGCAGAGAGCAGCTTGCAGGCAGGAGCACCTGATCCCCAGAAGCCGTGCGAAGGGCGGGCGGCCGTGAGGGGCCGCAGAGAAGCGGGGGGCCGGGCTCGGGGCGGGGCAAAGGAAGCCGGGACTGGGCGGGGATCAGCCCCCCGAGCCTGGGTCTCTCAACTCAGGGACCCCACCTCGAACACTCTGCATCTCGACCAGATCCCCAGGGGACCTGGAGTGCCCGGCCCCTGCCTGCACCCCAAGGGCCTGGCACCCTCCGCTCCAGCGGGAGTCCAGTGCCCGGGACGGCGTGTCCGGCCCTGGCAGTGCCCACGAGGGTGGGCGGGCCATTGTCGGGCGTCCCGGAGGCATTTTCCCAGAGACTCGGGGTTAGCTTCCCAGGCCCGCCGGACAAGTCCGGTTTTGTTCCGTCACCGCTGTTCTTGGAGTGCTGAGCTGTGGCCCTTGGGGGCTGCTCCGGGGGTCGCCTCCCTCTGAGCCGGCTCCGAGTTGCAGGGGCGGGGGCGGGCGGGGCTGGGGGCCATGTTTTCTTTCTTTCTTTTTTTTTTTTTAAGAGACCGCCCCCCTGGGGGTCATGTTTTCGCCGGCTCTTTGACTCTCTTTCCACCGCCCCCTTTCTAGATTCCGGTGGAGGCAGCACGGCTTATTTACTTATTTATTTACTTATTTATTTACTTTTTGCCTTTTGGGGGCCACACCTGCCGGTGCTCAGGGGCGGCTCCTGGCTCTGCACTCAGGGGTCACTCCCGGCAGTGCTCGGGGGACCCTGTGGGGGGCCGGGATGGAGCTGGCCCGGCTGGCTGCAAGGCCAGTGCCCTCCCCGCCGTGCCACCACCCGGGCCCCTCTCGTCCCTTCTCACAGCCAGGGGCGTCTCTCTGTGGGGAGGCCCCACAGTCATCCGCTCTCGTCACCCGGGTTGTGTCCAGATTCCGGCCATCAAGCTGCAGTGGACACAGGAGTGCCAAGGGCTTTGCTGAATAGTGATGGGGCCCTGGGGAAGATTCCAAGAACGGGAATGGCCGGGTCCAGTGGGAGTTCCAGTCCCAGTGTCTCTGAGACGCGTCCGTGTTGCTGTCCCGAGAGGCGGGCCCAGCGGCCATTCCAACAGTGGTGGGGGAGGGGCCCTCCCCCCAAACCCTCATCAACACGGTTTTGTTCTTTCTTTAATGTGTCTCTCATCAGAAAAATATTTACAGATCCAGCATAAACCACAAAAAACTTATTTTGAGACAAATTTCTAAGACTTTTTTTGTGACACCCCCACGTTCAGTGACGTGACCCCCATCTAGGGTCTCGGTTCGTAGGGTTTTTTTTTGTTTTGTTTTGTTTTGTTTTTTTTGCTTTTTGGGTCACACCTGGCAATGCACAGGGGTCACTCTTGGCTCTGCACTCAGGAATTACTCCTGGCGGTGCTCAGGGGACCATATGGGATGCTGGGACTCGAACCCGGGTCGGCTGTGTGCAAGGCAAACGCCCTCCCCGCTGTGCTATCACTCCAGCCCCTCGGTCCATAGTTTAAGGACTTAAGGGTAGTCCCTGGACAAAGGTGGCACCACCCCGCCCCCCCAGGAGCAGAAGCCCGAGGAAGAGATGGGGGCGGCCGTGTCCTGGCCCGGTGGCCGTGTGAACATTCAGGGATTGTCCAGCCCGGTCATTCCCGGAGGGGAGGCCTTGGGGCGCCCAGCCGGGACACAGGAGCAGGCCTGGAGGAGGGACAGGACAGGCGGGCATCAGTGAGGCGGCCGCTGCCTCCTCCCTCCTGCAGCCGGCCCACGTAGGTGGGCCTGGGGCCCTGGGTGTAGCCCCACACCGTCCCCAGCAGAGAAGCCGGCAGCCCCGCGGTTTCAGAGACCCCTGGGGAAGCTGTGCTCACTAAGCATCAGACACTCAGTGCTCCCCAGAGGCCCCGATGGCAGCACCGGGACTGGCCCTGCCGCCCAGCACAGCCCCTCGGCTCGCCAGGCTCTACCCCAGCCCAGGCTGTGTGCCAGAGGGTTGGGGCAGGAAAGACACTTGGCTGCTTGATTTATAGCCGCGACCCCGCCGGCCGGCGTGCGTGGGTCTGAGCTTCCCGGACGCAGCTCCAGCGGTGCCCTGTCTACACTGGAAACCCTGACCCCGAGCCGGCTGGGCGTCCAGACTCACGAAGCCCCGCTGACAGGGCTCGGCCCCACCCGTGCAGCTCTCCCGGAGACAGGGGTGCAGGCCCTCGGCCACAGGGCGGCGTGGGGAGCAGCGGATTCTCTCGGCGCCTCTGGGACCCACTGCAGATCTCTCGTAGGTTTTCAATCTATCAGAAGAGTTGCAACTCACAAAAGCAATATTCCTTTTAAATAAGTGGGTAGAAATAGATATTGGACATGAATGGGTGGGTGGGTAGATGACAGGGATCAGGGAGATGGAAATGGATGGATAGATGAAGGACGGACAGAATAGAGGCAGGTAACAACAGACAGATGGAGAGAGGAGAGATGGAGGGTGGGCAGGTGGATAGATGGGTGGGTGGGTGGGTGAGTGGATGGATGGATGGGTGGATGGGTGGATGGGTGGATGGGTGGATGGATGGATGGATAGGTGGATGGGTGGATGGGTGGATGGATGGATGGATGGATGGATGGATGGATGGATGGATGGATGGGTGGATGGATGGATGGATGGGTGGATGGATGGATGGATGGATGGAGGATGGGTGGATGGATGGATGGATGGTTGGGTGGATGGATGCATGGATGGATATATAGGTGAGTGGATGGGTAGATGTATGTATGGATGGGTGGGTGAATGGGTGGATGGATGGATGGGTGGGTGGGGGTTGGGCAGGAGGTGGAGGGGCGAATGGGTAGATGGGTGGCTGGTGGATGGATGATGGATGGATGAAATGGTGAATGGACAGATGGGTGAGTGGGTGGTGGACGATGGACAGGTGGATGATGAAAACAGATGGCAGGAGGATGGGTAGGTGGTGGAGGGCTGAATGAAGAAGTAGAGGATGGGTTATAACCAATGAGTATATTTTCCTTTCGGGTCACTCTGGCTGTGCTCAGACTTCCTCCAGGCTCTGAGCTCAGGGGTCACTCCTGCTGGCTCAATCTCAGAGAACCAGTATGGTGCTGGCTCTACTCACTGCTGACCCTCCTGTCCTGCCGTCCTTCCTACTGTCCCTCCTCCCGGCCTAGCAGGCCCTCCCTCTCGCCTTCCCAGGACAGCCCCCGGTGGGACCTGCTCAGGGGACTGGCTGTTCCGGGGTTCCTGGGCCAGCAGGGTGCTCCCAGGATGTGGGGTCGGTTCAGGGGCTGGAGAAGGGCGTGGGGGGTCCTGGTCCCATCAGCTTCCTTCAGCACCCGACTGTGCGTCCTCTCAAGCTTGAGCTTCGTCTGGGCTGGATGTGGGTAGTGGGACCAGAAGGGCCTTTTCCACGTGGCCTCCCTCGGGTCGGCAGGAGCTGCCGTGATGGCTCGCCAGGGGTGGGACTGGGGGCGGGGGCTCCTTCTCACGCTCTGGCCCCTGCTCAGGGTCACTCCTGGAGGTTGGGGGGTGGGCAGCAGAGGCTGCACTCAGCCTTGAGCTCTCGCCAGCCGCCTCCGTTCCAGCTGGAGGCCAGGCCAGCCGTGCTCAGGACCTGCTCCCAACTCTGTGCTCAGGAGTCACTCCTTCTGGTTCTCAAACCCTGGGGCGCCCAGGATCGAACCCAGGGCAGTGGCGTGCCAGGCAAGAGCCCTCAGCCCTGGTGCCGTCTGTCTGGCCCAGACTGGTTTGCGCGTGTGTGTCTCAGCCGGCCGGCACCGCCCCGAGAGCCCTGCCCGGCTCCAGGGGGTCCGTACTGCTGCGCCCTCCCTCTGGGCCGTGCGGCTTTCTCCCTGTGGAAGTCTGTCTCGAGAAAGTTGACCAGTGGGGCCCTGAGCGATAGCGTGGCGGGGAGGGCGTTTGCCTTGGATACGGCCAGCGCGGGTTCAACCCCCGGTGTCCATGGGGTCCCTGGAGGCCCGCCAGGAGTCAGAGCTGAGCACCGACACGGGTGCCCCCTCTCCCAAAATGAGGATGCAGGAGCCAGCGTGAGAGACACGGAAGAGAGGAACCGGCCACGACAGCGGCCAGTCGAGGCAAGGTGACCATCTGGGCTGCCCTGTCCAGGGCTCAGAACCACTGACCGCCACGGCAGACCGGCCCCCTCCCTCCCTCTCCCCAGCCTCCTCCCGGGGGGGGGGGCAAAGAGGACAGGGCGGGAGCCTGCAAGGCGGGGGCCGGACTCACCATGGACAGAGGAATCTGGAAGATTCCATGCCTCCCCCTGGGGCAAGTCCCGACAGCCCAGCCCCCCCCCCACCGGCCAGCACTAGGGCGAGCCCTGTCCCCTCTTTCCGCTGCAGCTGGGCGATGGCAATGAATTCTAAACGAAGAGAAAAAAAATTTTTTTGGATTGTTCAAGTTTCAACGAATTTGGAAAATTGTCGTCATGCAATGTTCTCAGATGTCGGTGCGATTAAATTACAAACCGGCCACGGAGACCTCTCCAGAGCACGTCAGGAAACGGTGCTCTCTGGGGGGCTCCGGGGCCTGGAAGAGAGGGCAGGGAAGGCGCCTGTGCTGCCCGCCGCTGGCCCCGCGCCATCCCCGTGCCGCAGACGGGCCCCAGAGCCGCGCGGGGAGGGGTCCCTGAGCACAGAGCCAGGAGTAAGCCCTGAGCACCACCGTGTGTGGCCCCAAGAAACTGAGACAGAGACACCAAGAGGGAGAGAGAGGGACAGACAGAGACAGAAACGAGGGGAGGAGGAGCAGGGGAGGCTGAGTGCCCTCATGGCCAGAACCCACAGCTCTGGTGCCCGACAAAAGCCAGGCTTCCGGGTGCGGCTCTGCAAAAGCTCTTGGAGACGTGCTCTGGCCAGAGTGACCGGCCGGGGCGGGGGGAGGGGAGAAGTCTTGACTAATCCAAACGGAGAAAACCCAGGCGTGCTGGGGACAGCAGGGTAGCATGATGGCTGGCCTGCCGTGGGGCCTCGGGTGCTGCGGGAAAGCCCGGAGCGGGGCAAGCGCGCGAGCAGACCTCCAATCCCGTCCTTTTGGGCCCGGGCCGGCTCCCGAGAGGGGACAGACGGAGAGTGACGGGCCATCCACCCCGTCTGCAGTCTCTGAGAGCAGGGAAGCTCCCCGCGTGCCGGCGTGTCCTGAGGAACACGCGTGGGAGCCGGGGCAGGGCACAGCCCGTGTCCGGCTCACCGGCCACACGCACACGGGATCCCCCAGCTGGCCGCAAACGCCAGCGGACACGGAGAGGGGACAGGCAGGAGTCGGCTGCCCCAGGGACTCCGGGCACCCAGGGGCGCAGCCTGGGAACGGGGAGCTGCAGCGAAACAGGACCCGTGTCACGGGGGATAGGGGGCACGTGGCCTCCCACGGACAGTGGGGAGGGCAGAGCTTCCAGCATCTTCTCCGTAGGAGCCCATCTGGGGTCCGGCAACACCCGCGGGGAAGGTGCCTGACAGCCCGAGAGACTGTCTCTGCCACTCGGTGCTTCTCTCGGGGCCTGGACCAGAAGCTCGGGGTCCTGCACGCTGTGTGAGCTGTGGACGGGGCAGGCGGCGGGGCGGGCCCGGTGTAGCCCGGGGCCAGCCCACCCGCTCCCCCACCCCACTCCACGCTCCCAGACATCAGTGAAGCCTGTTGCCCTGCGTTTCCCGGGACCCGCCCTCGGCGAGGGGACAGTACAGCCGCCACTTGCCCTGTCTCACTGGCACCCCTTCAGGACACTTGAGGGAGTGCCCAGCTCCCTGGCGGGGCCCAGGGCAGGAGGGGGGGTTGGGGGGGCGGGGCATGTCACCCTGAGCTCCTCTGCTCGCCCAGGCCCCCCTGTCGGCTGTGAGGAGCTCAGGTGCTGAGCCCACCTGCTCCCCGCCCGCCTTGCAGCTCAGGACCGCCCTGCGTTCTGGGCGGGGGGGCAGGCAGAGAGGGGGTCAGGAGCCAGACCTGGGGGCCTGTGCAGAGCCGGGAGGAGGCGGCAGCCTTGCCAGTGACATGGGACTGGAGCTCACTTTTTCTTTTTCTAATTGAATCACCGTGAGATACAGTTACAAGCTTTCATGTTAGAGTTTCAGTCACACAATGACCAACCCACCATCCCTCCACCAGGGCACATTCCCCACCACCAATATCTGCAATATCCCCCACCCTCCCCCTGCCTCCATGGCAGACAGTTTCCCCCATACTCTCTACTTTTGGGCATTATGGTTTGCAACACAGACACTGAGAGGCCATCACATTTGGTCCTTTATCCACTTTCAGCACACATCTCCCATCCCAAGTGATCCCTCCAACCATCCCTGACTCAGTGACCCCTTCTCTCTCCCAGCTGCCTTCTCCCCCAGCTCATGAGGCAGGCTGCCAACCATGGGGCAATCTTCCTGGCCCTTGTCTCTACTGTCCTTGGGTGTCAGTCTTACATTATTATTTTATATTCTACAAACGAGTGCAGTCCTTCTATCTCTGTCCCTCTCTCTCTGACTCATTTCACTCAGCATGATACTCTCCACGTCCATCCATGTGTAAGAAAATTTCATGACTTTGTCTCTCCTAACAGCTGCGTAGTATTCCATTGTGTAGACGTACCAGTTTCTTTAACCAGTGACTTGAGCTTACTGCAAAGCATGGAGTCGCTTTAGCACCCGAGAAGCCACCGCGGGGTGTCCTGAGCTGGGGGACACTCAGTGCCCCCTTCTGCCCTGCCAGCTCACCAGGAGGGTTCTCACAGCCCCAGAGGTGGACACCTGGAGGTCAGTGCAGCAGCTGCCGGGGATCTGTCAAGAGCCCTCCGGCTGGACGATGGAGGAGCCAGAAGCTTCTAGAAAGAAGTGGGTGTGGCAAGCACTGGGAGGCCACTGTGGCAGGAGCCAGGGCTCCCCCTGAGGCTCTGGAGCACTGTCAGGCCGTGGGGGCACTTCAGACGCCCAGAGTGACCACGTCCAGACCTGAACAGCGGCAGGGCCTGTGCCAGGGCTAGGGGCACCACGCAGATGGCAGAGGAGCCCCCCGCTCCGCTCACCCCTGTGCCCGCAGCCCTCGGCCCGGGACCCTCGCCCGGGGTTGGCTCTGACCAATCAGCGCGCCCTGCTTTCTGGGCACAGTGATTGGGCAGAGCACACCCACGTGACTCCAGAACGAGCCAATCAGCGTTCCCAGGCCTCGAGAGTGGGTACCAAGATGCATGCCCTGAGGCTGCCTAGGATGCGGGAGCTGTAAGGGGGTCTCGGGGGGGCTAAGGGGCCCTCGGGCATCTAAGGAGTCTTGGGGCCTAAGGGGCCCTCGGAGGCTAAGGGCTCTCTCTCCCTCTTTCCTTCCCTCTGCCCCTCTTCTCCTCCCCCCCCCTTAGAGCACGTGTTGTGACAAATCCAGTTCCCTGAATGTCATTCAGGCTGGCGCCAGGGACCTACTCACTGGTTCCAGCGCCTTGGAAGGGCTCCTGGGTTCCTGGGGCCCCCTCGGGACCGGCTGAGTCAGGCTGTGTAGTTCTAGAATATTCCAACCCATCTTCAGAGCAGAGACAGTGGCACTCGGTGTGGTGCACGGCTGGGGTCTCGGGTGGCCCTCTGGAAAGTTCTTCCCAGGCCGCTGTGCTGCCTCTCGCCTCGGAGGAGCCACGGGGGTGTCTCCTGAGGAGACGCCCTGCCCGGTTCTCCTGGGGTGGGGAATGGGACACTGCGCCCTCTGCCCGCCCCTGGGGTCTGGGCTTGAGGCCCTCACCCACACCCGCAGCTCTCACAGCGACGAGGCCCAGACAGAGCCCGCAGCCCTGTCCCCGCACCCGGGCCTGCCCCACACCCACCCGGGGGGCCGCGCACCCATCCCGCGGCCGGCCACGAGGAGAAGCCCCGTCACCTCCGCACCCGCCGTTCTGGGCGCCGCCGAGCTCGGGGAGTGCAGGCCTGCCCAGGGCTCGGCTTCTGCTGCTCCCCCTGCGGTGCTCGGGCCCAGGTGTCAGACTGCCCCGAGGGGAGGGGGCGGAGCACTGGTCTGAGCGGCTGCTGTGTCGGAGCCGGGGCTTCACACAACAAGGACGGTGTGAAGAGTCAGCGCGGGCAGGCCTGCCTCCCCCCGCACGCGCACAGCACACGTGTGCTCCCCCCCCCCACCCCGCAAGCGCATGGCGGCCCCCAGATGAACCCCGGCGGGAGGGTTTGGAAGTGTGACTTTGCACTGGGAAGAAACTTTCCGTTAGAGGCGCCTCTTTCATAAGCCAGAGAAGGGTCAAAGTAGCTGCCGGGGGCCCAGAGGGGTGTGTGTGTGTGTGTGTGTGTGTGTGTGTGTGTGTGTGTGTGTGTGTGTGTGTGTGTGTGCGCACATGGCACCTGGGTTCGATCCCCAGCATCCCATAGGGTCCCCCAAACCCGCCAGGAGGGATTCCTGAGTGTGGAGAGCCTGGAGGAACCCCCCAAGCACCACTGAGTGTGACACAAAGCCCCAAACACAGCTGGATGAGGAAATCTTTGTGTTGAACTGTATTCTATAAGACACATTTTCAACTTTTTTTTTTCTTTTTGGGTCACACCCAGCGATGCACAGGGGTTCCTCCTGTCTCTGCACTCGGGAATTACTCCTGGTGGTGTTCAGGGGCCCGTGTGGGATGCTGGGAATGGAACCCGGGTTGGCCCCATGCAAGGCGAATGCCCTCCCCGCTAGGCTATCGATAGCTCCAGCCCCAGGACACATTTTCAATGTGAACCTTTTTCTGATCCTGCTGACATTGCCAGAGTCGGGGAAAGAGCAGCAGAGCAAGTCTCTGGGAGGGAATCCGTCTACACCCGCAGACCTTGGTACTCTCGGTACCTGTGGAACAAGTCCATGGCACCAGCAAGATGCAGTGTCCACTTCCTTCCTGGACACTCCCAGGGCCTTGTTATGTCCAGCGCTGGCTAAGCTGCAGAGAGGCTTTTGCATTTTGATCATGGCCGGCTGCCTCAGTTTCCCTGCGAAATAGAAGCAATCGTATCTAGGTGTATGGGCCGTAGGTTCGTTGCAAGCTGGCTGGAGCATCACCCAGAAGCGTCCCCCGATCTACAGAGTCCCTGGGTCCAGCACACACCCCCTTCCCCATCCACCTGCACCCTCCAGGTGTCTTGGAGACACACCCCCCGCAGACCTGGGCTGGGGGGGGCGGGAGAGGGGGCGTCCGGGCCAGCTGCCCTCGCTGTCTGCCGTCTGTCCTAGAATTTGTATTCCAGCCGCCACTCTGTCCCCCGTGCAGGGCGGCAGTCCGGAAGCCAGTGAGTGGGGCTTTTGTCGCAGCCCGTGCTCCGGCTTCGTGCTAAGGTCACGGATGAATAGATATTGTTTGGGCTCTCAAGAACTTGATTGTCTCACGGGGGAGAGAGACAGATAAATAAGATCAGCAGAAAAAACGCTGTAATCACAGAGCAAACAATATCTCATGGGGGGCCGGGGGGCAGAGGAAACGGGAGGCGGTTTCTGTGTCATTTCAGCGTCTCGTGCTAATGGTATTTTGGTTGGAGAATTATTGCTCCTCTGAAGTGTGACTTTAAGGCGCCTGAGTCTGAGGGTGCTGACCGCGTGTGGTGGGCGGTGGCTGGCTGAAGCCACAGCGGCTGGGAGCACTGCGAGATGAGCTTCTTCCCTTGCGATAGGGCCACATGGCGGCGTGCAGGGGCCACCAGGGTGCCTCGGACAGACCCCAAAGCCTCCCTGGTGCCATCACTGGTGCCAACCTCCCGGCCCCTGGCTCCCACATGCTGTCGTGAAATGAGCCCCTGTTCTCAGAGGGGGCGTCTCACAAAACATGGGGCGATTCCAAGCACGTCCCGGAGAAACAAGGCAACACTGCAGCCAGTAACCAAACGGACGTGCCGCCGTGAGTCCGCAGCAGGCTGAAAAAAGAAATCGTGTTTTTAATTTAGCCTTAATTGCGGCCAGAGAGACAGTCCAGCCGGACCAGACCGGCTGCACGTCGGGCCATAACGCACGTGACCAGGTGCAAAGGATACATCTGTCCCGGGCCCACAGGGAACGGAGAGGAATCAGTAGCAGCACCTCGGGAACCTTCCCGGCATTTGGAAGTGAAGCCAAGCGCTTCTAGATGACCGTGGGACGAAGACGAGGTCAGCAGGCCAGCCAGCTGGAAGACTGAGGCAAGTGGGAATGAACCCACCACACAGCAAAGCTGTTGGGACGCAGCTGAAGGGTGCGGAAAAGGTCCTTACAGCTCCCAGAGCTTATGTAAGAAAAGAACAAAGACCACAAAGTGACGGTCGAGTCTGCAAGTCAGGGATTCAGGGAGACAATGGAGAATAAAGACCAGAGCAAGAAGCGAGAAAACAACGGCAGGAATGAACAAAATGGGACAGAATGCCTGTCAGTGAGCCCGGGCAGGGCCGATGGAAGGGGGAAATCTCCAGCCCCAAAATAAGAATCAGAAATTTCAAAAAAGATGATTTATCAAAAAGCAGGAATTATAAACAAGCAGTCCACAAAAACAATCACCACGGAAACGATACACAATGAAAAGAGTCGTACAGAATATTGTGAATACATTTGTGCCATGACTTTAAATATAACGATCTTTTAAAAGATATGGGCTGGAGCAACAGCACAGCAGGGAGGGCATTTGCCTTGCATGCGGCCAACCCAGGTTCGATTCCCAGAATCCCATATGGTCCCCTGAGCACCGACAGGGGTAATTCCTGAGTGCAGAGCCAGGAGTGACCCCTGTGCATCCCTGGGTGTGACCCAAAAAGAAAAAATAAAAAAGATAACCCTAGAGCTCACTCAATAAATGGCCTAAACATCACAGATCTACCAAAGTCATTGAATTCGTAGTTCAAAATTTCCTCCAAGAAAACGCTAACGGTTTCGTTGATGAATTCTACCAGGCGTTTGGGGAGAAACAAGTATCAGTCCTGCACAAGATCCTGCAGCCCTCGCGGCTCTCTGTGGGAGCCAACACGCCAGCTGCAAAGGTCCTGGGGAAGCAAAGGGCCGAAAATACCCCCGTGAACCCACAGTGTATAAGCGGGAGGACTCCTGGGCTGGAGCGGGAGCACAGCGGGCGGGAGGGCGCGGGCCTTGTTCAATCCCCAGTGCCCCGGAGCCCCGCCAGGGTGGATCCCTGAGCGCAGAGCAGGAGTCAGCCCTGAGCATCGCCGGGTATGGCCCCCAAACCAAAAAAAAAATAGAGTGAAGGGACTCCTGAGACTTTGGGGGGTGGGGCCACTTCCTCGCGTGTTTAAGGGACCATACCTGGGGCCAGGGACCAAACTGGGGTTGGTTTGATTTTTGAGACTTACTTGGAGCTGCTGTGACAGGAGTCAAGCGATTGTACAGGGCCCCTGAGCACTGAGCTAGGAGTAAGCCTTGAGCACCGCCAAGAAGGATCCCTGAGTACTGAGCTAGGAGTAATCTCCGAGCACTGCCAGGAGAGATCCCTGAGCACCAAGCTAGGAGTAACCTTGAGCCCCATCAGGAAAGATCCCTGAGCACCGAGCTAGGAGTAAGCCCCGAGCCCTGCCAGGTATGGTCCCAAACCAGACCAAAGCCACCCGAGAAGGCGGCTGTGGTGAGGGCGGCAGCCTCGCCTGGACACCTCACCTGGACGACCCCGCCACAGAGACGCTGCAGCAACCCCGTGGGGCCAAGAGGCCGAGCAACAGGGGCCCCGTGGGAAGGGGCCTCACTCCGCCTGGGGCTGCCCTCACACGCGGCCCAGGGCTGCACGCGTAAGCTCCCAGCCCCGGGAAGGGGTTCAAGCCCGTGGGAGTTTCCGCCCAGCTGCCAGGACGAGGCTGCCGGCCACACTGCCTGGCCGGCTGGACGCACTGGGGCGCAAGGACCCCCGAGGCCCCCAGAGTCCCACTGGGCTCTGCAGAGATCCTGTGGCACGTGGCCTCCCTGCTGGTCAGGGCCCACACGGGGCGATCTGCCGCCTCCCGGAGGTCCCGTCCACACGTGGCCCGTGGAGCCCCCGGCAGCCAGGAGAGCCACATGCTGGGTGGACCGTGTGTCCTGGCCGGCGGGGGACGGGCTTTAGTCGGGACGCAGCCCCCGGGTCCGTCCAGAAGCAGGAGCGGCCAGCATGGCCGGAGGCTGAACTTCCCAGCTGGGAGGAAGCAGCGTGGCAGGAGCTGATGAGACGCCGGCACTGGGGCCACTGCAAGGCCCCCTGCCCCCGGGGCTACCCTCAGGACCCACCCGGGGCCTGCCTCCACCCTGCCTGTCCCGGGGTCCTGGGAAGTGAGGGACCCCACCTAGGACTGGAACAGGGGCTGCTGGCCGGCGTCCCCTGTGCGGTCACCAGGGCAGGACTGTGCCTCCCGCCTCCCTGCACCCCTACCCCCTCGTGGAACCTGTAGCCATCTGTGACATCATTTCCTGCCCCCCTGCCAGCCCAGGGCCTGTCCCCCGAGGGGAGCTGGGTGGTGGGGACCCCGGCCAGACACAGGGGGCATGCCCGAGCTGCCCGTGCTTTTGCTGGGGTGACCTCCCACGCAGACCCCAGGGGCTGGGTCCCTCCCCGCAGCCCTCAGCCAGCTGGCCGGGAGACTCAGTGTGGCCCCTCAAAGCCGAGGACCCCCAGCGCCTCGGAGCCACTCCTGGGAGTCGCAGGGTCTGGCCTGAGTGCCGTCTGCACTCGAGTGACACTAGTGTTGCTCGGGGACCGTCCATGGTGCCGGAATCAAGCCAGGGCCAGACCTGAGCAAGGCAAGCGCCCGGGTCCCTCTCACCTCTGGCCTGGTCTGGTCCCATCAGCTCCCACCCGCAACACACGGCCACAGGATTTCATGACCGACTCTGTCAGTTTTATTTTATTTTATTTTATGGACGGGAGAGATAGCACAGCAGGTAGGGCATTTGCCTTGCATGCAGCCGACCCGGGTTCAATTCCTCCTGAGCTCATGTCTCTGCTGCAGTTCCTGGGGCTGGGCTGGCTCAGGTGGAGCAGCTGCCTTCTGGTGCGAGGTCTCGGGTTCAATCCCTGGACCACCCACACGCTACGTGTGATTCTGACTCTGCCTGTGACCCCCAGCTTCACTGTGACCCCTCCAGGAGATGAGGTGACAACGCCAAACAGAGGGTCACAGCGAGCCTGGCTCATGCAGGACAGGTCAGCGGCCAGCGGCGTTTCTGTACATGCGGAAGTGTCCGGAGCTTCCAACCGTCC
Source organism: Sorex araneus (assembly GCF_027595985.1). Taxonomy (NCBI): domain Eukaryota; kingdom Metazoa; phylum Chordata; class Mammalia; order Eulipotyphla; family Soricidae; genus Sorex; species Sorex araneus. The sequence goes on from NC_073303.1 coordinate 51,790,081, forward strand.
GTGGCACCCGTCAGCCAGGAGACTGAGGGGATGGGGCAGTGATGCTTCCTGAGGCCCCTTCCCGGCCCGACCAGGAGAGGGAGGCAAGGGCGTCAGGGGCCGTGCCACATGGACCTGCCAGCTACAGCTGCAGCGTGCCCCCGCCTGAGAGAGCGCCTGGGTCTGCCCACCGCAGCCCACCCAGGACCTGGCCCCTCTGCAGGCTGCGGGCGGGAAGGGCTGCAGCGCCACCTCCACCTGCTGGCGTCAGAGGGAAGTGCAGCCTAGGCCGCCGTGCATGAGGCCCTAGGAAGACCCGTCCACCTCTCCGCCTCTGGCTCCTGTCTGGCTCTGCGTCCCCCACTCTCCCCAGCCCCCAGGCCCCGCCAAGCCCGCCTCCTGCAGCCTCACCACCTGGGAGATTTTCCAAGGCCCCCACCCCGCAGAGCCGCAGCCTCAGTGTGTCCGTCTGTCAGGTGGGCCCAGGGCCGCGTCCCCGAGGGCGAGGGGAGCGCCTTCCCGGCCCGAGCCGCGTCCCCACGGAGCCTGCTGGGGGCCGGGGCCGCAGGGCCCTTACAGTTCAGCAGGCTTCTCCATGACCCTGGAGAAGCTGCGTCTCATCTCCGTGGGCGGCTGAGCCAGAAGAGCCGCTGGCCAGGGCAGGCTCGAGGGCTGGTGCTCGCCCCGTCTCGGGAATGGGCGGTGATGGCACAGCAGACTGGGACAGAGACTCGGCTCCGAGCTGCCGTGGTCCTGCTCCTGGGGCGCCCAGGAGGGCCCCCAGCTCCGGGGGGCCACAGGAGCGCGGCGTGGGGGGGGGCGGGACACTGTCAGAGCAGGCGCATTCCCTAGCGCGGCCGTGGGGACCAGGCCTCGCCCGTCCTCGGTCCTCCGCCGTCAGACAGCGTGCCAGCCTGAGAGTGGGAGCATTACCTCGCAGCCAGGCCTGGAGGCGACTCGAGACGAAAACTCTTACGCCCCGGACCCGTTCCTACTCACTCCTGGGCCCTGGAGCAACCGAGCCCCGGCCCTCCCGGACCCACCCACGCGTGTGGGAGGTGGCACCTGTCTCTGGCTAAAAGTCTATTTTCATGACGGCGCCAACACTGGGGTAAACACCAGCTAGAGAGATATACGTGCGTGCGAGATTTTCGTGCCAATGGCGTCCCCGAGTCACTGCTGTGTAAGTAATAGTATCCTGGTGATACAGGAGGAAAAAATCACAAAAATAACATTGGCAATATAGTTACGATGGGTCTAATACAAGAATTCCATGGACACTGTCAAAGATGTTTGAAAATATTGAATGTTATGAATTTGGTGAGGGGCTGGAGGATGGATGGACAGAGAGACGGGTGGGAGGTCAGGAGGACAGGAGGGTGGGTGGGTGGGTGGGTGGATGTGGATAGAGGGGTGGGTGGGTGTTTGGGGGCTGTGGGGGCTGACTGAGTCGTGGGTGATGGAGCCAGTGACACGCGTGACCAGAAAGGTCACTGACCAATCGGGGGTTGACAGTTTGGGGCTCTCTCGGCCCCTGGGGCTGATTCGGAGGAGGAGTGACGCAGCAGGCGGGTAGGAAAGGCCCCTCACACCCCAACGGGAGTAGATCCCCTGGGAAGTGCTAGCCTGACCTTGCCCAAGGAGACCCCACCTGGCGCCAGCCTGTACCTGACCCTGAGGAGGCGGGACCCCCTCAGACAGAAGCTCCCCTGGGAAAAGGGGCTGGGAAAGGGATTTCAAAGAAGACCCTCACTCACCAGTCCCAACCCTACCCCTTGGCAACCTGCCTAGCAACAGACTGACCTAGGGAGAAGCCCCACGTGGGGCAGGTTGGAGAAACCCTGTAAAGGCCACCGTGGACACAGGAAGGGCATATGCTGCCGTGCCCACGTGGCCAAGCCATGTGTCATCCAAGCACATGTCGCCCGCATGTCCCCTCCTGAGGTGGACTTTCTTGTCTGGTGCTGGGCTGTGTGTAGGGGTCTCCCCGCCCTTGGAGAAGCCCTGATCCTCTCTTGAGCACGATACTCTCTCTCTCCCTCCCTCCCTTCCTCTCCTTCCCTCCCTCCCTCCCTCCTTCTCCTTCCCTCCCTCCCTCCCTCCTTCCTCCCCTTCAAACCCTCCAAATAAAATCTATTTACTTCACTGCTCCTCTGCTCCTGAAATTCCTTTTTTTCAAGGTGAGACGAGAACCCAGTAGCCCTGGGTCCCGGGGGGCAGAGGCAGATGGGAGAAAGTGACCGTCTCTCTCCTCCCCGCTTCCCATGAGCCACCCATGGGCCCCCTGACATCGGGGGAGGTGCTTCATGCTTGTTTGAAGAGCCCCTTTGTGGGCTCCAGCCAGCCCCGGCCCCCTGCACCCGCGGTGACTGCCCCATGCTCAGTGGGCATTCTGGAGCTGGGCAGAGGTGAGTCTCTCCTCTCTGGACTCTGATGGGCCCCAGAGCAGCCTCCCGGCCCATGCCCACCCCCCCGCTCCCAGCCGGGGGTCCCTGCTCTAAGGCCGGACAGCCAGACACCGCCGCACGCCCCTGGGCTCCTGGAGAACAGAGCTGACCGAGGGACGGGTGGCTAGTCTGCAAGGACGAGAGGCAGTGCCCTGGACGCATCGTCTTTATTGCGGGGGTGGGGCGGGCAGGCGGGTCATGGGCAGGAGGGCACGGGGGCGGGCAGGCAGGTCACCCGGATTCTGTCCCCTCCTTCCTTAGGCTCCGCCTTCTGGGACCGGCCTTCCTCGGGCACTCCTGCCTGGCCGCGCTTGGGGGGATGAGACCCCAGAGCAGGGCGGTGTCCACCTTCCTGGTCACTCGGGCGCGGCCTACGCCTCTCGGAGCCCCTGAGTGAACCAGGTGCGACTCGACACTCAGCCTTCACGCGTCACCCGGGCGGGGGGTGGGGGCTGGGGCGGCATCAGGGGTGGCGAGCTGCTCCCCCGGGGCCCCTGAGCCCGGTGGGCCCACGGTGACCCTGAAACAGCCCTCCCGGCTCTGGGGACGGGGAGTGCCCCCTGCCAGGGCCCAGCACAGACCCCGGTGCCCACCTGCTCCGCGTGGCCCTACGTGCAGACATCATGGTAGCCGGAGCCACTGGGCGGAACTTTGAGGCGGTACCCGCTGGTCACTCTCCGGCAGCGCTGGACAAGGAGCGCGGCCAGCCCGGTCACCGCGGCCAGGGCGGCCACCGCAGCCAGGACCAGGGAGCTGGTCCCCAGGCCGGGCCACACGGCCGGAGCGTCTCCTGCAGGGGGAGGGGGACAAGGCGGGTGGTGGATGCCAGAGGGGGCGTGGCCCGTCGCTGTCCCGAGACCCTGACACCCACCCCCCGGGCTTCCTGGAAGGGCACAGGCCAGAGTGGACACAGGACAGCGCCCAGCTGTGCCCGGGGCTCCTGCTCCTCTCTGCACTCGGCGCCCAAGGCCATGTCCCTGCTATGAAGGACTCGGGCTGAGGCTCCTGCCTGACCCCAACCCTGACCCTGACCTGACCCAACCCTGACCTGACCCCGACCCTGACCTGACCTGACCATGACCTGACCCTGGCCCTCACCATGACCTCATCCTGCCCCTGGCCCTAATCCTCATCCTGATGCTGACCCTGACCCTGGCCGCCCCCCCCCCGGCCCTGGCCACAGCGTCCGGGTGCCCTCTGCTGGGTTACCAAGTGCTCCCGCCGCAGACCACAGCCACCCCCATGGCCCTCTCGGAGGCGCGGCTGCTGGGAGCTGACACCAGGAGGGAGGCGCCAGCCCAGCCCCACCCCAGGGGAGCAGCCTCGGCCACTCACAGGGCCGTCCCCCCACAGCTCACTGGACACTCAGGCCCCGAGAAGGCACGCGGGGATCAGCGTGACGCCTCGTGCACAGAGAGTGCGGCCCCGCAGACAAAGGCGGGTGTGAGTGAGGGTGCAAAAGAGGAGGGAGGGAGGGAGGGAGGGGAGGGAGACAGGAGGAGAGGGAGGGGTGGGAGGGAGGGGCAGGGTGAGAGAGGGAGGAGGAGGAGAAGGCAGGCAGTGATCTCCGCTGCTGGGCTCTTCTGGGAGCACCCCCACCCCCGTCCCAGTGTCACTCGCCTCTCGAGCACATGGAGATGTCACTGGACATCTCTCCTCGTGGTGCCCAGGACCGGCCACCCACTTACCTTCCGCCCGAACAAGGGGTCCCCAAGACGCCTGGTGGGTGGCAATGCCATCCCCGGTCCTCAGAGTTCGGACATCGCTGCAGTCCTGGGTGGCCCGGAGAGAGCCCCCCATTAGCTGGGGGGACAGTGGGGACTGGGTGGGGGTGCCCTGGGGCCAGGGTGGGGGCACGACCAGGCTGTTCCCCACCCGCTCTCTGCTCACCCTCCAGGGATCCTGACGTGCTAAAGGACAGGAGACGGCATTGGAACACATGCCACATGGCACACACGACACACATGCACACTCACATGGTCACACAACATACGTGCACACACACAAAATACATGCAGACTCACACATATACATAATTCACAACATACATACAGTTACACATACACACCATCACTTATCATCATCACTTGTCATCCTGTTGATCTTCGATTTGCTCGAGCGGGCACCAGTAATGTCTCCATTCGTCCCTGTCGTGTGCTTGTGTAGCCCAGTGGTATCTGCTCGCTCCAGGGACAGGAAGAGCCTCAAACCATTCATTCAGGGTTTTGATGAAGTCTGACCATCTCGTTGGTGGGTGGCCACGAGGTCTTCTGACGTCCCGTGGAATCCAGTCGGTAACAGCTCTAGTCCATCGATCGTCTCTGAATCATTACATGTCCGGCCCATCTGATTTTTGACGCCTTGGCAAAGAAGACAGCATCCCTGATTCTTGACCATTGACGGAGGTCGGAACTCCGGATTCCTTCTCTCACTTGAGTGAAACATGATACTCCAAGCATAGCTCTTTCGATTCCTTTTTGGGATACCCTAATAGCATTCTCATGCTGTTTGTGTAGGGCCCAGGTCTCTGAGGCATATGTTAGAGCAGGAAGAATGGTGGAATCGAAAAGATGTGCCCAGAGTCGGAGGTTCTTTGTCCTCTTAACCACCTCTTTGACGCTCTTGAATGCATTCCACGCTGCTCTCTTCCTCCTGCGCAGTTCTGGCACCAAGTCATTCTACATGTTGATTTCTTGACCCAGGTACACATAGCTGCTGCATTCAGAGATGTTCGTTCCATTGAGAGCAAATGGAGCTTCAGGGACCAGTTCGTTTTTCATAAACATTGTCTTGGTGAGATTCAGCTGCAGTCCGACCTTTCCACACTCATGGTCGAGTGTGTACATTTGTGCCACTTGGCTAATGTTTGGCGTTATGAGAATGATGTCATCAGCGAAGCAGAGGTGGTGTAGTTGCCGACCGTCTATCTTCACTCCCATTCCTTCCCATTCCAGTCGTCACATGATGTTCTCATGAGGGTGGCACTGAAGCCACACATATCACATATATACACACTACATGCATACCCTCACATACATATATACACATGTGTAACTTAATACATACTACATGCATACTTGCTTACGTATACATGCCACACACATGCATACTCATCTGCTTGCATATACACACCATGTATTTGCACACATGTATGCACACATACATGCACGTCATAAACATGCCACAACATATGTTCACATACTACACTGTATGCATGCATACACACATGCAAATCCCCCACATCCACCCCACAAGTGTATGCACACGTACACCCCACACTCGCACACTCCCGCACACGCACATACACTCACACATGGTACGCCCTCACACGCATACATGCTCACACACACTCTCATACAGACATGCACACCAAGGGCGGGTGGAGTCTGCTTGAGTCCCGGAAGCTGCCCTGTTTGGGGAAGTGACCCCAGCGCTGAGCCCGGTGGACACCAGAAACGGGGTTGTGAGCGGCCGAGAGGCCCGACACGGTCCTCAGCCCCACACGGGGACAGATGGGGAGAGCCTGGCCACCAGCTAGGAGGGGCCCGCGCTCGCCTCCGCGGCACCCCCTCCTCCGTTCTCCCGGCCGGGCAACCCCCACCCGCGGGGACCCCCACCCGCGGGCACCCCCCTTTGGGCACCCCCCTTAGGCACCCCCCACCCGTGAGCACCCCCCTTGGGCACCCCCCACCCGCGGGCACTACCCCCTTGGGCACCCCCCCTTGGGCATCCCGCCTTGGGCACCCACCACCCGGCAGGGCGCGGAGGGCGCGTCCATGCAGACGCGCAGGCGGCAGTGCAGGTAGACCAGCGGGTTGTCCACGAAGGAGAAGACCCGGAGGCGGAACCAGGCCTTGTCGGAACCGCCGTTTTCCAGCAGGTCGGTGTGGGCGCTGGGCACCGGGCAGCTGCGGCGGGCGCGGTCAGCGGAGGGGCGGCCGCCCACGCCCCCGGCCGGCCCCGCCCCGCCCGCGCCCCCCGCCCCGCCCCCGCCCCCCGCCCCGCGCCCCCGCCCCGCGTCCCCGCCCCGCGCACCTGTTGTTGATGAAGCGGAAGGCGCGGGGGTCGCGGGCGTCCCGGCCCGGCGTGGCCCAGCAGTCCAGCAGCACCACGCGGAGCCGCGCCTGCCGTGGCCGCAGCCCCACCTGCACCCGCACGTGCGCGCGCGCCGGCACGCTGTGGCCGGGGGGCAGCGGCGCCGCGCCCGCCAGCACCTGCATCTCGGGCTCGAAGCGGCCCGCGCCGTGCAGGTCCCCGGCCCCCGGGGCCGCCCTGCGGGAGGGGCGAGTGCGCCCTGAGCCCCCGCGGGACCCGCCTCCCGCCCCCCCCGCGGGACCCGCCCCGCACCCACCCTCCCGCGGGACCCGACCCCCGCAGCTACCGCCCGCGGGACCCGCCCCCGCGACGCGCCCCCACACCCACCCCGCGGGAACCGCCCCCGCCCCCGCCCGCGAGACGCGCCCCCGCACCCACCCCGCGGGACGCACCCCCGCACCCACCGCCCCCGCGGGACCCGCCCCCCACCCACACCCCTCCCGCGGGACCCGCCCCCGCACCCCGCCCTCGGGACCCGCCCCCGCCCCCACCGCCCCCGCGGGACCCGCCCCGCACCCTCGGCCCGCGGGACAGCAGAGCACTGCCAGGAGCGGGGCGGCAAGGACAAGCTCAGTCCCCGCAGAGGGCGCCGCAGGGGGCGGCCGTGGGGGCTCAGACGCGCCCGGCAGAGGGGTTGGGGGTCTGTCTGGCTGCGGCGGCTCATGTGGGCCGTGGGGCGTCTCCCCAGGACCCCCGAGTCTGAGCGGGAAGTGGGGCCGCGCGGCCGCTCACCCCCACTGCGGGGTGTAGCTGGAGGACACCAGGAGGTGGTTCCTGAAGGCGCAGTGCACGGGGCTCAGGATGCGCAGGTGGTGCATGACGCCCCCCGCCGCGGGGCCGCTCCTCAGCGTGGTCCGCACCTCCGTGTTGCTCAGGTTCTGGCACAATCGGGGGCGTGAGCTGGACCCCCGGGGCGGACCCCCAGTGCTGCGAGCACAGTCTGTCTGCTTACCCAGGGGCGTGCTGGCTGGCAAGTCGAGGCCGTGTGTGTCCGGGGGCCCCGCCGTGGCACCTCCCGACCCCACTGACACCATGAGGCCTTCCAGCCCCTCCCTGCCAGCCACAGTCCTGGGGTTGGACCAGCCCCTGGCCACTCGGGCTGCCCCTGCCTCTGGCCCTTTGCACCCACGTCCTTGCCGGGAGAGCCTGTGGCTCCCTGCACCCCCCTCTCCCCTTACAGTGGAGTTTGTCCCTGTCCCCAGGCCCCCGCGGGCCCCTCTGCCCCGCCCCCGCGGGCCCGGCCTTACGCTCTGCACCACGGTCCCGCACTGGTCCCAGCCGGCCACCAGGAGCACGTGTGTGCCGTTGGTCTGCGTCACGCCGCACGCCGGCTGCCCCAGGTACAGCGAGGACTCGGGGATGGCCTCCTGGCGCAGGAAACGCCTCTGGATGGCGATCCCAACCCTCTGGATCTCACAGAGGATGGAGACCGCCGCCGCCAGGCTCAGCCGCGGGGCAGCCCCGGATGCTCCTCCCACAGTGCTCGGCAGGGACTCTGGGGGCCCGGTCGTGTGGGCAGCGGCGTCACCTGCAAGGCAGAAGGAGGCAGGAGCTCAAGGGGGCCCGTGTGCCCTGATTCCTGCAGCCGCCGAGGGGTCCCACGGCCACCCCCCTCTTCCCTGCCTCTGAGACTCTGCCCTCACCTGACGCTCAGATCCTGCGGGCAGGGAGAGCTCAGGGCCTCCGCCCGGGGGAAAGGGGCGGGCGAGGGCCTGGGTGAGGGCTCAGCCCGTCCCCATCCCTGGGTGGGCCTCAGTCATTCGTGGGCCTTCTCTGGCCGCCGAGAGGCAGAGCCAGGTGGCAGAGCCCCATGGCCTGTCCCCGTGCCACAGCTGGGGTCTCGAGGAGGCGCCACCTCCACGCTCGCCTCTGCTGCCTCCACCGTCAGCTGGAAGAAGGCGCCTCTCTCAGGAAGTCCTCCCTGATCGCACAGGTTGCAGCTGCCTGGGTCCCCCGAGCCTCCTGGCTCTGCCCTCCTCTACCTGTGACCATGCCGGGGGCCAAGACGGGTCTCGGCCACGTCTGCTTTCCCTGACAGCAGAGGCCCCTTCAGCTCCGGTCAGCTGCATGAGCCCCAAAGCAGAGAAGGGCTGAGTGGGGAGGGCCAGGGCTCTGCAGATGCACGGAGCTGAGGGCACCCAATGCACGTGCATGACACAATACGTGTGCCACCGCTTTACACGCATAGGCCAAGCACATGTGTTTGCATGATTATATTTGTACATGTGTGTGCCTGTGGTTTGCATGTGCGCATGTGTGCATGTGTATGTGTGTGCTTGTGTGTACCTGTGTATGCATATGTACATGCATGTGTATATGCATGTGTGCATGTGTGTGCATGCATGTGTGTATGTGTGCATGTGTGTGCTTGTGTATGTGTGAGTCTGTGTGCATGCGTCGTTGTGCATTGTGCATGTGCTGTGTGCACATGCATGTGCATATGTGCGTGCATGTGTGTGCACATGTGTGCTTGTGTGTGTGCATGTACATGACACACAGGTCAGGAACTTGCCCAGGACATGGACACCATGGGGATTCTCCAGGGGAAGGCTCTGGGGAGGGCCCCCGGGACATGTCGCGTGTGCTGACGGTTGTTGGGACACAGATGTGGGCTGTCCGTTACCTTCGCAGGGCCTTCCGGAATACTCCACAGGGCTCTCAGGTTCGCCTGCGCAGTCACAGGTGAAGGAGCCCAGGGTGTTGTGGCAGACGGAGCCAGGCCTGCAGTCATGGTCCCCGTGCGCACACTCGTCGTGATCTGCATAGGGTCACAGAGGTAAGGGTGTGTCGGGGGGTGTATGTGTGTGTCCATGTGTGTGTCTGTATGTGTGTGCATGTTTATGTGTGTGTCTGTGTGTCTCTGTGTATATGGATGTGTGTGTCTCTGTGAGTGCATGTGTGTGTCCGTGTGTGTCTGTATGTGTGTGCATGTTTATGTGTGCCCATGTGTGTCTGTATGTGTGTGTCTGTGTGTCTCTGTGTATATTGATGTGTGTGCCCGTGTGTGTGTCTGTATGTCTCTGTGTATATGGATGTGTGTGTCTCTGTGAGTGCATGTGTGTGTCCGTGTGTGTCTGTATGTGTGTGCATGTTTATGTGTGCCCATGTGTGTCTGTATGTGTGTGTCTGTGTGTCTCTGTGTAGATGGATGTGTGTGTCTGTATGTGGTGTCTGTGTCCGTGTGTGTCTGCACAGCTGGGGACGGTGCTGGGGGCTGCTCCAGGTGGCCGAGTCAGGTCCTGGGTGCTGGGGGGAGTCTGGGCGCTGTCCTGCTGTGGCCACAGGAGGGGTAGACGGTCCTAGCAGGGCCCCGAGGGACAGCACAGTGGGGAGGGGAGGTGGCTCCCTTGGGCACGGGTGACCCGGGGCCAGTCCCTGCAGGAGAGACCCCTGAGCACTGCAGGGCGCGGCCGCCCTACATGTGGGTCTGGCCCTGGGCCCAAGTGTTCAGTGCCCTGCTGAGGGTGATGCCCACCCATCATGCCACACAGTCCAGTCTCCTTGGGGCGCACACGGCAGCTGGTCATTCCCTGCCGCCCCGCCCAGCCGCACAGAGACTCACCCTCGGAGGAGGCCCCAGAACAACCCTTCCCAGGCCAAAGGCGTCAGCTTTCTTTTTTTTTTTTTTTAGTTTTTGGGCTCAAGAATTACTCCTGACTCTGTGCTCAGGGCTCTCTCCCGGCAGGGCCTGGGGGACCCGTGGGGTGCTGGGGATCCAGCCTGGGTCGGCAGCACGCAGGGCACTTGCACTGGCCCCTGTCCAGTCTCTCTGCTCCGGGATAGTCTTTTTGGGGTTTTAGCTTGAGCCGCTCCCGGTCCTGCTCTTAGGAGTCACCCTGACGGGCTCGGGGACCAGGCCGGGCTCAGCCACAGGCAAGGGGGGGCCCTCGGAGTTTTATAAAGCTCTTGGTAAGAGGAGCAGCACTGCCCCCTGCTGGCCCCGCCCTCCTCTGCATCCCGGCCTCATTCACAGCGCCCCCTCCCCGGCGCAGGCCTGCCTGAGGCTGCAGAGGCGAGCTGGACGGGGCACTCCCCACTCCCGGCCCTGAGGGCGCAGGCTCCCAGCGTGGTGCCGCAGGCCCACAGGGCGGCTGCTGACAGCGCCTGGACAGGTCAGCGCCTGCCCTGGGCTCTCCGTGTGCGGTTTACCAGCCCAGTCAGAGCCGCCAACACCATGCAGGCGGGCAGAGCACAGCGCAGGGACGGAGCCCCTCCAAGGAGTGGTCGGAGGGCCCGAAGCCCTTCCTGCAACTTCCTGGCCTGCTGGGCGGGGTGGGGGGCAGGTGCAACGCTGCTCGGGTACATGAGGGCCTGGGCCCCAGCGTACAGTGCTCAGGAAACTACCACACCCCGGCCCCGAGCCAGCCCCCGCCTCCCCGTCCCCTGCAGGGCCCAGAGACCACGGCCAGACCCTGCAGGCCCCCCGCGAGTGACCCCGACCCCGATGGAGGTGTCCACCCGCCTCCCCCGGCCCCAGAATGACCCACCCCCGATGAAGCTGTCTGCCTCTGCCACCTCCAGCAGCGAGAGGCCTCGGAGGGCGGCGAGGAAGGCCGCCGACACCTCGCGCACGTCCAGGGGGCCGAGGACCAGCAGGAGGAAGTCCACCACGACGCTGCCCCTCGAGAGCCCGCTCACCCGCAGCTGCACCCGGCCCGAGTCCACGTGGCCCTGCATGGCGGCCGGCAGGGCCTCGCGCACCTGCGGGCGACACGGGAAGTGCCCGGTCAGCCTGTGGTCAGTACGGCCGGGGCCTGCGACATGGGACGGTCCCCCCTCCGCGGCCTGTCACCGGGCACTCTCCCCACCCGGGACCCACAGCTCCCAGCTCAGCTCGGGCACAGGGTGGGCCCACGGGACCCCCGCTCAGTTTTCTCTAGAACATTCCCTCCCTGTGCTCCTCTCATTCTTCCTCCCACTTCCTGCAAGCCCCCAACAGGCCCTGAATACACGTGTGCACAAACACACATGTACACACACATACATATGCATACACACATAAACACACACACATATATATACACACGCATGCATACACACACATAGACCCACACATACACATATATGCACACATGCATACATACATACACATACATACACAATGCCTACACACATACATACACACATACATATACATACACACATACACACATGCCTATACACATACATACACATACACACGTAGACACACTTAGACACATACACACATACGCACATGCATACGCATATATACACACATACATACACACACATATATACATGCACACACATACACAATACACACATTGACACACACGCATACATAGACACATATACACACACCACACATACACTCATACACAAACATAAACACACATGCATTCACACACATAAACACAAATACACACCCTCAAACACACTCATGCACACAAGTCACATACACTACCCATATGCTCACACAAGCACACTCACACAATACACATCCGTACACACTCATACACACTCACACTATATATACTCACACTATACACAGTCACACACAAACTCATGCACACTTGCACTTACACACATACACACTCACACTCACACAGTCACACGTATACACACGCAGGCAAGAAGCCATGTGCCGAGACGAAGCCAGGTGTGCCGAGATGAGGCCAGAGGGCTGCGCCTACGCCAGGGCCTGGGCCGGAGCCGCAGACAGAGAAGCCGCTGCAGGCCCTAGGGGCCCCTCCAGGCAGTGCCCAGCAGTGTGGGGGGAGGCGCTCTCAGCAGCGAGGGGGCCTGCAGACAGGTGAGCAGTGCGGGTGCCATGGCACTACCAAACTCTGCCACCAGGTGGCACTGCTGCAGCCCACCTTGCCCTGCCCTGCCCTGTCCCCGCTGTCCACTCGGGTCCCGCCCTCCCGCCCTGCCCCAGCCTACTCGTCCCCAACTGCAGTGTGAGAAAGGCTCGTGAGGAGGCTGATTCCCACCCCAGGTCTGCCGCCTTCCGCCGGGCAACCCCTGAGCCCGGGGAGCGGCGACCCCCCACCCCACGGGGCTGACTCCAGCGGGGGCCTGGCCATGGGCTGACCATCAGGGCGCCCAGGTTCAGAGCAGGACGATGGCAGAGACCCAGAGAGGGCTCCCCGGGGTGGAGAGAATGTTCCGGAACTAGCCGGTTGGTGCTGGCTAATGCCCCCCAAGACCAGGAAACCCCAGTGCCCCCTGGGACCAGGCCCCCCGGCCCCCGGGCCCAGGCCCCCCGGCCTACCGTGCCCAGGAAGAGCCGCAGGAAGGCCTGGTGCTCCTCGCTGCTCGAGTTGCCGAGGGCCTCCGAGAACTGGACATTGGCCACGCGGACCCAGCCTCGGAGCGTGCGGGCGGCTGCAGGGAGAGGCCAGAGCGGGCAGGGCTGTGTGTCCAGGCCCAGAGGGCGTGGCACAAAGCCCAGGCCTGGGATGGAAGCTTCTAGAACGTGCTCCACGTAACCTGTGCGGGTGTGCAGGGACTACGCAGGCAGCCAGCCGGCGGGCAGTCAAGGGGCAGGCCCGGCCACCCCAGGGAGCAGCCCTTCTTGCCCGCCCTGGCTGTTTGGCCACACTGGACTGCGCTCAGGGGTCACTCCTGAGGGGTCAGGGGTCACTCCTGAGGGGTCAGGGGTCACCTGTGGTGCCAGGGTCGAATCTAGTCAACCAAGTGCCCACCCCTGTGCTGTCCACCTGGCCCTCAGGCCTCCCTGATTACTGCACCTGTCCCCCAGGTGACCATACCTTCCTGTCCCCCAGGTGACCATACCTGTCCCCCAGGTGACTGTTCCTGTCCCCCAGGTGACCATACCTTGCCCAAGTGACCATTCCTGTCCCCCAGGTGACCTGTCCCCCAGGTGACTGTACCTGTCCGGACTCTCAGGTGCACTCTGGAACTTTCTCCCCCGCAAGCCTTGGCCAGGATCTCCAGCAGGTACAGGGCGCCGGGCTCCAGGCCCGCCAACGTGACCTTGGTGTCGGGGGTCTCCAGGTGCTCTCGAGCCCCCCAGGGGGAAGTCAGGGTGAGCTGGAAAGTGGGGTGCGGGGCCAGATCCGCCGCCCAGGCCACGTGGAAGCCGGTGCCGGTCACGTTGGAGACGGTGACGGTCCCGAGAGCACTGGGCACTGGGCAGCAGTGGGCAGACAGAGCTGGCCGTGAGAGCCCGGTCCCGGGGAGGGGACGGCTGCTGGGCCCCAGGCCAGGGGACAGCCCCGCCGGCCCTGCCACCAGCCCAGGCCCCCGTCCCGCTCACCACAGGCTGGACGCCCCTGAGACTGCAGGGCGGGCGCCGGGGGCGGGGCTGCGGAGCTCGGAGGTCCGAGGTCCCAGTTGTGCGGAGGGGCCGCTGTCAGGACCCGCGCAGACCCGTCGGGCTGCCACGTCGCGTGGCCCGTGGGCCCCTGGGGGGGGCTGGGCTGGGCGGTGGGCGCGGCAGTGGCCTTGGGAGGCGGCCAGTGCGGGGGCCCCTGCCGGCCGCCTGTGACCCCAGGCAGAGCGCAGGAAGCCGCGCCACGCTCCGGGCCGTCTGGGGGCTGGCAGGGCCCCGTGCCCGCAGCCCCGCTGGGCACCTCCAGCCCCCGGTCTGTGCCGGCCCCGAGCAGGGGCCCCGGGGTCCGGGGTTGGCCCGATGCAGGAACGCCCCGAGGGGGGCTGGGGCTGGGTGCCGAGGGGGGCATCTCTGGGCCAGGTGCTGTGTGTGTGCCGACAGCTGGGGTCACCAGGCGGGTCCCTGGGGTGTGCGTGGCTCCGCCGAGGCTGACTGTGCTCCCTGCAGAGAGACCCCGCAGGCAGGCCTGGGCTGACGGGAGACCCCCTTTCCTCCTGCAGTGCTCGGGGCTGACTCCTGGCTCTGTGCTCTGTCAGGGACCCCACCTGTACCAGGGATCCAACTGCAGGTGGCCACGTGCAGGGCAAGTGACTCAACCTCGCTGCTGTGTGTGGGCCCTGAGTTTGCTCTTCAGGGACCCCAGGAGTGGCCCCGGGAGGGAGTGACTCTGGGGAACAGGGGCTCCAGGAAGCCCTGAGCCTTGCCAGCCCCCTCCCCCCACCCTGGCGAGCCCTCATGCTCTGCTTCCTCTTCCCCCGAGCTGAGTGAGCCCCGTGGGGATGAGACCAAGGGCCTGGGGCTCATGTGGGGCAGGGGCTGGAGGCGCCTGGGGCAGCGGTGGCCACTGGGGGCTGGCGCGGGCACCGGGGCCAGGCCTGGCTCACCGCTGCGGACCATGCCATTGGCCCCGCAGGCTGGGCAGCTGATCTTCACCCGCACAGGACCCCAGCCTCCAGCCCGGCCACCCCCAGGGCTGTCCCCCGGGGCCGGGCCCTCCTGAGCTGGCCCCTGGAGCAGCTGGACACAGGCTGGGGCTGGCAGAACCCCAGCCCCAGGACAGGTGGACGCTGGTGCGGGTGACGCTGCTGCTGAGGGCTTCGGAGAGGGGAGGGCAGTCTGGGGACGGGGATGGGTCAGGGGGTGCGCGGGGCGGCGGGGAAGGGAGTGGGCCTCACGGTGCGCCCAGTGTCCGACCCCCACATGGTCCCGGAGCACTGCCGAGTACAGCCCCCAAACCAAAATTAATAGTAATAACGAGAAAATAAATCCTGATACAACCAGACTGACAGCCACGGGCTTTAACGGCCGCCGGCCACAGCGTGTGGGCAGGGGCGCCACCTCCTGGCCTTTCAGGGAAGTGCACCCAGCGTGAGCGGACCCCAGCCCAGCGGCAGGCGAGGGGGGGCCGAGGGCTCAGGGACAGCCCCCCCATCCCACTCCTCCCCGCGCCGCCCCCCCCCCCGCCAGACCATGGGCCGGGCAGGGCCTCAGCTGTCCTACCCCACTGGCTGAGAGCCCAGGATTGGCCCCCAGCCTCTGCCTGGCAGGCCTGCGGGGGAGGCAGGAGGGGGTGCGGCTGGACCCCCGGAGAGGGGGAGCAGAGGGGGAGCGGGGCAGGCCAGGGGCTGGGCTGGACACAAGGAGGGACATGGACGTGTCTCCGCCCACCACGGGGAAGCCTGGGCGGGTGATGAGGGAGCCGGTCACCAGTGCGGCCCCAGGACCTGGGCGGGGGTCCAGTCCTGGCCTGCCCCCGTCCTCCTCTGCCGTCTGTGCTCATGTCCCGGGGACCCCCCCAGCTCCTGCTCCTGGGGTCTGGATGCTGGTGAGCCCAACCCCCCCCTGAGGCCCCTGGCACGGGACCCCCATGTGTCTTGTCTCCGCTTGGTGCACGGTGAGCCCCAAGGCCCCGTCCACAGGGCTGGACGCACCCCTGGGCCTCAGGTCCCTCCCCCCGGCCGTCCAGCTGAGTCCCTCTGGGCCGGGATAGCCAGGCACCCCTGCCCCCCCGTCCCTGCGCCAGCTCCCAGGGTGACCCACACGCCCAGGGACGGGTCACTTCCACTGCCCCTGCAGGGGCACCAGTGGGCTCTGCTGTCTCCCTCTCGCCACTGGGACCCCCGGTGACCAGACCACCCGCCCAGGACGCAGGACACAGGCCCTACCTGGCGCGGGGCTGCCCGACGGCTGGCAGTGGTGGGAGCCCTCCGTGTTCACACACAGCTGCCCCCCGGTGCAGGCGCACAGCTCCGCGTGCAGACACTCGTCCACGTCTGGGGGAGGGGAGCGGGCAGAGCTCTGGCTGCCCAGGCCCGGGGCGGGGCGGACGGCAGCCTGCCGAGGAGGGCCGCTGGCCCCTGGAGGCAGCCGATGCTCGGGGCTGACCCATGCACCTGACACGGGGCGGCTGGGCCAGGACAGACAGTGGCCCCAGGTGCCCTGAGCTCGGGTCGGGTTTCTTCTTTGTTTCTGGGCCACACCCAGCAGTGTCAGGGCTGACTCCTGGCTCGGTGCTCAGGGATCACTCCTGACAGTGCTTGGAAGACCATGTGGGGTGCTGGGGACTGAGCCTGGGGGGTTGCAAGGCCAGAGTCACCCCCCCCCCCCGCCGTGCTGTTGCTTCAGCCCTGGGAAGGCCAGTTCTTGACCCAAGATCTCAGGGACCGTCCTGCCGCCCGGGTAGATGCCAGGGGCCACCCTGGCCGCCAAGCCCCTCCTCAGACCCTCTCCCAGTGCCCACCAAGCCCGCGTCTCTCCACCCTGTGACCCCCCCACATGCCCCATTCGCCTCCCGGGTCAGTGGTGCGGCTCTCGGGGTGGCTGGACCCTCGCCCAGCCGGGAACCTGCGCTGAGGTCTGCAAGCCAGCGCCCACCCGCTGCCCCCACGCGGCACTGCCCAGACCAGCCCAGCCCAGCGGGGGCCCACCTTGCACCCCGACGTGGATCACTTCATACGCCCGCTTCACCACGGCGTCCAGCGCGGCAGAGACGGCGGCCAGGGGCAGCGGGCGGCCGAGGCCCAGAAGCAGCTGCGAGGTCGTGGTCTCGGGGTCCCCGGCGGCCGAGTGCAGGGGGTGCACCGTGCAGTTCAGGGGGCGCAGGGCGCTGCTGACCTGGGGCCCAGGCAGACCGTCGGAGGGACTCCCGGAGCAGGGACCCGCAGAGAGGGGACACGCTGCCCTGCTGCCCAGAAAGGCGGGGGACCCGGAGCAGCCCCGCCCTGGCCAGCTCTGAGCCCCAGTGGACGGCACCAAGGCCTGGCAGGAGCTAGCGGGCAGGCAGGTCTACAGTCCCTGCATGCTGGCCTGTGATCGGGCTGTCCACACCGTCCTGCCCGTGTGTCCCGGACAGGAAGCCACTTCCTATGGGAGCCGGCCACTTTCCTGCCATGGCGTGGCCGGGCCACCTACCATGGCGTGCAGCAGCCGCGCGTGGCCGAGGAGCTGAGGGTCCACCCGCTGCAGCTCGGAGAAGCTCATCTTCACCAGGAAGGTCACGTTGTACCAGGACGCGCCCGGGGCCCCCTGCAGAGCTGCCCAGGGAGCGACGGCTGAGGGAGAGGGCAGGAGGGGGGCGGCCCGCCCAGCCCTCAGTCTTCAGGTGACAGGCAGCCCCTCACTCTGAGGGAGGCCCTGGGCCCCACCCTCCTCAGCACACAGAGACCTTCCCGCAGGGGACGCCCCTGCACCTAGCGGGCCCCAGGACCGACTCCCTACCTGGAGGCTCAGGGGCCACACAGACGGGGCCCCCCGGCAAGGGGCAGCACTTCCAAAGCCCGGGACAGTCCATGTCCAGGTTGCAGGACAGGGTGGCCTCTCCGCGCCCCACCACGGGACAGACCCCGGGTCTGGAGGCAAACTCCAGGGAGCGGTTCAGAGCTGGAGCAGGGAGGGGCGAGGAGGGCGGGGCGGCCGTCACTGGTTGTGAGAGCACCCACGGGTGCCGGCGCCCCGGGAGACCCTTTCCTTCTGGGTGCTGGCAGGCCCACAGTCTAGCCGCCACCTCCAGCCAGGCCCCAGGGGCCAGCTGCCTTCGCCGTCACCTGCCCTGCCTACCACGGGGCCCGGCTCCCTGGTAACGACAGTCGGGGCCCGGCTCCCTGGTAACGACAGTCCTACTGGGCCCGGGGTGTCCCCTTCCCTGGGCCTGAGGAGCCCAGACGCCCTCCCCCACACTGTCCTGAGCACTGTTGGGGCTGTAGGGGAGCAGCTCGCGACCGGGCGCGTGGCGGGTGATAGTGTGGCCACGGGCCTGAGTGGCACATGGCCCCTGGAGTGTCGCAGGACGGACCAGGCGAGGGGTGACGGGGGAGGGGCTGTCAAGAAGAAGCTTCCAGAAGGTTCCAGGGCATCTGGTCTGGCGTCCCCAGTCTGTGGTGAGCCTCAGGAGGGTGGGAGAGGCAGGCAGGGGCCCCCTGGCGCCGGGCAAGGCAGGCCTCAGGACAGCGGCCGGGCAGTGGCCAGTGGCCCCAGAAGGGCTCCCGGGAGCCGGGAGGGCTGAGGTCAGGAGGGCAGGGCTGTCTCTAGAATCGCAAGGTGAGGGTCTCTAGGGTCACGGGTGGGGAGTCCTCAGGACCCCGCGGCACAGCTGGGCCCTGACCAGCGCGGGGGGCACCTCAGGCCTGCCCCAGACCCCAGAAACAGCCTTGGTGGAAAGCTCCCGCTGTAGAAAGATCTGGAAGCTCAGGAGGAGAGGGTCCAGCCACCTGCCCGGCCCCCCGTCCACTCACGCAGGACGCAGTACAGGCCGAGCTGCTCGAAGCCCTCGCAGCAGCCGGTCACGTGCCTGGCCTCGGGCACGCCCACAGCCCGGTACTGGGTGCTGTAGACAGTCTTGGGGCAGTGCCTCCAGGGGATCCAGCCCCCGCAGGGCGCGAGGGTCAGGCGGGGCGTCCGCACAGCCTCCACCTGCGGCACGAGCCGGGTCTGGCTGTGGTTGCAGAGCTGGAAGCCCAGCAGGGACAGGCCTGTCTCTGGAGGGGCAGAGCGGGCAAGAGCTGGAGGCCGCACACACGATGCACGTGTGTCACACGCATACACGCATGGCTCCTACACATGCATGTGTGCATGTGTCCTCACGCAGAGGCATGAACATGCGTGTTTGGCTATGTATGCTCCATGTTCACTGGGGCACACATGCCATGCAACTGTCTGTAGACGTGGGCACATGCGTGTGTGTGTGTGTCCCTACACACGTCCCAGGGCACAAGAGGAAGGAGCGTCTGACCCCCAACAACCCAAGACTCACGGGTGGACACAGACGTTGGTCCCAGATGTGCTGGGCACCGTGCCCTGGGGGGGTGCCTGGAGGCTGAACCCTGGGACCCCACCCGTCCCCCCTGGGCACAGGGGTCCACTCCATCATGTCCCCCCACCAGCAGGCACCCGGTCTCTAAACTGGACCTCACAGTGGCCGGATTGGAAGTGAGGCCACAGCACAGGGACCCCCAGAGACGAGGCCAGCTGGGGTGGGGGCAGGGATGGAAGGAAACGGACTCAGACGTGCCTGGGGGGGCACGCCAGGGGCCCCAGGGTGGCCACAGAGGGGGGAGGGGCAGGCGCCTCTGGACGCGGCCCTGACACCCCCAGGGCCTTCGGGCAGAGCTGCTCGCCCCAGCCTGTGGGGGGAGCTCAGGGCTCCTGGGGGCCCAGCCTGAGCAGCACCAGGGGGCCCGGGAGTGACCCGCCCTGGCACGGCCCGACAGATGGTCACCTGGGCCCAGCTGCCGAGGGACGGGGCCCCTCTCCTCCCTGCCCTCCCAGCTGGCAGGTCCCCTGCCCCGGGGCCGAGGGACAGCCGAGGGCAGCCTCAGTGAGAGTGCGCAGAGGGCCCCCCAGTGAGGCGTAGGGCAGCCCGGCAGCCCCTCCCCAACAGCTGCCTCGGCCCGCGGCCCCGGGCAGGCTGGAGAGGGGAGCCCACGGCCCCAGGCAGTGCCCCGACAAGAACAGCCGTGTCCGACCCCCACCACAGTCCTGCGGGCCGGACCCCTCTCAGCCCAGGGCGGCCCCGGGGCCCCTCACCTGTGAAGCCGCTGGCCCGGCTCGAGCCCAGGGCACAGAGCAACGGGAGCAGCCCCGAGGCCGAGAGCATGGCGGGCGCCGGCGGAGCCAGGGAGTGGCCGGGCGCTGGCCTTGGGCCCCTTATAGGACCGGCAGGGGCGACCCCTCCCCCGCGGGCTCCCCTGGGGCGCCCCCTCGCTGCCCCTCCCTCTCCGGCAGGAGGACGGCGTCTTTGAGGGTGCGGGGGTCCCCAGCGGCCCCCTCCCCAGCCCTGTCTCAAGTGACGCGCCCGGCTTCAGACCGTCTCTTGCACCTGGGCAGCAGATACTGTTCCCTTATCTCTGGGCGCTGGCGGGGGAGAGACCGACAAAGCGGCCCCGGCCCGCAGGGACAGGCTGTGAAAGGCCGGGCTGTGTCCAGCCCGACGCGCCAGGGCTGTCTCAGGACCTGCATGGGGGGAGCGAAGAGGGAGCCGCAGGGGGCCCGGGGGACCCAGGATAGGGCCCTGCCCCTCCCCGGCCCAGCCAGCCCGGCTCACGTCTGGCCGCTGCACCTTCGGAGACTTCTAGTGTGGCCCTTCTTGGCTTGGCCTTTCGGGGTGGGGCTCCCCGGGCCGCCCAGCGACTCTCGGCTAGCCAGGCGGGCCAGAGGCTGCAGGGTCCCCTGCGGGGCTGGTTGGGGTTTAGGGTCGGGGTCTCTGTCCCGGCCTGGCCGGGGCGTGGGGCTGGAGGGAGCCAGTGGCTGAGGGAAGGACGGGGAGAGCGGGGGGGGGTTTGATGTCCACTTTCCGAGGCCGCGGGAAGGCACCGTCCACTGCAGAAAGAGGCGTGGCTGCGGTGGCCCTGCTCAGCGGACACCCCTGCAGGGGAGGCTCAAGGCTGTCCCCGGCGGCTCCTTCACCCCGGGGAGACCCTCTCAGCTGAGACCCCCGAGGGCGCCTGCTGGCGGCTGTCATGGTGAGCGGTCACTGCCAGGAGGAGGTGAGGCGCGAGCCAGGACGTGTCCAGTCAGCCCCTCACAGCCCTCGGCCCTCTCGCCCTCCTCCCGCCGGCCTGGGGACGGCCCTCTCGCGCCCGGTGTGGTCAGAAGGTCCCGGGGCCAGGGCCCGCGAGCAGACGCAGCCCTGCAGCCCGCTGCCCCTCCCCCTGCCCCCCGATCCCGGTCCCGACCTGAGGACACCGGGCACACACACAGAGCAGGACCCCGAGCACCCTCGGGAGAGCCCACACCGGCCTGCTCCCCTCTGCTCCCCTCCGCCGCTCGCCATGCAGGCTGCCCGCACCCCTGCTCCCCAGCACTGAAGCATGTGAGGAGTGCGGGAGCCGGGGTTAGGGAGATCTTTATTCACACTCACCCGCACTCACACCCACACTCACACTCACCCGCACTCACACCCACACTCACACCCACACTCACACTCACCCGCACTCACACCCACACTCACACTCACCCGCACTCACACCCACACTCACACCCACACTCACATTCACCCGCACTCACACTCACACTCACCCGCACTCACACCCACACTCACATTCACCCGCACTCACACCCACACTCACACTCACACTCACCCGCACTCACACCCACACTCACATTCACCCGCACTCACACCCACACTCACACTCACCCGCACTCACACCCACACTCACCTGCACTCACACCCACACTCACCCGCACTCACACCCACACTCACACTCACTCACACACACCCTCACTCACACCCATATAACACACAACCTCACTCACACTCACACACACCCATACTCACACTCACCCTCAGTCACACCCACACTCACACTCACCCACACTCACACTCAGTTACCCTCTCACTCACACACACTCACACTCACTCACACACTCACTCACACTCACCCTCACACACACTTACACACCCCTGTACTCACTCACCCTCACTCGTATTCACACACACCCACACTCACACACTCACCCTCACACACACTCACACACCCTCACTCACACACTCGCTCACACACTCATCCTCACTCACTCACACACACTCACACTCACACACACCCTCACTCACACACCCTCACTTACACTCACACTCACTCACACACTAACACAACCCTCACTCACACTCACCCTCACCCTCACTCACACACACCCCCATACTCACTCACCCTCACTCGCATTCATACATACCCATGCTCACACACTCACTCACACTCATTCACACACTCACACACATTTATTCACACTCACACATTCACATACATATTCACATACAATGTTCACACTCACACTCAGACTCACAGTGAGACCTTCACTCTCATACACAATCACACATTCAGTGATATCTTCACATACACATTGAGATCATACACTAGTACACATTCACACACTCAGTGAGATCTATATTCACACACTTGTACTGACACACTCACAATCACTGACACACTCACACTCAGTGAGATCTACACTCACACTCATACACTTGTACTTACTGACACTGACACTCACACTCAGTGGGATCTACACTCACACTCATGGTCAGTGAGACGATCTCCCGTGAGTGCTCACGTGTGTCGTGTGCAAACACATCAGCTATCTCAGCTGTGTGCTCACTCCCCTCTGCACACCCACAAGCCTGGTCTTGTGTGTGCACACACATGTGCATGCCCCCGGGGCCTGTGTGCCTGCCACGGACACTCACAGCCACACGAGCATGCGGGGGCAGCGCCCAGGGCTCTGCGGGCACACACTCGTGTCCCAGCCTTAGGGGTCAGGCTCTGCCGTGAGCGTATCCAGGGGTGCGGGGCTGCGGGAGGGCTGTGGTCCTGCTCCCTGGCTCCCCAGCACGGCTCGGCCCTGGTCTCCCACACTCCCCCGCCTTCCGAGGGGAGTCTCCTCAGAGCTCCACCCTGGGCCCCTGGAGGGTGCCCGTGCAGCCTGGGCCCAGGACGGCGGCCGCGGGTGCCCAGACGTGCAGCCCCGACGCAGCCAGGCGCCGTCTGCACCACGGGCTCCCCAGGGGGAGGGAACTCACCCTCTGCCCGGGGGCACCTGGCAAAAGCCGGGGGTTCTGAGGGGCCCCGGGACTCGGGCTGCAGCAGCTCCTCCCCAGAGGACGCCTGGTGGGGGAGGAGCCACCCTGGGGAGACGGGGAGCGGAGGCGCCTGTGTGAAACAACCCGGGTTTAAGCCTCTGAGCCAACCTCCTGCACCCGACAGCCCCCCGCAGGGAGAGGGCTGGACAGGGCTGGCCCACACCCCTCAGGGTGGTGACTCGGGGTCCCCGGCCTCTGAACCAACCTCCTGCACCCGACAGCCCCCGGCAGGGATAGAGCGGGACAGGGCTGGCCCACACCCCTCAGGGTGGTGACTCGGGGTCCCCGGCCTCTGAACCAACCTCCTGCACCTGACAGCCCCCGGCAGGGAGAGGGCGGGACAGGGCTGGCCCACACCCCTCAGGGTGGTGACTCGGGGTCCCCGGCCTCTGAACCAACCTCCTGCACCCGACAACCCCCCGCAGGGAGAGGGCTGGACAGGGCTGGCCCACACCCCTCAGGGTGGTGACTCGGGGTCCCCGGCCTCTGAACCAACCTCCTGCACCTGACAGCCCCCGGCAGGGAGAGGGCGGGACAGGGCTGGCCCACACCCCTCAGGGTGGTGACTCGGGGTCCCCGGCCTCTGAACCAACCTCCTGCACCCGACAGCCCCCCGCAGGGAGAGGGCTGGACAGGGCTGGCCCACACCCCTCAGGGTGGTGACTCGGGGTCCCCGGCCTCTGAACCAACCTCCTGCACCCGACAGCCCCCCGCAGGGAGAGGGCGGGACAGGGCTGGCCCACACCCCTCAGGGTGGTGACTCGGGGTCCCCGGCCTCTGAACCAACCTCCTGCACCCGACAGCCCCCCGCAGGGAGAGGGTGGGACAGGGCTGGCCCACACCCCTCAGGGTGGGGCCTCCGGGGGCTGGAACGGACTGCTCACCGCTGTGGCTGCCCTGGGGGGCCCTGAGACGCTCCCAGGTGGGTTCCCTCCCCGCTAGTGATGCCGCTGCTCCGCCCACAGGCTGACGCGCGGGTCATGGGCTGCAAGAGACAATCGGAAAACCCGAGCACCGCAGGACCCCTCCAGTGCCTGAGTCCTGCCTGCCGAGGCCTCTGCCGCTTGGGGCAGCCCCCAGCCCCAGCGTCTGCGGGGGGCTCGCCTGGTGGCCTGGACCAACACAGGCCGCTCAGCGCCAGAGAGGCCTCCTTGGGGGCAGGGGGACGCTGTCTCTAGTCTGTTTCTGGTTTTTGGTTTGTTCTTGAAGACTAAGACAGTCAATGGCTGGGTAGTGCAGTGGTCAGGCGCTGGGCCGGCCGGGGCTGGAGCCGGGTCAGCAGTGACCCTGAGCGCCTCTGGGCTGGGCCCCAGAACTGAACTACAGGGATACATTTCTGGGGTTTATGGAGCAGAAACGCCTGTTCCGTGGCTCGTCTCCACCCACCCCGCGTGCGGGCTCCGGCCGTTCCGGGGAAACGTTCCCCACGTAGCCGTGACACCAGAGAACCAGCCCCAGAAAGGCCCCACACCCACAAACCCAGCCTGACGAACACTATTGGGCTGGGAGTCACATCAGGCGGTGCTGGGGCTACTCCCAGTTCTGTGCTCCTGACAGTGCTCGGGGGACCTCGTGGGGCTGGGCGCGGGGTGGGGAACCCCAGGCCTCTTGCACAGCCCACTGAGCCGCGTCTCCGTGCCCCACCCCCAGGACAACCGTCACCCCTGGGCAAGCAGCTTCAGCTGGTCATTAGACGGGCAGCAGGGACATCATAGCCCCATGTCCAGGGGGCCCGGGGAAGACGTGGCCCTTTGTCCACTCCATGGTCAGCCGGGTGCCAGCAGAGCCTAAGTCGGCCGGCGGCGGGGTCAAGGGGATGGGGGGGCCCTGGGCAGAGAGCAGGACAGTGGCCTCAGCCCTGCCCCGCGCCCACGTGCCCTGCCCGGCTCTGGGGAAGGGGGAGCGAGGAGCCAGCAGGACCCCAGCCTGGCCCGGGCAGCGCAGGAGGGTGGGGACGCCCCCTGCCCCCGACCCTGACCCACAGCCAGCCCAGCTCTGCCCATTCTCTGCCCCGGCCGGAGGGTCTGGGTCGGCTGTGGCTGTGGGGGGCTCTGAGGAGCAGCATCCTGCTCTGGGCAGGCCCGGCCCAAGAGACGCACACAGCCGGGGGGCGGGCGGGGAATTCGGGCTCGGGCACCGCCCTGGGGAGTCCTGCTTCTGAACACCGGCCCCTGCCAGCCCGCCTGCCCCTGCAGGCGCCCTGCACCGTGGCACGGCCGAGTCGGGGCTCTGTGCAAGGAAGCCTTGGGCTCGTGGTGCTGTGCAGGGGCTCGGTCACACCCCACACGCTGGCTGAGCGGCAGGGCTGGAGCAGTCGGGAGAGCCAGCTGCGGGGGTGGGGGGCGGCCGGTCATCACCCCCCGTACCGACAATGCCTGAACTCAGAGCACAGCGCCCTATTCCCTGCTGGAGGTCCCCACGGTGGCCCCCACATGTGCCCCCTCCAGGCCACAGGGAGCGTCCAGCTCTCGGAAGAGCCCCCAGGGCAGGGCAGAGAGGGGCTGGCCGCTCAGTGCAGTGTGGGGTGCAGTGTGGACGCGGGACTTACCCGATCACCTCGGGTAGGGTCTGGGTGAGCCGTGTGGCCAGTCTGAGGGTCCCAGAGCAGTGCCAAGTCCCACCCCAGCACCAAGCAGGGACCCCGGGGCAGCCCCCGGTGGGGGCACCCCACCTGGGCCGGAAGGGCGGGATCAGCCTTGGGAGACACTCAGGGGGGCCCTGGGGGTGCCTGGGCCTGTGTTCACGCCGCAGAGCAGCCCCTGTGCTGGGGAAGGGCCCTGCTCAGGGTGGCTGGAGCCTCGGGGCGGGGGGCTCCCGATTCTCAGGACAGGGCTGAGGACAGGGGTGAGGTGGCCCCGCCGGGCAGTCCCTGCCACGGCCAGGCGGCCCTGCACAGCTCCAGGCAGGCCGGGCTTGGGTAAGAGTCACCCCCGGCCAGAGTGGGGAAAGCCAGCGGCTGGCTGGGCGTGGGGGAGCCGGGGACGGCAGGCCCGGGCCCGCCTCTGTGGGCCGGCAGCCTGCCCAGGGCCAGCACCCACCATGGCTGAGGCTCACGGCCGGGCCCCCGGGGCCTCGCGTGCGTGAGACCCTCGGCCCAACCCAGGGCCAGCACAGCCCCCACAAGCCCGTCCACTGCAAGCCCCCCTCCCCCCCCGTGCCCTGGGTGGGCCCTCCTGTGGGCCCTCCCGCTTCCCCGGCCTCGTCTCCAGGACCCGCAGCAGACAAGGGAGGCAGGAAGCCCTCCCCGTCTACCGCTGAGCTGACTGTGTGCGACTCACACCCGCCCCTGACCCCGTGCCCCTCCGTCCCCGTGCGCCCTCGGCCAGCCTCTTCTGGACCAACTGTTCTTCCGGCCACAGGGCCGGTTGCACTGTCATTGGGTCACGAGCTAAGGCGAACGCTGGGGTTCCTGTCAGCCGGCCCACAGGGGCCTCAGACGGAAGAGCAGTCTGAGGGGAAACACCCCTTCACAGAGCTGAGTGCCGGCCACGCGACACCAGGCTGTGCCCAGTGGAGCAAAGTGGCTGCTGTTGTGCCGGCCATGACGAGGACATCCCCATTCCAGGAAATGGGGGGAAAGCGGCAGAGGGAGGCGAGACGAAGGTGTGCCCCTGTGAGGGTGACTTCCCAGCACTGCCACCGAGTGTCATGCCGTGAGGGTGACTTCCCAGCACTGCCACCGAGTGTCACGCCGTGAGGGGGCCCCGAGAGCAGGGAGGCGAGAGCGGCTCAGAGCAAGGTCACCCTGACCAGCCCAGTATCAGATATGAGCAGCTGACACAGGCACAGCCCGCGGGCACATCTGTGTGTGCAGACACGTGCAGGTACACATCCTTAAGATTAGTCTCCCTGGGCACGAGCAACAGCACAGCAGAAACTTGCATCGCACACAACCAGCCAGATCAGAGTCCCCAGTTTCCCCGCCAGGAGTCAGTCCTGAGCACAGAGCCGGGAGTGAGCCCTGAGCACAGAGGTAGGTGTGAGCCCTGAGCACAGAGCCAGGAGTGAGCCCTGAGCACAGAGCCGGGAGTGAGCCCTGAGCACAGAGCCAGGAGTGAGCCCTGAGCACAGAGACGGGAGTCAGCCCTGAGCACAGACAGAGACGGGAGTGAGCCCTGAGCATAGAGCTGGGAGTCAGCCCTGAGCACAGAGCTGGGAGTCAGCCCTGAGCACAGAGCCTGGAATGAGCCCTGAGCACAGAGCCGGGAATAAGCCCTGAGCACAAAGCCGGGAATAAACCCTGAGCACCACTGGGGTCTCCCGGGCTGGAAATAGGGCCCAGTGGTTGGTGCCAGCCACTCAGGTCAAGTTCCCGGGTGTGAGCCCAGGAGCCACGAGCAAGGAGGAGCTGGTGGGAGGATGGACTCTAAGTGGACGAACTCTGGGAAAGCGTGTGAATGGATGCATGCACATGTGTGTCCATGTGTGCAGATACGTGCACACAGCCAAGTGTATGCATAAATGCACGAGCGAGTCTGCATGTGGTGCAAGTATGTTCCCGCACACATATGTGCATGTGTATATGTCTGCATGCCTGTATACACACATGTGCACATACTATGTCCCAGCAGAGACTCCATCCATGAGCTGCCGGTCACTGTCACTGGTTGTCACGCTGTGGACACTGGCCTACTCTCCCCAGCCCCTAACCCAGCATGCTGCATGCCAGCATCCCAGGCCCCGTCCTGGCCCCGTGGACCCACTCCCGTCTTGGGGTCACCAACCCTCCTCAGGGTCATGGGCTGAGCTCTCTGGCCGCAGCTTCTGTCTGTGGCAACCTCTGGGCACCCCAGCGTTGAGGGCATCCCGGCCTCCCCCTGCCTCTCCCCCGACAGTAAGGTCTGACCCTGCCATGGTGTCCAGCTAGGAGCCACCACGGGATGAGAAGACCCTGAGGCCTCCCTCACCACAGGACCCCAGGCTGTTCGTGGTGCCACCCTCAGTTCCACAAGACCAGGAGGTGCCAGGGTGATACCGGTGCCCAGGCCAGGCAGCGGCTGCTCGGACAGGATCTCACACCCAAGACCCAGCCCCAGGGCCGCAGCACGGGGCCCTCCTGAGCCTCTGGAGGAGCCCCCAAGCAGGGTGGCGGGCCCCCTTCGCCTGGACAGAGCCCCCCACGTGTTTGTGGGGAGTGGCCTGGCACCCCCTCTCTGAGCAAGACTCCCCAGAGCAGCACCCTGGGAACCGGGAATTGCAGGAGGAGAACGGGGGCGGGGGGCGGCGGAGGAGGAGGGGCGAGTGAAGGGGGTCTAGAGGACCGGTCTGCAGAGCCAGCACGGCGGCCCTGGGGCGAGGGTGGTGGCCGGGTGAGGCCACCCCTGCCCCTGGCCTGGCTGCTCTGGAAACACTGTCCGGGGCCAGACACGCGGTGGCTGGGTTGGGCCTGTGGGTCCACCCTGGCGGCCCTGTGCAGAGAGTGGACAGCTCCTTGTGTCCCGCCCAGCCCGCCGGCGGCCCTGTGCAGAGTGGACAGCTCCTTGTGTCCCGCCCAGCCCGCACACAGGGGCCTCCCGCACACTCTGGGCCCCAGCGCAGGCTCAGGGTGGATGAGGCCCGGGAGTGGCACGTGTGTGGGCACGGGTGCCAGGGCTGAGCCCCGTGGGGGGTGGGTCAGGCCGGGCCCACGCGGAGAGGCCTCTGGCACCCCTGCTGGCACCCTGTGACGGCAGGCGCCCCGGATCCGCTGCCTGGCCACCTACACCCTCCCACACCAGCTCGGGGATGGGGAGAAAGGCTGAGCAGGGCCCTGGGCAGCGCCTCGCGACCTGGCCCAGGACAGCCTGCTCTGGCCCTAGGGAAGATCAGAAGGTGCGGGGACAGGGAGGACAGGTGTGTGGCAGCACAGGCCACGGCCAGGCATCTTACACTCCTGGACCTGGACCCGGTGCTCCTTGGGTCAGCTGTGCCCTCTGGTCAGCCATGGCCTCTGGTCGGTCAGGCCCTCTGGTCAGCTGTGCCCTGACCTCTCAGCTGTGCCTCTGGTCAGCCACGCCCTCTGGTCAACGGTGCCCTGACCCTCCCAGCTGTGTCCTCTGGTCAGCCATGCCCTCTGGTCAATGGTTCCCTGACCCTCCCAGCTGTGTCCTCTGGTCAGCTGTGCCCTGACCTCTTAGCCGTGCCCTCTGGTCAGCCATGGCCTCTGGTCAGCTCTGCCCTCTGGTCAGCTGTGCCCTGACCTCTCAGCTATGCCCTCTGGTCAGCCGTGCCCTCTGGTCAGCTGAGCCCTCAGGTTAGCTGTGTGCTGACCCCTTAGCTGTGCAGTTATTACCCTGGGGCAGATGGGGGAGCAGGTCCAGGTGGGCAGAAGCGAAGCCCCCGGCATGCTGCAGGTCGCCCACCAGCTGCACTCCACACCCTCTCCCTGCTGCCCGCTGCCCACAGCAGGCCCACAACACCCACTTTCCCCACTTGTGTCAGACGTGGCCCCCACAGACGGCCTTCTGAGGAACAACTCCTCTCAAGGTGTGGTGCCCGCAGTGCCCACCGGAGGTCTGACTCTTCACTCTCAACACAGTCCCACCCACGACTGCGCCGGGTTCTCCCAGGGCTGTTCCTGCCTCTGGAAAGACCCCCAGCAGAGCGAGCCCTCCCTGCGGTGCCGGCACACGGCTTTCTAAGAGCCCCTCTCGGGAAAACGGGCGTCCACACTCGGCCCTGAGTAGCTGCCTGCCTGCACGTCCCCCGTGATGCCACGGGACACCTGAGAGTCCTCCGGGAGTCCTCTGTGTGCAGGGCTGACTCCCGCTCTGTGCTCAGGGCTGACTCCCACCTCTGTGCTCAGGGCTGACTCCCACTTCTGTGCTCAGGGCTGACTCCCAGCTCTGTGCTCAGGGATGACTCCCGGCCAGCCTGAGGACCAAGCCCTGGGAGCCCAGCACGGTGACACGCCGGCACCCACATACTGCCGACCGGCTCCCACTCACCGTGTCCTCAGTGGGGGGACCTGGCTCCAGAGGCGGGGTCCTGAGACCGCCACCTCGCCGCTCCCAGGGCCACTCTCAGGACCATCTCTCGGGAATGGCCTATTTTCAAGCGAGCACAGAGTGGGAAGGAGCTCACCGGCCTGTGAGCACTGTTCTCCCTCTTACTCCCCGTCAGCCGTGCGGGCCGGGTCACACGCTGCTCTGGGGCACTGCAGGCCCGGCTGGCTGACAAGGTGCAAATGGCAGAGGCTGGTTCTCGGACCCCAGGTCATGCCATCAAGAAGCTGAAGCCCACAGCCCTGGGACTGCAGGTCCCCACTCAGCATACGGCCCCCCCAGGTGGCGAGAGACCCACCCAATCTGCCTGTGTGTTCCCGAGTCTGGGGGGCTCTGAGCCCGCCCTCCACGCCAGGTGCACTTAGGGGCAGTGATGGCAGCTCCCGGTGGCCTGTGTGTGTGGAGCCGGCGGGTGGCACCTCAGCCCAGCTCTGCCAACGGCTGCGGGACCCCGGCAGCTTTGCCCTGGGTCTCGTCAGGCGGGTCTGGCTGAGGCCTCCTCGGCTGATCAACCCAGTTCCCTGCCGGCTGTGGGGGCCACACTTCCTTACTCGGGCTTGGAGAGGTAGGCGTGGATTCCCAGGACAGAAACCTGCGTTTCAGGGGGCAGTTTGCACGCTGCCACACGGGGCACCTGGTTCTCGGAGCATGTGTGGGGCTGAGCAAGGGGCCGAGTGTGCTTCTGGCCCCTCCCACGGCGGTGGTGCTGGGCTCAGGGGGCTGCTGCGTGTCTTCACAGGCGTGTGAAAGACAGCAACCCCCTTCTCCCTGTGCGGGACCCGGCCCAGGGGGACACGGCGGGCGCAGTGTTGAGGAGCAAGGCTGCGGCGGGCAAGGCCAGAGTCGTGGCGCCCCCCCAAGGGGCCTCTGGGATGAGACGGGCGCATGGCAGGCAGCACTCAGGACCTCCCGTCTCCCGCCCCCCTTCCTGCAGCCCAGGCCAGGCACTCGGGTTCCGTCTGGTCCATCCTGTCACTCCCCTGACAGCTCCCGGGGAGACGTTCAACAGGCCCAGCTGGGGCGCTCGAGATGCACGTGCCCCCACAGGGGAGCCCTCTGGTCCCCTGGGGCCCCAGAGAGGAGTGCCAGGCGCAGGGCGCCATGCCCACCCCTCCCCCATCCCTAAGTGTGAGGCCTGGCGACACGTGCCAGGCTGGGAAGCGAGCGGAGGAATGGGGCCTCTATTTTTAGCAGCAGACACTCCGTGAATGTCACGGAACCAGACAGCGCACCGAATCGATTGAGTCACAATCTGGGGGGTGGGGGCTCCGAGTGGCAAGAACAGATGAAGTCATCTGACCCAGTTCTGGCGGGCGCAGACGCCGCGCTCCCCGAGGTGCCGCCCCTCCCGCTCTCCCGCCTTCTGCCCAGTGGGAGCCGTCCAGGGGGGTGGCTCGGTGGGGGGGGCGCGAGGGCAGAGACAGGCGGCAGAGGAGAGCGGCGAGCACACCCCCAGACGGGACGGGAATGTGCGGCTCCGACTGCTGGTTTCAGTCGGTGACTCACGTCCTGGACCCGCGTCAGCTTCTCCCTCACGAGACGGGCAAGCATGCATTCGGGGAAGGCTCCGGGGCGCAAGCGGAGGGGACGGGAAGGGTGAGGCCAACAGAGACCCCAGCTGGCCCCGGCCGAGGAGGCCTCAGCCAGACCCGCCTGACATAACCAGAGCAAAGCGGCCGGGGTCCCGCAGCCATCGGCAGGGCTGGGCTGAGGTGCCACCCGCCGGCTCCACACACAGAGGCCACCCGGGCTGTAGGGTCAGAAGGCGAGCGCGGGGTAGGGCGCGGGACTGGCACACCGCCCACCCGGCTTCACTCCCTGGCACCCCAGACAGTGCCCTGAACACCACCTGGAGTGATTCCTGAGCAGAGCAGGGCTGGGGGCCGGCCCTGAGTACCGCCGAGGGTCAGAAACAAAACACACTCTCGGGGGTCACCTCCCCACATTCTGGGGCCACGGGTGAAGCCACAGTGCCATGAGAGAGCCCCTGAACCCCAGCTGCTGAGGCCCGAGACCATTTCAGAGCCGGCGCCACCCCCTCCCCCCTCCCGCCCCCTTGTCTGGTTCGAGGAGCTGCTGAGCTCAGCCTGCGAGTCCTGACCTGCCTGGCTGTGCGCCTGGCCCAACAGGGAGCCGGTTCCCGGATGCAGGGACCCTGATTTCTCCCCACAGTGCCCCATGCTGGGCTGTGCTGCTAGCCAGTACTGTGATGCTGATGGGACGGGGGTCAGGAGAGGGGTCGGGGGGGCGTGGGAGTCAGAGGGGTGAGAGAGAGGGGTTCAGAAGGGGTGATGGGGCCGAGGGGGGTCAGAGGGCATGTGGAGGTCAGAGGGGGTGAGAGGCTGCCCTGTGGGGTAGGGATCACCCCTTCACCTCTGACCCCCTCACTCATCAGGCACAGCAGACACCCAGGCCGCTCTGCTTCTCCCCCCTTTCCATTCCCCCCAAACTGCAACCGGAAGCACTGCACACTGTACTTTTGGGGTCCAGGGCTCCCATCACCAGGGCTATACCTGATGCCAGGCCTGAACCCCGCAGGCAGAGGCGCGTGTGGCTGACCCGTGAGGCTGGTAACAGGTGTCGGATGCCCCGGGGTGTGGGCAGCTGAGTACCAGCAGGCTGAGCCTGGCACCTGGGCACTGGGCACTGGCAGCCCGTCCACGGGTGGGAGGGGCCCACAGGCCTTAGCCAGGGGGTCGTGGGGACTGGCAGGCATCAGCAGGAGTAAATGGGGGGCTTGGCCCAGAGGACCCCCAGGCAGGACCCCGCACATTTTTGGGCGGAGGGGAGCTCCGCAGATGCTGGCATGTGGGGTCTGAGCCTACAGGACCTTAGCGCTCCTGGGCCCCAGAGTCAAGGAGGGCCTGACGCCTTCTGCTGTGTGTCTGTTTTTACATCCAGGAGGGAAAGGAAACATTCCATTTACAATGCCTTGTGTGGGACCGGAGAGAGAGGACGGGGGTTAAGGTGCTTGCCTTGCATGCATCTGACCCGGATTCCATCCCTGGCACCACACAGGGTGCCCTGAGCACAAAGTCAGGAGTGGTCCCTGAACACAGCTGGGTGTGGCTAGACCTCTCTCTCTCTCTCTCTCTCTCTCTCTCTCTCTCTCTCTCTCTCTCTCTCTCTCACACACACACACACACACACACACACACAATTATCAGGCGAAAGGGATCATTAGTGGAAAAAGTTTAAGTAGCCCCACTATGGACGGAGAGTGTCATTGCTGGTTCCGCGTGAGGGAAGTCAGGGCTCCAGAGGGTGACCTGACCACCTTTTGCATCTTAAAAGCGTTACCTAGACCAGTGGTGTTCAGTCTTTCTACACCCGTGGGCCAGCACCTGTCTAGCACACGGTCCACAGCAGTAACCAAGGCGGGGGATCTGTAGTTTCAGTTTCAGTCTTTCTACAGCTGTGGGCCAGCACCTGTCCCTGGAGCAGGGGTGGTGCCACCCAGACCAAGCACAGGTGGGCAGAAGGGGCCAGTCTGGAGGCACAGGCGGAAGCAGCAGGCAAAGGCAGCCTGACTTCAGTCAGGGCAGAGGTGCCCATTTCTGGTTCAGACCGCTGGGCGGGGTGGGTCCCAAGAGGCTGAGGTGCCCAGGGTGGACCCAAGGAAGGGGGCGCTGAGAGAGGCCAGATCAAGAGAACGAGGTGGCACCAGCAAGTAGGTGTGAAGATGCTGAGGGGGCGGAACGGGGATGGAAAGTTCCTGCTGACCTGAGCAGGCAGGGCCTTGCAGATGGGAGGACCCCTGTTCCCGCACATCCCGAGGGAGCCACACCCACCAGCAGGAGCTGGAAGAAGGGGTCAGATGGGGGGGTTGCTTTCTCACTCGTGAATGGGGGGGAGCGTGAGCTGCCTTGCTTGGCCTCTTCACAGGCACCCCTCAATGGCTCGGCTTCTTCAAGGCAGGCAGCTCTGCTCCGCGCCACTCAGTTCAAAACAGAGAGATGCCTTCAAAGGCTTTCTATCGCTGCCCTTGACACCGTGTCCCCTGGGTCCACAGTTTTCTAACGGTCAGCCAACACATCTGTTTCACACCGAGTCCTCTCAAAGTTAGGGGAACGAAGAAATGGGTGACAGCGCCGGTAATTCTGGAGAGAGGCTTGCCGGGTTCCTAGACACACACCTCCAACTGTGCAGCCTGCTCTG
The DNA here is from genome assembly GCF_027595985.1 of Sorex araneus. Taxonomy (NCBI): domain Eukaryota; kingdom Metazoa; phylum Chordata; class Mammalia; order Eulipotyphla; family Soricidae; genus Sorex; species Sorex araneus. The sequence goes on from NC_073303.1 coordinate 51,824,131, forward strand.
CCTCTGAAAACTCAGCGTGGGGCCGCAGTTATGGCTCAGTAAGTCGGAAGCCTGCACTGTATGAGGCAGCCCAGGTTCGATCCCCGCGGCCCGCCGGGAACACTCTCTGCGGCAGAGCCAGGAGCAAGCCCTGCGAACCGCGGACGTGCCCCCGCGCCCACGCTCCCTCACGGGAAGAAAGTCTGGAGCCTGGGCGTCCCTGCTAAGCGCTCCCTGGCCCAGGCTTCGGTTCTCTGGTTCGGGAGGAGCCTCCCGTCGTGGTGACGGGCATTTCCCACACGCTCATCCCCTGAGGTGACGGCGCGCCAGGCGGCTTTCCCGCTTGGTGGAAACGCGACACTCGTGCGAGAAACCTGCGCGTGGGTCTCAGGGTGGGACGTGCGGGGCTGTCGAGGCTCCCACAGCCGAGGGCTGGGGGGCGCAGCGACGGGGTGGTAGGGCGTGGGGGGCAGCAGGAGCCAGCAGTGGCATGGGACCCGCGGGCGGTGCACGCGGGGCTGACGGGAAGGGACGGACGTGGGATTGACAGGGCGGCCGCGGGGCTGACCCGGTGGGCGGGCGCAGGGCCGATGGCTGACGGGATGCGGGGCTGACGGGACCCAGGGCTGACGGAACGCGATGCAGGGCTGACGAGGCGTGGGGCTGACGGGCCCCCGGGCACGAGGCTGACAGGGAACGGAGCGGGCGCGGGGCTGACCGGACGCAGGGCGGGCGCGGGGCTGACAGGGTGGGTGCGGGGCGTCGGGGCGCGAGGCAGGTGCGGAGCTGACGGGCTTAGGGGCTGACAGGGCTGACGGGTCGCAGGGTGGACGCATGGCTGACAGGGTGGGCGAGGGGTCGCGGGTGGGGAGCTGACGGGTCGCGGGGCTGTCAGGGCACGGGGAGGGCTGCGGGGCTGACGGGACGCAGGGCGGGCGCGGGACTGACGGCGGGCGCGGGAAGGGGCTGGCGGGACGAGGGCCGGGCTTGGGGCTGACGGGGCTGACAGGACGCGGGGCGGGCGCGGGGCTGACGGGACACGGGGCTGACAGGACGCGGGGCGGGCGCGGGGCTGACGGGTGGGCGGGCGCAGGGCTGACGGGACGCGGGGCGGGCGCGGGGCTGACAGGACGTGGACTGACGGGGCGCCGGGCGGGCGCGGGGCTGACTGGGCGGCAGCGGGCGGCGAGGGCCGGGCGCGGACGCGGGGCGGAAGCGCCCGCCTGGCCCCGCCCCGGCCCCGCCCCCAGCGGCGCGCGCCGCCCTCGGCCCGCCCCCCGGCGCCCGGCGGCCAATCCCCGCGCGGCGCACGTGACGAGCGCTGCCTGCGATGACCTCATCCCTGGTGTGGGATGACGTCAAATTCAAGATGGATGGAATCACAGCGGCAGCGGCGGCTGCGGCGCGCGCGAGCCGAGTGTGAGCCGAGCGGGGCCCGGCGTCCGCCTCGGGGCTGAAGGCCGGTGAGTAACTGTCACGCCCCTCGCCCTCGGGGATCCGCGGGGCACCGGGCCGGGCCGCGGCCGCCCCGCCAAAGGCGGCCTTTCCTGACGTAACTCTGAGGTGATTTCTCGCCGCTTTTTTCTCGCCACCCGCGGGGCTGCGGGCGCCGGGCGCGTCTGCGCGTGCGCGGGGCCCCGGCGCCCACCGCGCATGCCCCGCGCGCCCACGTCGCCGATTGTGCCTTCACACTGCGCATGCTCCGTGCCCGCACTGGGCCTCGCCTCGCGCACGGCGCATGCGCGATGCCCTCACTGGGCTTCCCTGGCCGCGGCCGGGTCCCCCACGGGGGGCTGCCCCGGCCGGCAGCGTCCGCTCGCGGCCCGGCCAGCGCCCCGGGAGCGGCTGCGCGGCGCCCCCGGCCCGACCCCGACGCCCGGGCCCCGAGCGCGCCGTGACCCTCTCCCCGGCCCCCGAGAGCCGGGACGGACGGCGCGGGTCCCCCCGCGGGAAGCCCCCGGCCCCAGCCTGCGGCCCGGCCGTCCGGGGACCCCCCGGGCCGGACCCCCGTTGCCACGTCGGGTCCGGACCCCGCCCCCGGGGCTCCCGCCGGGGGGTCCCGCGCCCGCCCGGCCCGCCCCCCTGCAGGCCCGGGGCTGCAGCGTCCGGTGATCGCCGGGTGACCCTGAGTCACCGCCCCCCCCGCCCCCCCGCGCGGACCCCCGCAGGGCGCCGAGGGGCCCGGGAGAGGTGCTGGTGCGTGCCGGACCCCCATAGCGAGGTGCAGGGCAGGGGCCCGGGGGTCCCAGGCGTCACCTCACGCCTAGTTCATTTCCGTGACCTCCGGCACCGTTTGTCATGTGGGGGCCGATTCCTGGGGAAATGAGAGTGGGGAAGGCTGGAACCCCGGGCCGGGGGCGGTCTGGGGGGCTGTCTGAGCTGGCCCTGGGTGGGAGCCTGGGGCGCGCAGACCCGGGAGGGCGGGAGGGGAGGTGGCACGGGGCGCGGCCGGCCTGGGGATGGAAGTGGTCGGGGGTACCACGGAGACCCGGTCCCGGCACAGGCCCGGCAGGCGGACCCGGGCAACTGTGTGGTCACCACCCTCCGGAGGGAAGATGTCGCGCCGCGTGGGGTCCCACCCGGGCTCCGGCGACTCAGCCCTGGGTGAGCGCGTGCTCACTGCCAGGAGACACGCGTGGTGGTGGGTTCCCAGCAGTGCCCGTCTGGGCCGCGGGCGAGTGACGTCTGCAGGGAAGCCTCCTCCAGCCGCCAGCCCACGGGAGGAGGGCAGAGAGCACGGTGGCAGGGCCCATCCCGGCAGAGGGTGCACCGGCCTGGAGGGGACTCGCACCCCGGAAACCTGTGGGAGCAGGCAGCGGAGGGCCGGCTTCCTGCAGGGAACCGAGTCGCAGCGCCCAGTCTCCACTCTGACAGGGTGGCAGGGTGCAGAGAAGCCAGCGTGGGCACCGCCTGGGGACCCCACACGTCCCCCCATCCCCCCTCACTGCGCAGTGGAGAACGGGGCCCTCCCTGTTTGCACATTGTCAGGCACGGAGGTGGCCGTCAGCATCGGCCACACTCAGGTACTCTCCGTGGTTCTGGGACCTGGAGTCCAGGCAGAGACCCCCCTGCTGTGTGCCAGTGGCCCTGCTCCTGGGTCCTCGTGGCCACACTGCTGGCGTCTGCCCCGCCTCCTCGCAAGGACACAGGGTCTGCCTAGGTCAGGAGCCACCTCAAAACCTTGCGTCCCTTGTGTCACTTGAATTACTTGTCATTCGGTAGCTCATGGATTTGCTCGCGTGGGTGCCAGTAATGTCTCCATTCATCCCTGTCGCGTGCTAGTGCAGCCCAATGACGTCCGCTCACTCCTTATGTCACCTTCATTATTTCTTCAGGGGCCTCATCTCTGAACCGTTTCTCTTCTCGGGTGCTGGGGACCCGGGCAGTGTGGAGTCTCGGGCAGGGGGTCCTGTCCAGCCCTTGATGGGCTCAGCAGAGGAGTTAGAACTGGAGGCCGTGATGGTTCGGCTGGGGGCGAGGGGTCTGGGTCCTTTCAGGTCAGGGCTAGGAGAGCAAGGGGTACAGTGGGGTCCCCGAGAGAAGGCGCCTGGGGCTGCTAAGGGAGGGCAGACCTGCTGAGCACAGAGGCCCTTGGGGTCGACAGCCATTGCTGTTATAGTTTTGTCTTCCCGCCACGCCGGGGTTTCATCCCGGCCCCCCACCCCATGTCCCTGCCCCCCTCGCGGCCCGAGCAACCCGCCTGTCACCATGCCCTGTGGTTCCTGTCGCACAGCCCCACTTCTCAGCACAGACATAAACAAACATGTCTTTGTTTATCACTTGCTGGACCTCTGCATCGTGAGGGCCTTGTGGGCCTGTGTCAGCCGCCCCTTGGTCTCAGTGCTTGGGAGACCTCAGTGGGAGCTGTGCATCCATGACGTGCTTCACGCATGCTTAGCGAGCTGCCCTGCATGTACCGCCCTGCGTGTGCCACCCTGTGTGTGCTGCTCTGCATGTGCTGCCTGAGTGTGCCACCCTGCATATGCTGCTCAGCGTGTTCTGCCCTGTGTGTACCCCACTGAGTGTGCTGTTTGGTACATCCTACCCTGCGGGCCGCTCTGCACGTGCTTTGGGCTGGCTCACATTGCTTTGGGCCCTTCAGCTGTAGGCACAGCCCTGTGGTCTCTGGAACTGGAAAGGGAAGGTCTTGTACAGCTTGAGTCGCGGTGAGGCGTAAGGCACTGCTGGGGCTGGGCACTGGAGGGACAGGACCACAGTGAGGCCCGAGGTCAGCAGTGGCCCCGCACGTCCAGCCACCCGGTCCTTCCTGGACTGCGGGGAGCTGACGCGAGGCCTGGGGCCCTGGGCACTGTCCCTGCCGCAGCTCTGACCTGCGCAGGTGGAGCCCTCGGTGGGGGAGCGGGCGAGCTTTGAAATCTGAGCGGCGATGGCTGCTGGATACCACATTGTCACCCAGGGCTCCAAGATAAGGCCGTGCCCAGCCGACTTCCTGTCAACCATCCCAGATCAGGAGAGACGGCCGGGTGCAGGCCTCCCCTGCCCAGTGGCATGGTTCAGGGTGGCCCGGCTGACCCTGTAAGGGCCTTGTGGCCTGCCCTAGCTCGGGACGATCCGGGCCTCTGGTGCCCGCCTGTCTTTGAGACTTGACTGGTTCCTCCTCACCTGCCTTCCTCAGCCCCTCGTGAGCTCCCGGGTGTCCCCATCAGCCGCCCTGAGCCCCACGCCCTCTGCTTCCGTCCCCCTGAATGCCGGGGTTCCGGTGCTGCTGCCCCACCTGCATGCCCTTAACAGTCTGAAGTCCCCGCAGTGATCATGTCGTCATGGGAATGCTTCGAGGCGGGGGGGCGCTCCAAGTGTCAGGGTGCAGGCTGTGCCTCCCAGGGCCCTGAGCACCACTGAGAGCAGCTCCTGGGCAGCAGGCAGGCTCTGGGTGGGGCCCACGCCAAAAAAGGAAAGGAAGACAGCATTGAATCAGTTTCTTCTGAGACATGGCTTCCCCACCCCTCTGAGCATTTATGGTCTGAGATAATTTTCTGGAGTCTGGCTGCGGAGGGCTTTGTGGTGGAGCAGTGGATGGGCTGGGGCAGGCCTCCTGCAGCGCTCGGCCCTGGGCCTGTGGCAGGCGCTCTGAAAAGCGCCCAGCAGGAGGGCAGAGTGGAGCCCGGGGGTACTGTGAGGGCCACGTGAGTGCCGATGTCCCACGTCCCACGAACCTCCCTCCCACGTGGTGGGTGCTGGTCTCCCCGGGCGTACATGCGTGTGTGTGTGTGTGTGTGTGTGTGTGTGTGTGTTTGCGCGCGCACACGTGCTCCTGGAGAAGCCGCCGCCGGGCCTGCGGGAGCCTGTGGGACAGGAAGAGAGGAAGGAAGTAGGGTCTGCCTCGCCATGTAGGAGGTGTCCTGTGCACCAGGGGCTCCTGCTCGTGGCGGCCCTTGTGCCGTGTGAGCATCCTCCGAGTGTGTGTGTGTGTGTGTGTGTGTGTGTTGGGAGGGCAGTCCTCTGTGTGTGTGTGTGTGTGTGTGTGTGTGTGTGTGTTGGGGGGGCAGTCCTCTGTGTGTGTGTCTGTGTGTGTGTGTGTCTGTGTGTGTGTGTGTGTGTGTTGTGGGGGGGAGTCCTGTTTATAACGGTGGAGAATGCGCGCAGAAGGCGAGTGCGCTTTACAGAGTTGCAGCCCAGCAGCGGCCCGGCCAGGGCTGGGGCAGAGGTGAGGGCGGAAGCCTTCCCCTGCAGCTGCGGTGTGAATCTTACACGTCTCTCTCGACCTTTCAGGAAACAAGATGAACTAGACGCGCCTCGGCAGGATCTGCAAGAGCCGTATGCGAGGACCCACGTGGTGAGCCGCCGCCCCGCTTCCGAGTCTGGGTTTCCTGGGGCTGCCTCCAGCTCCTCCTGTCGGCCCTCCCGGGCCAGGTGGGCAGGGCAAGGAGCAGTAGTGTGGGCCACAGTGCTTGTCACAGTGTGCTCCGTCCCTGCCCCGCCGCCTGTTGCCAGGGGTCCCGGGGCATCAGGGCAAACTGAGGCATGAGAAGCTGGCACGCCCCGTGGGCAGCTGTCCCCCTCCCCCGTCCTGCTGCCTGATCCCGTTCCCGACAGCCCTGGCGACATGGGCCTTTACCTGTGCTCGTGACGTGACACTTTCTCTGGTCATACTACACGCCTGGAGAGAGGGTCGTGGGCAGCTGGGAAGGGGCCGTTGTTTGCAAACACTGGTAACTGGCTGGGGGTGGGCGTGAGAGAGAGGAGTGAGACCCTCCCCCCCACACACGGGTCAGGAGCGTGGCTGTGGTCTGTCTCCGGCTGCCGGGGGGAGGGCCGCTCCCCTCGCCCACCCAGCATGGCGCCGGCTCTCTCTGCGCCGGGACACGTTCTGGCCTGGGAGTGCCCTTCGCCCCTCCTCCGCCCCCAGAAGCCTTCCCTGACCTTCCTCCCCGCTGGCTTCAGGCTCACCTGGTGCTGAGCCCACTGGAGCGTGCGGGCAGAGTGTCTGCTGACAGCCCACGCACAGGCCCGTGCTAGGCAGGGGACACTGGGCGCCTGTAGCAACACTGGGGGGAGCCCGTGTGACCCAGACAGACCCTGGCGCTGGGCAGGGCTCACCTGAGGTTACTCGGCAGCCCAGCTAGGGGCTGGCTCGAGTTGGAGTGGGCGGTCTCAGCTCTGCGCCTTCCTGTCTGCAGCCTTGAGCGAGCACGCAGCTCCTGCCTCGGTTTCCTCTGTGCATGAGGGTGCTGCAGGCCAGCCAGTGGCCACCAAAGGCTCACAGCGGACTCGGGGCTTCTGCCGTGGGGGTCAGGCTTGTGGGTGCTCAGTGGAGGGTCAGTGTGGTCACCCTCTGAAACCCCAGCAGGGTCTCAGCACAGAGAGTGCGGGGGTCGCTGGCTGCGCCTACACGCGACTCTTGCCCCGTAGTGAGAGCCAAGGTTCCCTACTCATAGCGACTGAGAGCAGCAGGAGACGCTTGGCAGCTCGGGGCCAGCGGGTGCTGCTGCGGGCTTGGGGCACAGCCTCGCGGGCTTGTCTCCGCTGGGCCCTCTGCCCGTGCCTGTGGTTTCAGGTTCCCTCGTGTCCCTCCTAGTTTGGGTTCCCAAGAGCCAGCCCTGAGACAGGGATCAGGCACAGACATGTACCTGGGAAATGTCCCAGGAAGCCCGAGAACTGGTGGGAGAAGCCGGGGGGTGCCTGTTGGCGCCCCTCACGGTGGCACTCGTGTGTGCCTGCCCGCAGGGGCCATCCAGGTGAGTCCCCGAACCACTCCCCCACTGTCCTTGTCTTCCAAGAGGACCCTGGGAGGTGGGGGCGTCCTTCTCTCCCGCCGTCTCTGCCGCCAGGGTGATGCTGCAAACCTGGCGGCGCTGGGTGACCACTGATGGCCTTACACAGGGCCAGGACCCCGGGACCCCACGGCCCCTTAGGACTGTTCACACAGGGCTGGAAGGTTCTGAGTTTCACTCTGAAATGAGCGTGTGCTTTCCGACGGTTGGCGCTGTCCGTACCCAGGTCCCGTAGGGTATTCTCCGTGGGAAGGGGCCTGCGTGAGGGAGGCCTGAGCCCCTGCTCCAGGGGGTTCTGTCCAGATCCCTGTCCTGGTCCACAGCCCCGCCCCCCCCCATCTCCAGCTCCTGTGCCCCAGCAGTGACCTGGGAGTGACCTGGCCGCGCCCAGCTTCCCCTCCCCCCACTCCTGTCCGTGGTGCCTTCTAGCTGCCAAACCAGGCAGTGAGTGACTGTGACTCCAGCCACTGCCTTGACTTGATCTCAGGACCCCCGCCCCCGTCCCTCGTGCTTGGGCCGCGACAGGGAACTCTCCCGGGCGCCCCACAGCCCAGTCCTGCACGGCCCCTTCCTGCACGGGAAGTGCCGGTTCCGTTTGTCCCTGCGGGGCGGCCTTGTGTTCGCCGGAAGGCTGAGCAGCCGGCCTCACGCTGTCCGCACTCCCCAGGGCGGGCGGCCCCACACCCTCCTCTCCCAGTCCGAGGAGACCTGGGTTCCCACAGGCTGCATAGCAGGGTCAAGGCAGGGGTGGACACCGCCCAGCAAGAATGGGAGGGCCTTGGTCAGGCTGTCCAGTGGGGACATTGGACTCGCAGCTGGACCACCGGGGGCTGCGTGAAGCTGAGAGAGCGGCAGGGCCTGGCCCGGCCCGGCCCGTGTGCAGCAGCTGAGCCGCTCGCTCCCTCTCCGGAAGGACCTGGACACTGGCTGGCCAGGAGAAGCTGGGCAGGGCACCAGCCGCCAGCTCTTGAAGGGGCCCCACTTTCCCCAGCCTTGCTATGCGGCCGTCGGTGTCAGGAACACAGAGTCCCGCCTGAAGCCAGAGGCCTTCCTGAGCTGGCTGGGGGCCCAGGGGAGACCCTTGCTGCCCCCGGCCCGGGCAGAGGTCCTGGAGACCTGTCCTCCTCAGTCACCGGGGCTCCTCTGATGCGGGCCGACGGCAGAGTGCGTGCCTGTGTGCCCATGGCCTGAGCGAGGCCAGCAGCCAGCCAGCAGAGGGCAGGGGGCACCACCCAGTCCCGCCTGCCCTTGGCCACTAGGCCTTGTCTGCCCTGTGACGGGATGAGAGTTCGGAGCAGATGCAGCTGGGCTGCCTTCACATAGACCTGGGAGCAGTGGCGTTGTGGTCCAGGCCTCTGTGGCAGCGTGCCTGGGGGAGGGAGCACCACCAGCTGGCAGGGTGTCCATGGGGTACAAGAGGCGTCCTCTGGCCCAGCAGCCACGCGAGGCTGAGCAGTTCCCACGGCCTCTCCCTTTTCCGCTTCTCCCAGTTCCTGAGGCTGCAGGAGCTGCAGGGCACCAGCCGCCGGCGCTGGCGGACGACGGGGGTGTGTTTGCGTCTCTCCCGGAGTCAGACTGTTTCCCTTCAGAATTGACAGGGGGAGGGCGGGGGGCTCCCAGTGGCATCTCAGTGAATGAGGGCTCTGTCCAAGTGACCTGGCTCATGGTCCAAGTGTGGAGTGGACAAGGGGCCCACTGCACAAGTGTGGGGTATGGCGTGGACAAGGGTTCCATGGCGCAGTGTGAGGCATGGTGTGGACAGGGGGCCCGTGGCACACCCCTTTGCATTCAGTACTCCTCCTAGCGCACCCTCTTCCTGGGGGGAGGGGGCGGTGCCAGGTCTGCGGTCTTGGTTCCGAAAGCTCCTTCTTCGTGGGTGGGGGGTGGCCTGCCGGGAGGGGCTCCCCCTCACTCGCCCGCCTCTGTCTTCCAGCGCCCGCCATGGAGGGCCTGCTGCACTACATCAACCCCGCGCACGCCATCTCGCTGCTGAGTGCGCTCAACGAAGAGCGCCTCAAGGGGCAGCTGTGCGACGTGCTGCTCATCGTGGGCGACCAGAAGTTCCGCGCACACAAGAACGTGCTGGCCGCCAGCAGCGAGTACTTCCAGAGCCTCTTCGCCAGCAAGGAGAGCGCGGCCCAGAGCGTGTTCCAGCTGGACTTCTGCGAGCCCGACACCTTCGACCACGTCCTCAACTACATGTACTCGTCGTCGCTGTTCGTGGAGCGGGGCGGGCTGGCGGCCGTGCAGGAGCTGGGCTACAGCCTGGGCATCTCCTTCCTCACCAACATCGTCTCCCGGACCCCACAGGCCCCCTTCCCGCTCTGCCCCGGCCGGAGGGCGGCGCTGGCGGACGACGAGGACAGCGGCGCCCAGAAGAGAAGTGTCATCGTGTGTCAGGGCAGGAGTGAGGCCCCCGGCCACGCGGCCAATCCTGGCGCGGCCGAGGTGGGCCCCGGCCACCGACCCTCCCCCAGCGGGGCGGCCAAGCTCGGCGGCGGGCCACCCCAGGGCCCGGCGCCCGGGGACCCGCCGTGTGCTGTGGCCTCGCCCGAGCGCCCCACCTCGGCCTACCCCAAGGTCCTGGAGCACGCGGGCCCCGCGGAGGAGCCTGGTCGGGGCAGCCCCCTGAGACGGGCCCCGGCCGGGCTCGACAGAGAGGCGGCGCCTGAGAAGCAGGGGGCCGGCGGGCCGCTCCCCAAAGGCAGAGCGCTCGAGCTGGCCCTGCGGAGGCCGCGCCCCCCCGTGCCGCCTCTGCGGAGCGCATCCGAGACGCCCTACCTGCTGACGGAGACGGGCCGGGGCAGCGGCACGGCCGAGGACAGGAACCTGCTGTACTACTCCAAGCTGGGGCTGGTGATCCCGTCCCCGGGCACCAACCCCGGCAGCCAGAGCATCGACCGGAGCGGCCCGCTGGTCAAGAGCTTGCTCCGGCGCTCCCTGTCCATGGACAGCCAGGTGCCTGTCTACTCGCCCGCCATCGAGCTGAAGCCTTCCCCGGGCGTGCCCGCCGCCCTGGGGGACACGCCGGCCACCGTGCGGTGCAGCCCAGCGCAAAAGGCCGCCTTCCCAGAGTGCGCCGAGAGCGCGGGCGTGGACGCGCGGGCCCCGGCCCCCCAGCCGCACCGCCTCCGCTCCTTCAGTGCCTCCCAGTCCACGGAGAGGGAGGCCCCGCCGGCCTCCGAGGTGCCCATCAAGACGGAGCCCCGCAGCCCGCTCTCAGACCCCTCCGACATTATCCGAGTCACCGTGGGCGACGTGGCGGCTGCCGGCACCAGAGACCTCGCTCTGAAGACGGAGGACAACCCCAAGGCCATGAGCAGGCTGCCCGCCAAGAGGAGGTTCCAGGCTGACCGCCGGCTGCCGCTGAAGAAGCTGCGGGCGGACGGCCACGGCTCCCCCGCGTCCGCAGAGCCCTCGGAGGGGGCCGCCAGCCCGCCTCTCCTCGACGCTGACTTTGCAGAGCCCCATTCGCCTCGAGATGCCTTTGGTGAGTTGGAGGGAGCGAGGCCCAGCAGAAAGTTTAAGTGCAAACACTGCCTTAAGATCTTTAGATCCACCGCCGGCCTTCACCGGCACACTAACATGTACCATAACCCGGAGAAGCCGTACGCCTGTGACATCTGTCACAAGCGCTTCCACACCAACTTCAAAGTGTGGACCCACTGTCAGACCCAACACGGCATAGTGAAGAACCCGTCTCCGGCTGCTAGCTCACATGCCGTCCTGGACGAGCGGTTCCAGAGAAAGCTGATTGACATAGTGAGAGAGCGAGAGATTAAGAAGGCCCTGCTCCTCAAGCTGAGGCGCGCCAGGCCGGGGCCCCCGGGCCCGAGCAGCTCCCCCGCGCCCGCCGTCAAGAGGCCTCTGCGGTCCCGGGCCCGAGGAGCGTACGTGTGCCCGCACTGTGGAAAAGCCCACCGCTTCCTCTCGCAGTTCAAACAGCACGTAAAAATGCACCCGGGCGAGAAGCCCCTCGGCGCCGGGCGCGGGGCCCCGGCCCGGGAGGAGGCGGCGCGGCCCGGCGCGGTCGGCGGCGAGCAGGTTTACGCGTGCCGCCTCTGTAATGCTGCGCTCTCTTCTCTCCTAGAGCAAGGCCCCCACGAGCGCCTGTGCCGGAACGCCGCCGTGTGCCCCTACTGCAGCCTTAGGTTCTTCTCGCCCGAGCTCCGGCGTGAGCACGAGGGCCAGTGCGAGCACAGGAAGCTGACGTGCCTGGAGTGCATGCGCACCTTCAAGTCGGCCTTCAGCATCTGGCGGCACCAGGTGGAGGTGCACAACCAGAACTCCATGGCGCCGCCCGACAGCCTGGATCACAACGGGGAGGCTGCCGCTCCCGTCCCCGCCACCGCCACCACCACCACCGCCACCGCTGCCACCGCGGCGGGCCCTCCGCGGCTACCTGGCCCGCCCAACCACACTGCCACCACCACCGCCGCCAAGGACGACCCAGTCTTCAGCGACTCCTCGGAGCACGTCAACTTCGACTCGGAGGACTCCTGCCTGCCTGAGGACCTCAGCCTCTCCAGGCCGCTCAGGGTCCAGGTGAAGGAGGAGCCGGCCGAGGAGGCAGAGGACGAGACGGTGCCCGCGGCGCCCACAGCGCCCCCCGAGGCCCCCAAGGATGCGGGTGCGGGCGGCAGGGAGCCAGGCCTGTGGCCCTGCGAGAAGTGTGGCAAGGCCTTCCCGGCGGCCAAGCAGCTGGAGCGGCACCAGGAGCTGCTGTGCTCGGTGAAGCCCTTCATCTGCCACGTGTGCAGCAAGGCCTTCCGCACCAACTTCCGCCTCTGGAGCCACTTCCAGTCGCACATGGCCCAGGCCGCCGACGACCCCACCGCGCCCAAGGACCCTGACGCCTGCCCCGGGCCCACCAGCTCGCCCTCGCCCCCACCGCTGCCCCCGCCCCCGCCGCTGCCCAAGATCCAGCCCCTGGAGCCCGACAGCCCCACGGGCTTGCCCGACACCCCGGCCCCCGCCCCTGGCGCCCCCACCGCCGAGAAACTGTTTGTGCCCCAGGAGTCAGACACGCTCTTCTACCACGCCCCGCCACTGTCAGCCATCACCTTCAAGAGACAGTTCATGTGCAAGCTGTGCCACCGCACCTTCAAGACGGCCTTCAGCCTCTGGAGCCACGAGCAGACCCACAACTGAGGCCGGCCCCGGGGGGCCGGGCGGTGGCGGGGGGCCGGGCGCGTGGGACGCTTGCATCTGTGACGCGGGGAATGCTGGGCAAGTATTTCTTCCTTGGGTTCTCTCAGATACTGACCGGTAAGATCTTAGCCATGTTCTCGAGTCCAGACTGCATCAGGAATAAGTGGGGTAGTTGCAGGACTGAGTTAGATCTTAGAATACTCTAGCAATAAGAAAAAAAGAGAAACCTCAACTTGAAAACGTTATCCTGACACTTGATAAAAAAAAAAAAAGATCAAATATTGGGTATTTTGTGGTCACGTAGAAATTTTTTTGTTATATGAGGATTGTGAGGAATTTAAATCAGCAATAGGTTTTTATAAAATAACAGACTTGCTCTTGGGTCATTTACTGTAATTACCGGAGAGAATCTGGGAAATGTAAATCCCCTGATTCCCAGAGCTCGGCCTCTGGGGGAGAAGCGCTGGGCCCCCGCCTTGTCCAGTGGGTGCTGCCGGCCTCTGCCCACCTGGGGGTCCTCCCCGCAGTGTCTGCACTTACAGTTCTCGCACAGCCACTCCACAGCCCAACTCCAGCCTCCCGAGCCTCGCGCTCCGTGGCACCCTCTGCCTTTCCAGAAGGACAGGCCAGCCGCAGGCGTCCCACCGGCTGGGACCTGTGTTCTGTCCCGTCTCGTGGAGGGTTTGCCCGGGAGAAACCCTCCAGTCCTGCCCTGTTCCTGTTTGCACCTGGGGGTCTGAGCGCTGGCACTCGGTGGTGACCAAAAGTCTCTGGGTAGGAGCCATCCTAAGCCCACGGGGGTCTCAGAGGGAAACTCACCAGGGCGGGAACGTCCTTTCCAGAGCCCGTGCCATAGGACAGTGGGGAGGGGGCTTGCTCTGCACGGCTGACCCGGGTTTCAGCGGCAGCACCCCACGTGGTCACCCTGAGCCCCACCAGGAGCTACCCCTGAGAGCATGGCCAGGTGTGGGAGTCCCCACCCCCTAGTGCCCCTCCCTAGGTCCTGATGGGAAGGAGGGCTCCGAGGTGAGGATCCACAGGGCCCGGCCCCCGCCCTCACCTGGTCACTGACGGTGACTGAGGCATCGGCCATCTAGAAAGGAGCCATGGAAACTGGCCTTGGCGTCCTCTAGCACCGGGCGACTTCCAGGGGGCAGGGTGAATTTGACAGAGGAAGGGGAAACAACACAGGTGCCAGTCACTGCTGCTGTCCAGTTCCCGAAAGAAATCCATTTGTCCGAGAGAGAGACAGGCCCGAGCAGGGCTCTGTGTGCGGCTGGCGCTGGGTCCACTCCACTCACTCCCCGAGGCCCACCCCTGCCCCCCGGAGGGCCTTGGCGCTCCGGCAAAGTCAGCTTCCCAAGACTTGAACCTTTAGGCTACATTTCTGAGGATTTTTTCTAATAATGTACATCCGTAAAGACTATTTTTGATCTAAATAGAAGCTCTGCTTACCTGTTAGATTTTTTAAAACTTCCAGTGTTTTTTGTCCTTCGTTCACTCTTTCGTGTAGGCAAGGAACAGAAGATTTCAAGTAAAACTTTCGAACCAAAAACATTTATAACACAGTTGGTTTTCTATTACTTTTTTATACTGTACCTTAAAAGCATTAGACTGAAAGTTTATTTTGGTGGTCAAAAAATTAAATATGCTCCCACTCATGTAACTATTTTAAATGTAAGAGGTAAAATAATAGAAGACGTCAATGGCTTTACTCAGTAAACTTTTTTAAGGAGAGTCGATCTCGGCCAGCAGATGCCTGGTGTAAATCGGAGCTGGCCTTTCATTGTTGCAGCCCCAGTTACTAAAGATATTCTTGTAAATGTTTTTTCTGATTGTAATTAATTTTTGAAGATGTAGAAAGCTTATCCCCGTGTAAGTATTCAGGATGCCTGCCTTTTTTATGCATTTGTGGAAAGAATGTAAGATGTTTTAATATATTCTTTGTTCATCTGAGCTTGTTACTGAATCGTGTCCTTTCTGGGGTGTCCGTGGGAGTGTCAGCCTCATAAATCCCTGGGCTTTTAATCAAAAGAAGCAATCTATGGAGATACAAATATTGTTTGAGAATAAAATCGGGTTCTTACACATCGGCATTTTATCAGCATGTACAACTAGCAGTTCCGGCCCACTGGGTTGGGAGGTAGAGGAGGGGCCCAAGGAAGCTCGAGCTTTCCCGGCAGGCCTGCTTTGGTGGGGGCCTTTGCACTGTCCACATCTGCTGGGCAAGGGGACGGGAGGGAGGGAGGCTGGAGTATCCACCCGCCCAGGCGGCCTTTGTCCCTCCACCTGTGTGTGCGTGCGCGTATGTCTGCGCTCATGTTCACACGTGTGCATGTGTGTGCACACCCGGCCACCGTCTGAGCTTCAGGCAGGAAAGCTCCTGACATCCCCCTCTCATGATGACCCTGCCGTCCACCCCTGCCAGCTTCCTTCCAGGCCGCAGATAGAGCCGGGGAAGCCCCGTCCGCTCTGCCCTCAGCTCCTCTCGGATTCCGCACTCGAAGGTGGTGCCGGGCCTGTCTCAGTCCCTCTGTCTCCCGGCTCCCAGGGGCGGGGCAGTCGGGCAGAGGGGTCCCAGCCCAGCGCTGCCCCCCTCCCCTTAGGCTCATCGGGCACCAAAGCGTTTCACTGTCTTCAGATGGCCCCACTCCAGGCGCTGGGGTCACCTTTGGTTCCGCGCAGACTGTCCGCGGGTCACGTGTGGTCACTGCTGGCCTTCAGAAGGCCGTCATTCCAGACTAATCCGAGACTGCTTCAAAGGGGGCACGGGATAATGCTCGCTTGTGAGGCGGGGCTGTGCGGTTTCCGAACAGAGTGTATTCTGTCACAGGCCCCGGCGGCAGAATCGGGCCATTGTTGGATCTCATTTAGGATTAAAGTCCTCAGAAGTCCCGGCAGAGCAGACTCCGTCTCACAGCAAGCCTGGCCCCTCGGAGGCAGGTCTGTCGCCCGGCCCTTGGCTTAGCTCTTGACTGGAGTGCCTGGCCCCAAGGAATCCGTCCCATCTTCTGAGCCCGTGTCGCATGGGGAGAGTAGAGATGAATAGTGCTTAGAGGACAGCTGTGACACGGAGGGGGCTGCCCAGAAGCCTCTCTCCGCCCCAGCTCTGTCACTCAGCGCCCCTCACGCGCACACGGGCCAGAGTCAAACACGGGACGTCTCTGTCCCGGCAGACTTCCGGGAGGGGTTGCGTGGGACCCCTAACTCCCCCTAAGTCTGGGAGTGTCTGAATTCTAGAGTAACATTTCAGATACTAAATATTTTGACACCCTATATCGCTTTTGGTATCAAATGATATTAAGCCTCCAACATATCTTTCTTTCATTTTTTTTTTTTTTTGGCTTTTGGGTTACACCCGGCGATGCACAGAGATTACTCCTGGCTCCACTCAGGAATCACTCCTGGTGGTGCTTGGGGGACCACATGGGATGCTGGGAATCGAACCCAGGTCGGCCGCGTGCAAGGCAAACGCCCTCCCCGCTGTGCTGTCGCGCAGGCCCTAAGCCTCTCGCCAACCCGAATATGGGGCTCTCCGGATGACGGGGAGCACACCTTCCATTGCTCATTGCTCGAAGACTGAGCTCGCCCTGGGAAGTCTCGGGGTCCTTATCCAGCCCCTCCCCCGCCCCCCCCCCCCCCGCCCTGCCTGGCCCCAGGTTCTGGGCGCCCTCTTCAAAGGGCAGCGTTGCTTCAGGGATGTTGGCAGCTGCTTCTGAAAAACTTAAAAGGAGAAAAAGAAAATAACGAGTGGGAGCAGGAATGGGCGGGCTGGGGGCCAGCTTGGGTAGGAGGTTCTGGGGGGGTGTCCCCGTCTCGGAGGCCCGGGGACGGCCCCTCATTGCTGAGCTCCAGGCTCACAGCTCTGGCTGCAGACAGCCAGATGTCAAGCCGCCCTCCGCAAAGCCAGGAGCTGGGGGGTGGGGGGGAGCCCAGACGGCAGCTCCCATGGGCGCTGCGGGCGGACAGGACACAGCTTCCTGGGCTCAGCACCTCCGGCCGGGGTGCGCCCGACCAGGGCAGGAGGACTGTGGACGCGGGGCTGGGCGTGGGCTGGCCGTGTCCTGGGAAGGCGGCCTCCCCTCGGCACCACACCCATGCTCCTGACCTCCGGCCGCTCAGCCCAGGACACAGGACAGGACTGAGGGCGCAGGGAGGGGCATCCCACCCCCCCTCGCAGCACCTCCTTGCCTTACCCCCCAGCTCCTCAGCTGAGGGCAGGTGCTGTGTGGCCAGCCCCTGTGCCCCCCACCCTGCTCCAGGGGCATCCCTGTTTCTCCGGCTGGAAGGTGGAGTTCACATGGCTGAGAGGGGAGCAGAGAGACGGCCCCCGCAAGCCCTGCTGTCCCCCCCCCTCCGTGTCCCTCCACCCAGAAACGGCACCTCCTCTGCCACATCTCCGAGCCTGGCAAGGCCCGGTGCTCCCCCCAGGACCCCCGCTGCCCGGGCACGATCTCTGGGTCCAGCCAGAAGCTCGAGGATTGGCAGCTTTGCCCATCCCAGTGCCCTGATAACACGCATGAACAAACAATGAAATCACTTATGTATATGTAGATAACCCAAAGAGGAATCCAAAGTGCTATGCTTGGAGTATCACATTCCACTCAAGGGAGAGAAGGAATCTGGAGTTCCGACCTCCATCGATGGTCAAGAATCAGGGACGCTGTCTCGTTTGCCAAGGCATCAAAACTCAGATGGGCTGGACACGTAATGTGATTCAGAGACGACCGCTGGACTAGAGCTGTTACTGACTGGATTCCACGGGACGTCAAAAGACCGCATGGCTGCCCACCAACGAGATGGTCAGACTTCTTCATCAAAACCCTGAATGAATGGTTTGAGGCTCCTCCTTTTCATGGAGCGAGCAGGTACCATTGGGCTACACTAGCACACGACAGGGACAAATGGAGACATTACTGGCACCCGCTCGAGCAAATCCAAGATCAACGGATGACAAGTGATACAAGTGATGTGTGTGTGTGTGTGTGTGTGTGTGTGTGTGTGTGTGTGTGTGTGTAATGCAGACTGGATGCCCCAGAGCGAAGGGCAGAGCTCGGAGACCTCCAGCCTCGCTGTGGCCCCGCCTGCAGCTGCCCCTGAGGTGAGCCGAGTCCCTCCCAGGTCAGGCACCTCGGAGGGGCCCAGCCTGCTTTCTGAGGGGCCAACAGCAGGGCCAGGTTTGGGGAGCCCAGCCCCCCACCCTGTCTGCCCACCCCATCTCCTGGCCCCTGCGTGGGGCTCCCTGCTCTGGGGGCCAGGCCTGCAAACACCCGCTCACCCCCTTCCTCCTTGCGGGCTGACTCCTTCCGCCCAGAGGCGGGGGACGCTCTGGCCTCTCACTCCTGCTAGCCAAGCTGAGGGTCCCGATCCCCTGTGGCCCCAGAACCTTGGCGTCCCCCCTCGAACACCTCCCATGGCCTTGCAGAAGGGAACGGCTTGCGGGGATGTTCCCCTCGGAGGGGACCCCGGGCAGGTTCCGGCCAGGAGCGCCCCCGCAGAGCCCGCCGACCCCTCGCCCGCCTACCAGTGGGTGCCAGGCCCTCTGCGGGCAGTGTGCGCTGCCCTAGCCAGGACACTCAGGAAAGTTGGCCCTGTCGGAGCTTCCCCACTGCCCAGGCACGGGCCTCAGTTCCCCCGGGAGGCGTCCATGGGGGCAAAATGCTGCCCCCCCCCGCAACATCTGGCACCAGAGCCGCCAGGCGGGTGCCAGGCGGGTGTCTCGGGTGTAGCCCAGGACGGGGTGGCAGCGGGGCCGGGACAGGGCCCGAGAGCCTGAGAGGGAGGCATGAGGGGACGGCAGCATGAGTGAATACGTGAATGAATTAGTGAATGAATGAAGGAGCAAATCAGTGAGCCCGTGAACGAGTGTGTGAACGACTGAGATACTGGGAGTGCGTGTGGATGGGGGAGGGAGGGAGTGAGGGAGGGAGGGCTGAGCACGGGTTAGTGAGCGGGAATGCCGCAGACCGTCCTCCTGCCAGGGTCTGGCTGTGCCTCATTCAGCTGCCCCCCCCCCCCCGCCCCGGCAGCCCAGCACCCTTGCGTCCAGTCCCTACAGGCTGTCCCTTCTCTCCTGTGCCCTGTGCTGACCTTGGGCCTCCGTGGGTGTGGGGACTCGGGGTCATGCCGTCAGGGCCAGGCGTGAGCAGGGAGAGCTGGGGTGACCAGCGCCGGCCCTAAACGGGATGACCAGTGGCGCATTCGGGCCTCGGGCCCCACCGCGCTGTATGCTGCCGGCCTCTTCCTGCTGCTGGCCCCTGCCCTGGGCCTCGTGCGGGTCAGGCCCTGTGCGCTTCCATGGCCCGGAGCCGCGGCACTGGACAGCGCCTGCTCTGCCCCGCGGGCTCCTGAGGGCATTTGAGTCCCCCCCCCCCCCCCGCCGACTCCTCACTGTCCACGGGCCCCCGCGTGCCGTGGGAGCAGGGCTCCGTCCGACCCACTCTCCCCTGCCCCTCTCTGGGTGTGGACACGGCCTCGGCCTCGGGGCTGGGAGCCTCCCGTGAGTCTCCGCTGGCCTCTTCCGGCCCTGGCGTGGAAGCCCCGGGTGGGACGCCCTGGGGCCCTCGAGGTCGGGGCCACACACCCTGGGTGGAAGACACGGCGTGGCCGGCCTTCCCCGCCAGCTGGACTCGAGTCTAGCCAGACTCCCGGCGTCCGGCCTCCGGGCTTTCCTGAGG
Organism: Sorex araneus; assembly: GCF_027595985.1. Classification (NCBI taxonomy): domain Eukaryota; kingdom Metazoa; phylum Chordata; class Mammalia; order Eulipotyphla; family Soricidae; genus Sorex; species Sorex araneus. The sequence continues at coordinate 51,843,170 of NC_073303.1, forward strand.
GTGACCGCAGGGAGTCGGCTGGACACCCAGCCCTGTCCTCAAGGTGACTGGCAGGAAGAGCCGAGGGGGGCCGAGAAACCTCGAGTCAACGGCCTGAGAGAAGCGGCCACCGGCCTCCGCCGAGGGTGGGCCCCTGGCCCGGCCAGCCTGCACTCAAGCTGGACTCTCCCTGCCGAGACCGCGGGACCCGGGCTCCGAAGACCGCGCCGTCACCGTGGAGTCAGCAGCTGCCCGTGCTCGGACCTCGGCCTCTTCTGATGGCCGAGAGCCCCTCCCGCCTCATGGACCCATCTCTGAATCTCGCGGGTCCGGTGGGAAACGCCCCCGTGGTGTCTGTGGCGGGGTGGAGCCCGCGAAGGTTTCCTGTGTGATGGTTCGGGGACGCTGGCATCGTGGAAAGCCACCGAGGGCACTTTGCTTTGGATACTTAGGGGACTGGAGTGGGGGGTGCATCTTGTGTCCATGCTGTCCTCCGCCCCGGGACCCTCGCTGCAGCTGCCCACACATGGGCACTGGTGGTGGAAGAGGGGACTGGGAGGTGTGTCCGGGTAGAAGCCACACACACACACACACACACACATACACACACACACATATACACACACGGGCATGCACACACACACACATGCACACGGGTGCACATACACATGAACACACATGCACACACACATGCATGCACACACACGCACAAACACGCCTGCACACACATGCATAAACATGCCTGCATGCACATGCACACACACGCATGCACGCACACGCAGTGGACACCCTGCTGGCAGCTGGACCCTCGGGCACCGCTCCATGGTCTCTCTTTGACTCGCACAACTTCCTCCCCCCACGCTGGTGTCCCCCGGTGGGCGGGGCCACGGCAGCCAGCCCGAGCAATGCTGAAAGGGCCATGCAGTGTCGGGACCCGACTCCGCGTCTTGCACAGGCTCCGAGGCCTTTGAGGTCTGTTTGGTCAGACCCTCTGGTGGGGAGTCGGTCCCTCCCAGTGAGCGGGGCGCTGCTCCTGGCTGCTCAGGAGCGCCCCCTGGCGGTGCTCAGGGCTCAGGCACGGGTTGGGGTGAACCCTGGCTTGGCCACATGCAGGCGGTGCCCCTGCTGCCCTGGCTCCCCAGACCCACACCACAGGGCCCGGCCTGGGGAGGCCGGGAGGGCGCCTGCCTTGCGCGTGCCCGGCGTGGGTTCGATCCCAGTCCTCCACCTGGCCCTCCGGCCCCGTTAGCAGTGACCCCAGAGCAGCCCCAGGGGTGGCCCCAAAACCAAACCAAATAGGACTGAAGCTCGACCTGCTCTGAGACCTTGGCCGCGTGCCCAGCCGGGCAGGGGTGGCGCCACCTCAGAGCACCCTCCCCCCTCCAGTCCTCACCCCAGAACATTCCATATGTGGGTGATGAGGAACACACTCACCCACACACTCGCACAGACTCACACTGACTCACAGTCAGTCACACACTCACACTCACATACACTCGCACACATACACACACTGTCACACACATACACGCACACACACCAACCACACACACTCATGCACATACACTCACACATACACCCACACGCTCTCATGTACATTAGGCACACATTCTCACACTCCCACACACATACATTCACACATACCAGTTACATATACTCACACATACAAAGCACACTGACACACATGTACTCACACACTCAAATTCCCTCATACACATACACTCACACACTCTCACCCTTACACATAAACACACACATATACTCATACTACACATGCACTCTCTGACTCACACCCCACACACGCACCACTCACACTCTCACACATACACACATATACATACACTCATTCACACACACTTTCATAGTACACTCATATATATACTCACACACACATTCATACTCATACACACTCACACACACATACACACATTCATACAGCCACACACTCACATGCAGACACTTGCTTACACTCACACACCCACACACACCTCGGGCCCTTCTCCCCGGGGCCCGTCAGCCCTTTATTCCCTGAGAAGTGTCAGGTGAGCGGCTGCTTCAACTCTGTGACCCTTGAACTCGGCCTCCGGAAGGGTGGGGCAGGGCTGGAGTGGCCCCACGCCCGAGGGGTAGCTGCAGAATGAGGCTGAGCAGGGAGGGGGTACGGGAGCACTGGCCATGGCGACGGAGGAGCACCACCACAGTCTGAGGGAGGCGCCCTCCGGGCCGAGTGGTGGCCCCTGGCCCCTCTGGCTCCTGGGTCGGTGCTCACGCTCTGTGACTCCCCCCAGAGTCCAGGCTGGCCCTGCACGGCCTCGTCCCTCTGTCTCAGGCACTGGGCTCCGGGCGCTCCCCGCCTCTCCCTGCAGACAGCTCCCGGCTGGCCTTTCCGTGTGTCCGGCTCTGGACAAGGCAGCCAGCGGGAAGGAGGCCGGACCCGAGGGCAGCCGAGAGCTCAGGCGGGGCCCTGGGACCCCCGGGTCTGACACTCGTGTCCTGCGTCCCGGCTGAGCCAACCCCGGTCGCTGCACTGACCCTGGGCCCCGCCAGACCACCCCACCTGCAGGCCCTGCTGAGCGGGGGCAGCGTCCCTGCCAGTGGACGGGCTCCCCCAGCAAGCACTGCTCTGTGTGTGTGTGTGGTGTCAGGTGACCGGGTGGTAGGTGAGTGTGTGGTATGTGTCTGTAGGTGTGAGGTGTGTGAATGTGTGTGGGGGCTGTGGTGTGTGAGTGTGTGGTGTATGTATTGTGTGAGTGTGTGATATGTGTGGTGTGTTGTGTGTGTAGTATGTGTGTGTGGTGTGTGAGTTTGTGTGTTGTGTGGGGTGTATGATGTGTGGTATGTGGCATGGGCGGCTGTGAGTGTGCTGTGTGTATGCTCAGTGTATGGTGTGTGTGTATGGTGTGTGTGAGTGTGTGGTCTGTGGGGTGTGTGACCTGGGGGATGTGAGTATGCCTGTGCTTGTGTGTGTAAGTGTGTATGTTATGTGTGTAGTGTGTGTGAGGTGTGTTAGTGTGTGTGTTACATGTGGTGTGTGTATGAGGTGTATGAGTATGTGTGTGTGAGTGTGTGGTGTGTGAGGTGTGTTAGTGTGTTTGTGTTATGTGTGTGGTATGTGAGGTGTGTTAGTGTGTGTTAGTGTGTGGTGTGTGAGGTATGTCAGTGTGTGTGAGATGTGTGTGGTGTGTGTGAGGTGTGTCAGTGTGTGTGTGAGATGTGTGTGGTGTGTGTGAGGTGTGTCAGTGTGTGTGTGTGAGATGTGTGTGGTGTGTGTGAGGTGTGTCAGTGTGTGTGTGTGGTATGTGTGAGGCTTGTCAGTGTGTGTGTGAGATGTGCGTGAGGTGTGTTAGTGTGTGTGATGTGTGTGAGGTGTGTCAGTGTGTGTGTATGAGATGTGTGTGGTGTGTGTGAGGTGTCAGTGTGTGTGTGTGAGATGTGTGTTGTGTGTGTGAGGTGTGTCAGTGTGTGTGTGTGAGATGTGTGTGGTGTGTGTGAGGTGTGTTAGCGTGTGTGCTGTGGGAGCGTGTCTGTCTTCTCTGGCCCCTGTGCGGCTCCCAGCAGCCCGGGGTGCCAGTGCCAGCCGAGTGGGGACAGCGGACGCCTTCGGAGAGACCAGGCTGAGTGTTTTCATTCACAGGCTTGTCCCGCCTTGGGCGCACGTTGCCAAAACACCAGAGCTTGGGCAATGCTTCACGTGGCGGCTTCCCCGGCACCTGGCGGCCCAAGGAGGGGCCCATCTGGGTCACATTCCTCAGGCCGCCTGGCACCACGTCACCAGCTGGCCCTGCCCGCCGGCTCATGGCCGCGTCACCGGGAGTCCAGGGCACAGCCCGGCAGGAGGGCGGCTCCCGGCGCCCGTCTCCGGGCCAGACGTGTGCCCGCTGGTCTGTGTCTTCCCCAGGACACGTGTGTCAGGCCCGGGGGTCCCAGGGGAAGGGCTGTGAGCTCGGCCCGGGACCCTGGACGCGGGACGGCTCCCGTCAGCTCCCGGAGCTGCGTCTGTGGGGCCAGAGCTCGGCCCCTGCGGGCTGCCTCCCCCTCGGTCCCCCGGCACCGGGGCTGGCCTGAGCACGGAGCCCCAAGCAGGCTGCAGTACCGCCGGGTGTGGCCCAGGACAAGCAGGAAGGAGAACGTGGGGCCCTCGGTCCCCAGCCTGGGACACCGCCCGGCCTTCCCCGGGGTTTGCTGGTCTCCTGAAAGTGGACTGGGGCCCCGAGAGTCCAGCAGGCAGTACCTGCCTCGCCCACAGCCAGTGGGCTCAGTCCCCGGCATGACCCCTGAGCCCTGCCAGGGGTGATCCCCGAGCACAGAGCCGGAGTCAGCCCTGAGCACTCCAGAAATCAGTTAAATGAAATGAATGTGAAGAACATAGATGTGGGGCTGGAGCGACAGCACAGCGGGGAGGGCGTTGGCCTTGCACACGGCCGGTCCCGGGTTCCATTCCCAGCATCCCGTAGGGTCCCCCGAGCACCGCCAGGAGTGATTCCTGAGTGCAGAGCCAGGAGGAACCCCTGAGCATCGCCGGGTGTGACCCAAAACGCCAAAACTCAATCAATCAATAAACCACAGATGCTCTGACACTTGCTCACTGTGGACTTGGGAATGACGGGAGGGACACGGGGCGGGGCGTGTCCCTGCAGAGCCTCCTGCTTCAGCCCCGCACCCACAGAGGCCCAGAAGCCCCCATTTTGGCTGTGAGGGCGGGCATGAGCCCCCCGGACTGCTGCGCTGACCTCTGACGGGGCTCCGGGCTCCCCGTGCCGCCCCAGCAGGCAGGACAGGAAACGTCGCATCACGTGGACACCCCAGATGGTGGAAGTGACTCAGCCTCAGTGAATGGGGCCAGAGACTGGGTCAGACACCCCACAGCCCCCTGCCGGGCCCCGAGCCAGATTGCAGAGCACTTCGCTGAGAGGGGTTTCTCCAGCCTCGTCCTCAGGAACACCCTCACCCCCAGGCCCGGGGCCTGGGCACAACAGGGTCATCCCTGCCCCCGCCTCCTCTTCCTCTCCACCCTCTTCACCTGTCACCCAGCACCCAGCACCTCACCTCCACCGCCTCTCACCCGCCTCCACTCTCCTCCCCATCACCGTCCTGACTCGGTGCAACTACCACCACCGTCTCCTCCGCCCTTCCATCCCTCCCCGTCGTCACTGTCTCTCTCTCCCATCCGCACTGAGGGGCCACGATTCACAGTTACCTTAATGGAAGCTTCGTGCTGCCTCCTGCTCGCACCCGGGAGACGGGCCCCTTCTCCCCGCCGTGTCCGGGCGCTCCCGCCCACAGGCGCCCGGGCTCAGCTCTGCCTCTCCTGTCGCCCTTGGACGTTTGCTACCCTCTTACTATATAGCTTTTTTTTTTTAAAAGAGATTCTGGTTTTTTTTTTTTTATTATTCTTTTATTAATTCACCATGTGGAAAGTTACAAAGCGTTCAGGTTAAAGTCTCAGTTATACAATGCTCAAACACCCATCCCTTCACCAGTGGAGATTCTGTTTTAAATGGTCTTTAATATTTTTAATTCAGAAAAACATTATTTTTGTTTCATTTCCCTGTGTTTGAGTTTTTTCCCCTTTATTTGTGCTTGTGATTCATTTCTGTTTCAAAGAGTTGTGGTCTGTGAGGATCGTGAACACAGTTTTTATCTTCTTCTTTTTGTTTTTTTCGTTTTGGAGCGATAGCACAGCGGGAAGGGCGTTTGCCTTGCACACATCCGACCTGGGTTGGAGTCCTCCGTCCTTCTCGGAGAGCCCGGCAAGCTACTGAGAGTATCTCGCCCGCACGGCAGAGCCTGGCAAGCTACCTGTGTCACAATGGAGCTGTTACTGGTGCCCTCTCGAGCAAATCAACGGGACGACAGTACTACAGCGCTTGCTTTTTGGTCACACCCGGCGATGCTTAGGGGTTACTCCTGGCTCATGCACTCAGGAATTATTATGGCAGTGCTCGGGGGACCACATGGGATGCTGGGAATTGAACCCGGGTTGGCCGCGTGCAAGGCAAACACCCTCCCCACTGTGCTATGGCTCTGGCCCACAGTTTCTATCTTGATTTTATGGGGATAAGTTTTGTAACCCAGCCTGTGTCTTAGAGAACGTTCTGGGCACTCTTGAGAATGTACCCAGCCCCTGGGTAACAAAGGGCCTGCCATATGCCTGCTCACCGTCTCTTGGTTCCTCCCCTGAGGCCAGTGCTTCTGGTTGAGTTTTGCCTGGTTGCTCTGTCTAGCATGGACCCGAGTGTCAGCGTCTCTGGCTACTGTGTGGCTGTCTGTCTGTCCTTCCTGTCTGTGAGCCGTGGTCGGGAATGTTTGGCCAGAGCCTCCTGGGTGCAGATATGCTTAGGAATGTGACTTCCCCCTCAGGAGGGACCCCTTGATCACCGAGAAAGACCCATCCCTATTCCTTACAGCCTTTTTTATACTTTTGGTTTTGATTAGATTTGACTTTTCAAATTTTATTTATTTCTTTATGTTTTGGCTTTGGGGCCACACCCAGGGGTGCTAGAGGTTACTCCTGGTTCTGTACTCAGGAATCATTCCTGGCAGGCTCGAGGGACCGTGTGGGACTCTGGGGTTCAGACCTGAGTTGGCTGGGTGCAAGGCCTCATCCCCTGTGCTGTCACTCCCGCCCCTACCCTTTTGTTTCAAACTTTATTTAAACACCAAGACTTGCTCCGTTCCTGAACGCCCGTGATCCCGGAGGCCAGCTAACTACTTTCGGCACCCAGCATCTTCTTGCAGAAATGCCTCTAGACTGTGAACTAAGCCATGGCCCCAGGCGGCCCCGGGAGGGGAAAGGTTTTTCTCTCTTGGCCTTTGCTTTCCCCGACGGCAGCATGGTGACCGCCATCTTCTAAGTCCCACTAAACAGAGGTACAAGCTTGCAGTGACTCGACTTCTGGCAGAAATCTCTCTGGACTTAATTAGTAAAATACCAGAAATCCAAAACCGTGCGGCCGCTGTTGTGGCTGCGAACCTCACATGCTCTCCATTCCCAGCAGTGTAAAACGAATTATCAAATGCTGCCTTTTCGGCAGGTCTGATTGTTGGGGGCAAATTCCAAATAATAATAGTGAGTTTCCTGTTGAAATATTGATGTCATCAAAGTAAAGAGAAAGTAAAGTGAAAATCATCAGCCACACAGGCGGGGGCGTGGGTGGGGGTGGGAGGGGGTACACTGGGGTTCTTGGTGGTGGAACATGTGCACTGGTGAAGGGATGGGTGTTCGATCACTGTACGACTGAGACTTAGGCCTGAAAGCTTTGTAACTTTTCGCATGGTGATTTAATAAAACAACAACAACAACAACAACAAAACAACACGAAGATTTACCAAGTTGTTCAAAATAGTCATTTTAGCTTTTTAACGTTCCACCCCAACCACCGTCAGCGTGACCCTGGTCCACCAGTGTCCTCATTTTCCCAGGTGCCCCCCCTTCTGACCCTTAGCAGCACAAAGTGATTTTCTTTCTTTTTTTTTTTTTTTGCTTTTTGGGTCACACCTGGTGATGCACAGGGGTTCCTCCTGGCTCTACACTCAGGAATTACTCCTGGTGGTGCTCAGGGGACAATATGGGATGCTGGGAATCGAACCCGGGTCGGCCGCGTGCAAGGCAAACGCCCTACCCACTGTGCTATCGCTCCAGCCCCCAAGGTGATTTTCTTGCCGTTGCCTGTTCCAGCCTCGGTCTCACAGCCGTGCCGCTGCGGGCGCCGTCTGAGCCGAGGGGTACTGTGCACATGGTGCTGGCCATTGTCTGCCGGTTGCAAGGGATCTCCTGCCTGGCTCCCATCCCGTTGCCTATGTCCCTCCCGGCTGGCGGCCCTGTGAGACCAGCCCCTGCCGCCTCGGCATGGCCAGCGGCGTCTTGAAGGTGACTGTCTGCGGGCAAGACTGGCCCTGTCTCTGAGCCCGGGGGCCTGTTGCTCAGGGCATCCCAGAGGCAGCAGCTGGCTCCCACTGTCCGTCCACTGGCTGCTCTCGTCCATCCTTCCACTGTCCGTCCATCCTGCCACTCTCTGTCCACTTTCCACTGTTCGTCCATCCTGCCACTCTCTGTCCACTTTCCACTCTCTGTCCATCCTGCCATCCTCTGTCCACTTTCCACTCTCCGTCCATCCTGCCACTCTCTGTCCACTTTCCACTCCGTCCATCCTGCCAATCTCTGTCCACCCTTCAGCTCTCTGTCCATCCTTCTGCTGTCTGTCCATCCTGCCACTCTCTGTCCACTTTCCACTCCGTCCATCCTGCCAATCTCTGTCCACCCTTCAGCTCTCTGTCCATCCTTCTGCTGTCTGTCCATCCTGCCACTCTCTGTCCACTTTCCACTCCGTCCATCCTGCCAATCTCTGTCCACCCTTCAGCTCTCTGTCCATCCTTCTGCTGTCTGTCCATCCTGCCACTCTCCGTCCTTCCCGCCGCTCTGGGTCTCCTCACTGGTGGGTCCCGGCCGCTGGCCTTCAGTGAGCTGACTGAGATGAGGGAGTTTCTGGCCGCCACTTCATGGGTTTGTGTGTTTGCTGGTTGGCCCTGTCCTTTAAAGAAGCTCTTTCAATGCTTCTTGTGAACTCGGTGACAAGGCTATGGGATCCCAAATACTGTCCCTCTCCATGACGATGACAACAGCACCTTCATCTCCTTCTTCTTCTTCATTCCTCCAACAGTGTCTTCCTCAGCATCTGCATCTGCATCACCCCCACCCTCATCATCATCATCGAGAGGCTGCACGGGAGGGAAAGCCTCTACCCTGAGAAAACCATCTGGAAATTTCTGACCCCTCTCCCTTCTCCTGAATTTAAAATAATACATGGGACATTTTGGGGCTGGAGCGATAGCACAGCGGGGAGGGCGTTTGCCTAGCACGCGGCCGACCCGGCTTCAATTCCCAGCATCCCACATGGTCCCCAGGAGCATCGCCAGGAGTAATTCCTAAATGCAGAGCCAAGAGTGACCCCTGTGCATAGCCGGGTGTGACCCAAAAAGCAAAAATAAATAAACAACTAAATAAATGGGACATTTAGCTCAATTTGACATAACTTTAAAAACCATATCCCAAGTTTAGGTGGGAGTGATAGTACGGTGGGGAGTCCAACCTGAGTTTCATCCCTGGTATCACGTGTGCTCCCCAATCCCTGCCAGGAGTGAAGCAGAGATTGGGGTGATCTCTGAGCACAAAGCCAGGAGTCAGCCTCGAACACAGAGCCAGGAGTGAGCCCTGAGCACAGAGCCAGGAGTGATCCCTGAGCACAGAGCCAGGAGTCAGCCCTGAGCACAGATATGGGAGTCAGCCCTGAGCACAGAACTGGGAGTGAGCCCTGAGCACAGAACTGGGAGTGAGCCCTGAGCACAGCCAGGAGTGAGCCCAGAGTAGAGAGCCGGGAGTCAGCCCCGAGCACAGAGCCTGAAGTCAGCCCTGAGCACAGAACTGGGAGTGAGCCCTGAGCACAGAACTGGGAGTGAGCCCTGAGCACAGCCAGGAGTGAGCCCAGAGTAGAGAGCCGGGAGTCAGCCCCGAGCACAGAGCCTGAAGTCAGCCCTGAGCACAGAGCCAGGAGTGAGGCCTGAGCACAGAGCCAGGAGTGAGCCCTGAGCACAGAGCCTGAAGTCAGCCCTGAGCACAGAGCCAGGAGTGAGCCCTGAGCACAGAGCCAGGAGTGAACCCTGAGCACAGAGCCTGAAGTCAGCCCTGAGCACAGAGCCAGGAGCAAGACTTGAGCTTCCTGGGTGTGGGCCCCAATTTTTTTTTTTTTTTTTTTTTTGCTTTTTGGGTCACACCTGGCGATACACAGGGGTTAGTCCTGGCTCTGCACTCAGGAATTACCCTGTGTATTAGTACGGTGGGGAGTCCAACCTGAGTTTCATCCCTGGTATCACGTGTGCTCCCCAATCCCTGCCAGGAGTGAAGCAGAGATTGGGGTGATCTCTGAGCACAAAGCCAGGAGTCAGCCTCGAACACAGAGCCAGGAGTGAGCCCTGAGCACAGAGCCAGGAGTGATCCCTGAGCACAGAGCCAGGAGTCAGCCCTGAGCACAGATATGGGAGTCAGCCCTGAGCACAGAACTGGGAGTGAGCCCTGAGCACAGAACTGGGAGTGAGCCCTGAGCACAGCCAGGAGTGAGCCCAGAGTAGAGAGCCGGGAGTCAGCCCCGAGCACAGAGCCTGAAGTCAGCCCTGAGCACAGAACTGGGAGTGAGCCCTGAGCACAGAACTGGGAGTGAGCCCTGAGCACAGCCAGGAGTGAGCCCAGAGTAGAGAGCCGGGAGTCAGCCCCGAGCACAGAGCCTGAAGTCAGCCCTGAGCACAGAGCCAGGAGTGAGGCCTGAGCACAGAGCCAGGAGTGAGCCCTGAGCACAGAGCCTGAAGTCAGCCCTGAGCACAGAGCCAGGAGTGAGCCCTGAGCACAGAGCCAGGAGTGAACCCTGAGCACAGAGCCTGAAGTCAGCCCTGAGCACAGAGCCAGGAGCAAGACTTGAGCTTCCTGGGTGTGGGCCCCAATTTTTTTTTTTTTTTTTTTTTTGCTTTTTGGGTCACACCTGGCGATACACAGGGGTTAGTCCTGGCTCTGCACTCAGGAATTACCCCTGGCGGTGCTCAGGGGACCATGTGGGATGCTGGGATTTGAACCCGGGTCGGCCGCGTGCAAGGCAAACGCCCTACCCACTGTGCTATCTCTCCAGCCCCTAGGTGAAGTATTTTACACCCACACCACTTGACCCAGCGGCTCTGAATCTTTCTGCCTTGGGTATTTATGGCCCCGTGTGTTTGGGGCCCTGGAGCACAGTGACTCGGGGTGTATTGATTAGGCCCTAAATGTAGAACGTCGTGACGGAGCTTCCAGGGCGGGACTGGGGAAGCCGGCAGCTGACTTCCTGTCTGGAAGCAGGGTGGGCACAGACATCGTGGAGCAGGTGGAGGGGACCCAGCAGGAAACTCTCGTCCCCATGGGGGTGAGGAGGGCGAGGAAACCTTTTCTAAACAGAAGAGGGAACAAAGGCACCTTTGTGCTTGACCCCTCTCACCCCCAGCTCCTGGAGAACTGTGAGACCCACCTGGTCCAAGGTTCACAGCCAGGCCTTCTGGAATATTCCATGCAGGTGGCTGCCTCTGGTGGGCCCTTGGGTGCTCTGGCTGCCCCCTGGGGAAATTTGGTGGACACCGTGCACGGGCAAAATGCTGGTCTTGGGGCTGGAGCGATAGCACAGTGGGGAGGGTGTTTGCCTTGTACACAGCTGACCCGGGTTTGATTCCCGGCATCCCATAGGGTCCCCCAGCACCGCCAGGAGTAATTCCTGAGTGCAGAGCCAGGAGTAACCCCTGAGCATCACCGAGTTTGACCCCCCCCCAAAAAAAAAAAATAACAATGCTGGTCTTCCCGTTGTGCTGGGCGTCCTGTGCCTGCCATGTGTTGGGTGAACGGGACCCCGTGAGGGTCACAAAAGCAAGGGGACTGCAGCTTTTTCTTCACTGTACCCCTAGGGCACCGCTCAGCCCGTGCCTTGCTCGACCTGCAAGCCGGGGCTGTAGCTTTTTGCCCCTCCACGGCTTCTTTCTCGGGCGTAATTCAATACCCCTGTGTTTACATGTCTGTGTTCAGCTTGTGACACGTCTCCAAGGGACCCTGTGGGGACAGCAGGCCTGGGGGCCCCGCCCCATCCCACAGGAGGGAGACTGGTTCGACCAGTCCCACGGGACTAGAGAGGGGTGTCCCGGGTCCCCAGCAGGCCGAGCCTGGCACATGCTCACACGCGCCTCCTGTGTGCCCGGGTATGTGGTTTGCCCAGTCCGTCTGGCATCGATCTGGCTCTGGGTCAGAGGATAATGACCTGTTTCCTCCAGAGAGCAGATGCCGGAGACAAGGGGCGACAGCCCGACTTTACAGGGCGCAAGCTGGAGGGGAGTAGAAGCCCACCCCAGGGCCTGGGCACCGGGTCCACTTTGGAAAGTGTCCCTCGGGGCTTGTCTTCCTGCCCCAGGCCTCGCCTCCCTGCCAGCTTCCTGCTCCCCGGGGCTGGGCTCCAGAGCTTTCCTCCTCCTCAGAACAAACCCGCGCCCTGGAGTGTGACCCCCTTACGCTGCCTGCTGCCCCTGGCCCCGCCTGCTGGGCCCCAGCAGGAAGAACTGTCTTGGTGAGGCCCGTTTCCTGGCCCCACGCCAGCCCCTCCCTCTGGACGACCCTCAAGAACCCCGACCCGCCACCTTCCCGCTGGACACCACTGTCCTCTCTCCCGGCTCCAGGACTGGGAAATTCCACCGTTCCCGTGGCCTGGAAGCTGCCCCTGGTTCCTCGGTTTCCGAGGCTCAGGCAGGTGCTCTTGGGGCGGCTCCAGCCTTTCACCCTCTCACACCCGCGCAGGCTGCCTGGGGACTGCCTCTGCCGCCCTCCCGCCCACCCCACTCGTCTTAGGAGTGGCTGGGGCATTGTGTAGCAGGTGTCCACATGGGGCCAGGGTGTCTACACGGGGACAGCGGAGACGGTGCTCACCTTGCATGCGGCCAACCCAGGTTTGACCCGAAGCCTCCCTTATGGTCCCCTGAGCACTGTCAGGAGTGATTCCTGAGCAGAGCCAGGCGGAAGCCCTGAGCATCCGGGAGTGGCTCAAAAACAAACAAACAAACAAACAAACAGTGAGCTGTTGGCAGAGAAACACCCCTGGCCTGTGGGCCAGGGCTGGACTCTAATCTCCTGTCTCCCCACCCGCCCATCCTCAGAGTCCGCAGGTTCCGAGGCTCCTCTCCCCCAGCCGCCAGCAGGGAGGGGCGGGAGGAAGCGGGGTGGACCCCCGGCACCCCTGCAGACCCGCAGAACACGCGAGGGAGTGGAGCTGGAGCACTGAGCCTTAGCCCCTCCAGCCGCCACACACACAGGGGGCTCGGGGCTCGGGTGTGCCCAGGCGGAGGGCCGGGCAGCACACAGACAGACTGCACACACCTCAACACATACACACCACACATGTAAACACACACCTCACCCTCATCCACACAGATACATATATATTCACACCACACAGACACCCCCACACATACACACACCACCACACAACCCATCCCCATATATACATACCACACATACAGACACGTACATATACACGCAGACACATACATATACACAACAAACAACCCCCATGTACACACACTACCACACAACAACAAACAACCCCCATGTACACACACTACCACACAATCCATCCACATGTATACACCACACGTATAGACAGACAGTACATACACACACCCACACATAGACACATTCCACACACACAGACACAGACCACAACCCAGCCACACATATACATATCATACTTGTATACACATTACACATCCCATGGATACATGCAGATACACACTGCAAATATATATGCACACTCTTACACACACACCACACATGTGCACACGCGCGCACACACAGGTATGCATGCACATACACATATACATGGATATGCACATATATACATGGATATATACATGGGTATGCACTACACATGTATGTACACACACAACCACGCAGGCACAGATGTGTATACATTCACACATACACATGCATACACATACACACACACCACGGCTCACATCCAGCAGCGTTGGTAAGAGCTGTCTAGTGGCCACTCCCACACACACAGCGGGTGAGCTGGGCACTGGGGTAGGCTCGGGGGACTCCGGGGCTTCTCGGGACTTTCCAGGGCCGTGAAATCCAGACAGGACGGCTGCCGGCAGGCGGCAAACTGAGACACCCTCAGGGACACAGCTCGGGTGCACCTCGCACCCGTGCACTACACACACGGAGCTCGCGCAGACCCCTGCACACGCCCTGCACGCGCGAGCGCACACACCCACACAGGTGTGCACACAAGCAGGCGGCGCCCCCCGCACCCAAGCACGCAGCCGAGTCCGCCAGCCCCACACAAGCCCTGAAGCCCTGGGGTCGGGGTGACTAACTGGAAAGTCCCGCGAGCGCGCGTCGCGGCGCCACGCCTTAGGGCCTGTCCGCGAAGCCCGAGCCGCCCGGCGGCGCGCGCACGTGGCGGGGCCGGAGGGGCGCGGGGCGGCGGGGCCTTTAAGGGGCGTGGCCTGTGGGCGCGGCCCCGCCCCGCGAGCCCAGGCCCCGCCCCGGGCCCCGCCCCGCCCCGCGCGGCGCCGGCCTCCTCTGGCCACTGCGGGGCCGCGGGCGGGACGCCCCGGGGCGGCGCGCGGAGGAGGAAACGCGGCCGGGCCGCGGCCCCCGGCTCTGCCCAGACGCCCGAGTCGGCCCGCCGCGCGCCGCGTCCGCAGTCGCCAGGTGCGCGGGTGGCGGGGTGCCGGGCAGCCCGCGCCCCCGCCCCCCATGTCCTGAGCGCGCCCCGCGGGCCGCGGGCTATGCGCCGGCACCATGTCCCTGCTGGGCGCGTGGCTCGTGGAGGCGCAGTGGCCGCTCCTGGTGTCGCTCTTCGTGGTGGCGCTGGGCACCGTGGGCCTGTACCTGGCGCAGTGGGCGCTGGCCAGGGAGCCGCGGCCGGACCCGCGGCGCACGGCCGAGCGCGCAGAGGGGCCGCGCCCCGAGCCCGACGCGCTGCTCGCCTGGATCCTGACGCTGGACAGCTGGCGGGGTCAGTGGCAGGCGGCCTGGGTGAGCGCCCTGAACCAGGAGGCCCGCAGGAAAGGGGTGAGTGCGGGGTGCTGCGGGCCGCGCGGGGTGCGGGCTGGACCTTCCCTGCACGTGAAACGCCCTTGGCAGTTAGTCGCAGGAAGGTCCGGCTCCTGGGCGGGACCCGAATCTGGTAGTTTAGTTCCCCAGGCGCGGGGCTGGCCAGGCCTCCATCCCAGGGATTTGTCAGAAGCGCTCGGACCCGCCCTCCCTGGAGCCCCAGTGGACCCAGGTCCCCAGTGGGCAGAGCGGTGTGCGCTTGCCGTGGGAGGCAACCCCAGCCCCTCTGGGTGCCGCCTGGGCCCCCAGTGCGCGTCCCTCCGCATCCCCAGAGTCCCTGTGCCCTCGGCTCGCTCATCCCCACGCGGCACCGTGGGATGTCAACATTCCTGCAGATGAGAAGACTGAGGCTGGTAGAGTTGAGTCACCCATCCTGGGTTGCAGGGCTTGTGGGTGGCGGACAGTCGCTGAACTCGGCTGCACCCACTTGCCTGGACCTCCAAGCCCCCGGCGGGCTCTGCCCTCGTGCCAGTGACCCGGGCGCTGTCATTTCTCTCTCTGAAGACATCTCAGTGGGACCACGAGCTCCAGCAGCGACTGGCCCCACTGACCAGCTTCTGCCTGGACCTCACGCATTCATGGTCCTGTGTGTGTTGCCCAGTGTGCCCTAGCTTTGGACCCATCAACTTCCAGACAAACACAGTGGCCTCTTTGCCCATCCCAAGCCTCGTGAGACCGCACCGGGGGATAGGCAGACGCCCACCTACCCCCACGGCCCGGGCCAGGCCCTTCGCTCACAGCCTCCTTTGTGGATGGACAGTACAAGGGTCAGGTGCTTGCCTCACACGTAGCTGGTCCTGCTTCTATCCCTGGCACCAAATATGGGTCACAGAGCCAGGAGTGACCCCTGAGCACAGAACCTTGAGTAAGCCCTGAGCACTGCCGTGTTATGGCCCAATCACTTGCCTTGGTGCCTCAACCCTGGGCTCCGGCACCGGAGAGGAAGCACTGGGGTTCGGCCGCTTGCCTGGCCCGAGGCTGACCCTCACTCGATACCCTCCACTGCATGGCCCTCTTAAACATTGTCTGGAGTGTTCCTCCCCCGCCAAGGAAAGGCTCTGTCCCCCGGGTATTCCGGGCTAAACTGTGGAGAGGGCCCCACGCCAGCTCTGTGGGAGCCCCGAGTGTGTGGGAAGCAGCCCAGCTGTGTTTTCTCATAGAGCTGCTGTATTCACCACCACTGTCCAGTACTGGCTACTGGCCTTGAGTCCAGGGCAGGCTGCTGGTGTGGCGGCAGTCCCGCTTTAAGTGAGGGGAGCCAGTGGTGGGCGTGTTTCTGTAGAGTCTTCCCCCTCGAACCCTGACTCACACCTCCAGCACTGCCCTGCACACATTGGGACAGCTGACCTGGACTCTGAGGTTAACTGGGCCACTGGGGCTGGCCACGGTGTCCCTGTCCCTGCTGGTCAGTGGTACCAGCTGCAATATTGGATGCCCGGTGTGCTGGGGAGGGAGGGGGGGTGTCCCGCCCTCAAATGGGCTCCGGCTGCTCAGGTGAAGCTGAGAAGGTCACCAGAAGGTCCAGGGGCTTCAGATAAGTCCCTGGACACCCACGGGGGGCTTGGAGGGTTTTGCTCCGGGGCAGGAGGGACCCGGGGATTGTTGGCATGCGTGGTTGGCCCTGTGCTGTGGGGGACACAGGCATTTGCCCCGACCTCTGCTGGGATGCGTCTTCCCCGCCCCTGCCAAGGCACGCCTGCTGCGTCCAGCTCGGAGGTCTCAGCTGGGCTCAGTGCAGCGTGGCGGCCAGTTCTGTGGACGCCACCAGTTGGGCCTGACCGCTGGGGCATTCGGAGCCTGGCTCGCCCTGTGCACACGAGCTGGCCTGGGTCTGCTCCCCACGGGAGGGTTTGCAGACAGATCGCATCTGGGGTGCTCGTTCTGCCCCTTGCTTGCCCTGCCCGTGTCCCGGGCTCTGTGTGGCACTGACGACCTTCCGGTGGTGGCCCCACAGCCGCCTCTGCCTCTCCCAGCTCGAGACCCGCTAATCTCTGATTAGGGTTGATCCGAGCCCGGGGACCAGCGGCTTAACAGCGCCCCCCCCCTCCACCTGGCCTAGGGGTGAGCAGGGGTGACCACTTCTCCCTGGTCACAGGTTGGGGGCCGGGGGCTGCTTGAGCTCATCCATCCAGGCACCCGTGGCGCAGGGAGGGTGCTGCGCCCAGCCTCGTGCTTCAGGGCAGGAGGTCCCTGATCTCTTGCTGTGTGACCCCAGCCCTGGGGGGTGGTGGAAGCTCTGGCCTGGCTTAACCTAGACCTTGACCCTGGGTCGTCCCACACGGGAAGCGGATTTCACTTGGAGACCCAAATATCTCCCCCGGAGAGTGTGTGCTGTGGACAGGTCCCCTGTCACGGGTTCTGAGGATGGGCGTGCAGTCCCCCCACACCCTGGGCAGAGTGAGCATGTGGACACTGGCCCTCGTGTCCTGGGTCCTTTAGGGTGAGGCAGGATGGGGCCTGGAGCGGTCGGGCTGTGTTACACTCCCCCAAGCCCTGGAGGTGCGTGCACATTTGAGAGTCACAAGGCACACGCTGAGCCCTAAGCCCCCCACCACAGTCCCCTCCCCCTCTCGTCCTAGTCCCTGAGAGCCCGGAACTGGCCTGGTCACTGGTCCAGCTGCTTAAGCTGGGGAACGGTCGCCTGTTCTGGCCAGCCGGGCTCAGGTTCCGGCTTTGTTCCCCAGCACTCACACAACATCGGCAGCCTGGTGACGGTCCCCGCCCCAGGGAGCCGCCCAGGAGGTTCTGGGGTCACCGGCCCACTGTCTCCAGCCCTGGGAGCCGGCCGGCTTGTCCACCGGCCACCCCACTCCCGGGCTGGACAGTGCCTCTCTGGCAGGCTGGCACTGTCTGGATTCCGTGTGGCTTGGGGCTGAGCTTGTCAGGAAACTGGGCCCCCGGGCTGGCAGTGCCCACCCCAGGGGCGGCCAGGGCTGTTGGTGTCTGTTGTCTGGGGTCGGGGTTTCTTGCAGGCCAGTGTACTCAGCCTCATGGCCAAGACGGGACTCACGTGTGGTCTGGGTAGAAAAAGCGGAGATACTGTTTTCGGGGGCGCGGAGAAGCTGTTATTAATAGTGCCGCGACGCGCAGGACAAACCGCGGCACGCTCTGGGCTGCCGGTGGACTCGCCAGCCCCAGCTCTGGGCCCAGGCGGCGGCCACATTCGCAGCCAGCTGGCAGGAACGTGAGGGCAGCCCTGGGCAGGCCCTGGGTCCATCCCTCCCTGAGACCCGGCCTCCTCTCTCGCTCCAACCCCAGGCTCTTTCCCGGGCTGGACCTCCTCTGCGGTCTCCGCTCTGACCCAACCTTTCTCTGGATTCCACATCTGGAAACTTCGCAGGCTTAGCTCATGGTTCCCTGACCACCCCCCTGCAAAGACGCTGTCCTCCCCCGCCTCCCCCCCCTCCCCGCCAGCCCCACCCCAGCCTGCTCTCGGTCCTATATCTACTCCGGGTTTCATTCCTGCACCCCTCTGTCCCCCACGATCGTGAGCTGGCTTGAGCCCTGGCATCCGCAGAAGGCCAGCCCCCGGGCCAGGACAGCTCTGTCGCCAGAGGGGAAGACACAGCGGTGATGTCCATTGTGCTGCCCAGACCCAGGCCTTCCCCACTTGGGAACCTGCCAAGCCCGAGCAGAACAAGCTGTGGAACGTGCCTTGTTTTGGCCTCGTCACGAAGCAGCGTTAAAGAGAATGCTGATGGCTGCACATTGTCACTCTGCCGCCCAGAACAAACGCTGTAGTGTCTCGGCCGCCTCCCTCAAGACAGGAACGGGGGAAGGAAGAGTGGGTGTAGTGTTAAGGTCAACTCGATGCAGCCAAAGCTAACTTCCACTCCCGCCTCGGGAAAGGGGCTGGGAAGAGCCGCAGGGGCTGTGGACGGCCAGCAGTGTGGCTGGCTGGAGGTCACATTCCAGCTGTGCGCTTACTAGCTGTGTGACCTGGGGCCAGGTCTGACCTCTCTGTGCTTTATCTGTAGAAGGGAATAAATAACTCAGAGTTCAACCGGGAGAACAGAATCCACCGGGAATGAGATAAGCTTTTAGCAAACCCTCTGTCAAAGCCAGGCTTTCGCCCTCGGGAAGTACCCTTCACAGTTTTTATTTATTGCCAGTTTTAGAATTACAAAAACAAAAAAAAAGTTGTAAAAATAATTGCAAGTTTCCCCCTTATATTCTGTACCTAGCCTTACTTAACCAAAGTACTGGGATCATAACCATGGAATTAGTATCATTATAATGTTACTAAGGTTTTTTATGAGAGCATTATTAACATTGTCACAATATAATACATTAGCATAGATAAAAAAATTTCTGTAATTTATGTTCCCCGATGGTAACTATTATAATAACATAGAAAATTAGCAGTTTGCTATGATTCCTAATACAGCTATATTAACATTGTCACAGTAGAGGAAGTTAATAGATACATTGTTATTATAATACAGAATAGGAAATAATAGTAACACTGACAATACAGGAAATTAACCTAGTGTTAGTATAATTCATAGCTGAATGGTATTAACACTAGCAACAGGGAAGCTGGAATAGACAGTGTCACTCATTCACTGAGAGTGACATCGCACAAGCTCTAGGAGATTTCAGAGATGCCGTTCTGTAGTACACACTAGAGTCAGAAGGACAGTATAAAAGCATCAGAAGTTCGCGCAGATACAATTTTACTATAATTCAAGCACTATTATTAACACTTAGCAGCATAGGAAATTATAGCCTGTATGGCTGTGAATCAGGATGGAGCGGTGTAAACATTGTAACAATGCGGAATGCCATATGGATACAGTGTTAGTGCCGCCTGTGGTGAGTAATGCTAACATTGTGACAATGTAGCAGGTCAGGTCCGGCGCTGTTACTGTGTTACTGTGATTCACCAAATGCCGCTGCTCTGGGCAACAGGCAGGAAATTGACATTGGCTGGAGTCTGAGTTAGACCCGCAACTTCACAGGTTCCCACCCGCATCCTTTCATTGTTCCCAAGGCTAGCCAGTGGCTCACGAGGCACTGTGTAGCCTCTCCCGCCATCAAGAAGTTTTCCTGTCTTGCCTAGTTCCTTATCACCTTGATAACACTGGAGTGCTGGCGGTTAGTTTGCCAAATGTTCCTCAGTTTGGTGTCATTGCACAGCTGGCCGGCGTCACTGTCATAGAGCCTGTGGGTTGCTGTGGCTCAGAGTCCACCTGCAGTGCTCCTGGATGCCCGGCTTGGCTGGCAGCCCTTAGTCGCGTGTTTTCAGGGTCCCGCCTTGGCCAGTGTCTGTCCCCACTTACCTCGAGGTGCTTACACAGAGCCAAGGGAGATGCTTTGAAGCTGCTCAGTCTAACATTTGATTCACTGATTTTTACACCTCACTTGCTGAGGTTTTTTTTTTTTTAACATTTGTTTATCCAGTCTGCAACAGTTATTTCTGGGGTGTTTGCTTAAAAATGGCTTGTTTCCGAATGTCTATGTTTACTTGGAATTCTGCAAGAACTATCGTTTCTCCCCCATCTGTTTATTTATAGCAATATGTAAATCACACACACAGGCGCGCACATGTGTGCATGCGTGAGTGCGTGTTCTAGAGACCTGATGTGCTTTATATAACTAACGCTGCTTACAGTTAGCAGCTGGGGTCTCATGGCTTCTGAACCTCTTCAGTACATGGCAGTAGGTCGGTGCTTGTGCATGCTCTGACATGGGCAGAGGGGCACCCGGATTTCTGTTTCTTCTCACCTTCCCGAGCCTGAGGGGAGACGTTTGCTCCTCGGTCTGTCCTAGCACATGCTCCAGCCTCTGTCCAGGCCCCTGGGCCCTGTGGGGAAGCACATCCTTGACCCCGTGTAGCTGATGCTCCGTTGGGATTGGCCAGGAGTGTCCGGTTGGATCCATTTCCCCTTCGGGACGGTTGTCATTCACGCCCCTTGCTGCTGGGCACCCTGGTTTGCATCTTGTGTGTTGTGGTTTGCGCCTTGGTGCCTCCTGCGTCGTGACCGGAAGACCTCGCCCCTCTGTGCAGTGATGCAGCACCCTCTTGGGCCGTGGGCTCGGTCGCCACAGCGGCTGGGAGTCCATCCTGGGGCGCTTGTGTGGGCAGTGGCCTCTGAGGGCCCTCGCACCAGTGCTCCGGGCTGCCCCTGCATGCCGCTGTGCTCCCGGCAGTGCTGCCTTGCTCACTCCAGGCCCACCGTGCCGCTTCCCAGTTCCGGGGGTCGGACTCCGGCTGTGTGGCCAGCTCACGAGGCCTCCTGAAGCCCAGACAGCGCGTCAGAAAGGGCGTCTCAAGCGTGACCCGCTGATGGCTTTCCTTTGAGACTCCTCGGGCTGTGACAGTGCATAGCAGAATCTTGTCAGGGTTCCACTCCGCAGGGTGCCGCTGTGTGAGGGCGTGAGGCCAGGGCTGGTGCTGGACACAACCTTGTGTCTTTCGGCCCGCACAGAGGGGGCATTGTGCTGGGCGCCGGCCCAGCAGCTGGTCCCTTCCTGCTCGTGGGCTGGTGCCCTGCCTGGCACCAGGCTCTGTGCTGTCTTGTCCCCTCTGCTGGGCTGCCAAGACACCAAGCAAAGTCCTTGTGAAGCCAGCCTCACGTGCGAGCGCTGGGTCTGATGGACACCCTCATCTCTCCAGAGCGGGGCCCATGCGCTCACACCCCTGATGACGCTGGGGAGGGGTGAGGTCCATGATGCTGAAACGGGGTGAGGTCAGAAATGAACCTGCCAAAGCTGGCCTTGTGCCCTGGAGACCGGCCCTTCATCCTCGGGAATTCCTAAGAACTGGCCTCTCGCTGACCTCACGGCTCGCTCCCTGGGGTAGAGAGCCCTGAGCCCTGGCTCCTTCCCGCCCGGGGCCCTCGGGGCCCGCCTACCTGGGGGGACTCTGAAGTCCCAGCACCGTGCGGGGAGGAAGAGGGGCTGCAGATCCCGTACCACCCTGACCGTGACGGGCTGCACCTGAGATTTGATTGCGTGTCTTGCACATGGACCAGCGGGACATGAGTTGGCTGCAGGGAGATTGTGGTGGTTGATTGTTGGGGAGGTTTGCGCAGAGCTGGAGTGGAGGAGACCCCAGAGGCTTGGTGGGGGGGGGGAGCCAGTAGCTCCAGAGACCCGAAGCAGGAGTCCTGATTGGGTCCTTGGCGCAGCCACCAAGCTGCCCTCCGTCCCCCGCTCCCACTGCACACACGTGTGTGTGTGTGTGTGTGTGTGTGTGTGTGTGCGCGCGTGCGCATACAGAGCCCCAGATTCCTGGAAGAGGAAGGTGGGTCCCAGACCATGTCGCAGTGGGGGCTGAGGCGACACTGGGACGCCCAGTGCCTGCTGTTGTGTGGGGACAGGGGGGCCACGGCCCAGCCGGCCCTGCAGCTCTCCAGCGACTGGCCCCCCGCACACCAGGACCCCACTCTGTGCCTGGTTGGATTCCCGGCCCCCCACTCCCCTGCTCCTCCCGCACCTCCGCCCCCTGAGCTGGGCCGTGGCCCCGTGTGTGCTCAGGGGATGCTGGGATGGAAGGACAGGAAGTGGCGAGCCAGCATCCGTGTTGCATGACCTTGCCCCTGACGTCTCCTCACGGTTCCTTTCCAGGGCCCCCTGGACCTCACCTTCCAGGAGGACCCCCGGCAGCAGCCGCTGGAGCTGGCGGTGCAGCGAGTGACCAGCTCGGCCAGGTCGGCGCAGGAGAAGGTGAGCTGGGCCGGGTGGGGACTCCTGCGAGATGTACCGGCACAGACACACATGTGCCCGGGCTTGGGGGAGGGACCTGGAGCCGCACAGCTGGCGTGCCTCGGGGACGAGGGCACAGGGCTGAGGGGAGGAGCACTCCCGGAGCACTCCCCAGAGGACTCCCCAGAACACTCTTGGAGCACCCCTAGAGCACTCCCCAGAGCACTCCCCGGAGCACTCCCAGCCCTCAGTGCTTGATCCCTTGTGCCTGTCCACCTGATCCAATCCTGTCTGAGCTGATGGGGAGGCTGGGGACTTAAGGGCCGGGTGCGAGGACTGGGGGCTGGAGAGTGACAGTGGGCTCAGGGTTTCCCCACGGAGGGAGAGAGGTCCTGAGCCAGAGGTGTGGCCCAAGGGACATGGCCCTGTGGTCAAGCATGTGCACACGTGTGTGCATGTGAGTTGTGTACATGAGTGTGAATACCTGTGCATGTACGTATCTGAGCTGGAGCGATAGCACAGCTGTTGGGCATTTGCCTTTCACGTGGCCGACCCGATTCCTCCGCCCCTCTTGGAGAGCCCGGCAAGCTGCCAAGAGTATCGCGCCCGCACGGCAGAGCCTGGCAAGCTACCTGTGGCGTATTGGATATGCCAAAAACAGTAACAATAAGTCTCTCAATGAGAGACGTTACTGGTGCCCGCTCGAACAAATCGATGAGCAACGGGATGACAGTGACAGTACGTATGTACACGAGTGTATGTAAATATATAAATATGTACATGTGCATACATGGATGTATATGTCTGTGCACATGTGTAAGTGTGCATGTATGTAAACAAGTATATTTGTGTTTGTAAATGTAGGTGTGTACATATGTGTACATGTGTGCCGTGTAATGAGTGTGCTTGCGTGTCCATGTTTGTGTGCACAAGTAGATGTGTGCCTGCCTTCTCGCCCACTCCAAGGCTGCAGGTCCCCTCAGGAGGTCCCATGTTCCCCAAACCAGTGTCTTCCGTTGCCTGCACCCCTCCTCCGTGCTCCCGCTCCTTCCTCCCGCCCGGGGAGTTTGCTCCAGCGCGTGTGCCCGTGAAGGGGCTGGCCAGGGTCTCGGCCCTGCGGCAGGGAGCCCATGGGGGGCCTCAGGGTCTCGCTGGCCCTCCCTGGGCCAAGGAAGGTCTTTCACTCCGATCCCTCGGAGCTGGGGCGCAGCGTTGGTCCGGAGCATCCGTGGCCTCGGCACAGCTGGGGTCTGGGAATATGGCGCTGCTGCTCTGGGAAACAGGAGAGAGGGGAGGGGAGTAGCGCCGTCAGGAGGGGACTCGGGCCTCCCAGAGGGCAGTGCCCGAGCCCACGTCTCGGGTGGACAGGGGCCAGCCCGGGGGGGAAGCGCCCGATTGCCTCTGCCGAGTGACTCAGCTTTCCTCCCAGACGGCCCCAGACCGAGTGTAGCTGAGCGACTGGAGAGGGAGCCGTCAGGGTCCCGCCTGCGTGGCCCCTAGCCCTCCCCCTCTGTCCCGTGGGAGCTTCCCGGGAGGGCCCCGCCCCGCCTCTCTGGGCTGTGCCCGTGAAGGGGCCCCGCGTGCTGCTTTCTGGCCACTTCTGGCTGCCGGCACGAGCGTCTTTCGTCCCGCCTTGGCTCCATCCCTCCTGAGCACTCTGCCAGCCGCCCACCACACACACCGTCCCCACCACAGCAGCGGCCGGGGGGGCCGGGAGGTGGCCAGGGCCCGGGGGTCTGTGATGACCTGCCGGGGGACACTCTGGCGGCATTGGACTGGAGCTGCTCCTGGCCACCAGCTGAGGCCAGTTCCCAGGGAGCTCCTCACTCCTCTCCTGCCCAGTGTGCAGAGGGGGAAACTGAGGCAGAGTGGCCAGCCACTCAGCCAAGACCTCCGGCGAGAGCTCCCAGCTGCAGAGGCCGTGACAGAACCTGCTTTGGCTCCTAGTGACCGGCCCCCATTGCTCGGGGTAGCCGGGCTTCACGTGCAGGGCTCCGAGTCTTGACCCGGGTTCCAGGTCAGACCTGTGTCTGCGGGTCCCCAGCCGAGCCTGAGGCGGGAGCTGGAGAGGATGCAAGAGCAGAGAGAGGGGGGCCCATCTCCCCTGAGTGCACGAAAGACACAGATGGATCAAGGACCAAATCCAGGCCTGGAGAGATAGGACGGGGTCCAGGCGCAGCCTGCCGGGAAGTGATTGACCCCAGCCCGCTCGCTCCTCAGGCACCGCCGGGACTCAGCAAGCACAGAGCCAGGAGCAACCCCTGAGCACTGCCCACTGTGGCCCCCAAGCCAAAGGACTATGGTCGGTGGGACTGGAGAGATTCTGCAGCAGCTAGGACACTTGCTTACATGCAGCCAGCCTGTGTTTCTTTCCCAGAATCCCATGTGGTCCCGAGCACTGTCTCTGGGGCCCCACTGTCCCCAGGCTTGACAGACCTATGCGTCCTGCTTGCTTCTTCGTCGACTGGGCCCTGACCCCGAGCCAGGATCACTGCTGCCGGGAACGGGGTCGTGAGTACCCAGCTGGAAGCAAAGGGCCCAGCGGTGTCTTGTGTGGACTCGGGCGCGAGGAGCCCATCCGTATCGTTGTAAAATTCCAGTTCACTTCCTGTAGAAGGTTCCAGGGAACCAAGAACAGCAGAGTCAGACCCAGAGCTGTTTGCTTTTGTTTTGTTACGTCTGGGGGCCATACCCGGCGGTGCTCAGGGCTCACTCCCGGCTCTGTGCTCAGGGGTCCCTCCGGGCGGGGCTCAGGGGACCATGTGGGTGCCAGGATCGAACCCAGGGGAGCTCCCCGCCCTCTGTCTGGCCTCACGTTGCAGAGCTGGGCCTGGGACGGCCTCTCGCCTTGCCCTGCTGCCTCGGAGCCCGGCTCCTCCTCCGGCACCCAAAAACGCTCCTCCAAAAGGCACTGTTTACAGAGCATTTATTTTTAAATAAGTCGACGGCATTTCTCAGGCAAACATTTTCATGTTCCGACCTTTGGTGACCCCTGGCGCCGCCGTGGCCGGGGCGGGCCGAGCGAGGCCACGCCTCCGCCTGCTCCAGCCACAGGCCACGCTCCAGCCTCCGCCAAACTCAGTGCTCAGGGCTGACTCCTGCCTCTGTGCTCAGGGTCCCTCCTGGCAATGCCAGGGACGTGATGGGCTCAGGTGTACGCCGGCCAGCGCCCGGGCACTCTGCCCCTGCCCCGCACTGTGCCGGGTCCTGCTTGTCTTGGCCCCCATGGGGCCTCTGTGGAACGTGTTCCAGGGTTTGCTGATTTTTGTGATTTTGTTTGTCTTTCCTGGGTGTTGTTTATGTGATCAAGCTGGCCCGGCACTTGGCACTCGCCCACTCCGAGGCATGGTGCGTGCTGGGGGCTCACACACCAGGCGTGTGCTCACAACAGCTGCACTTGGCCATGGGCTTGGACCCGTGCCTGCTGGGGCCGCTCCTGCCCGCACAGCCGCATCTCTTCCAGGGGTGATGCTCACAAGGGACCTCAGCCCCCAGGTGGACTCACACACCCTTGCTTTGGTGCCGTGTGTGTTCATGTGTGCATGTGTGTGCATGTGTGTGTCTGTGGGTATGCCTATGTGCGTGTGTGCATGTGCGTGCATGTATGTGTGCATACGTGTGCATGTATGTATGCATGTGTGTGCGTGTGCATGTGTGTATATGTACACCTGTGTGTGCGTGTGTGCATATGTGCGCATGTGTGTGCACTCATATAAATCCTGTTCACCAGACCACCAACAGTTGGACTTCCAGGATCACTTGGGGCGCCCATGGGACACTGGGGATCCAGATGTGCTCTTGGGCCCTGGGCTGTCTCCAAGGCCCACGTGGGTGTCACCTTGTGACCCTTTAATATTTCATATGCTCAGAAAACCATGAGGTGTGCAGCATGCTCTGGAAAGAAATACGTTCCCGTGTTCTGGCACGAGAACAGGGTGGGTGCCGTCGCCGGGTGGGTCTGCAGCTCGTCTCCTTCTGAGGGCTCTTTAGGGGGCAGCAGGTGTCTCGCCCAGGCCTGAGCCCTGGGGCTGTCTGTGGGGCAGCGCCAGGAAGCGGGCTGAACTGCAGAGCTTCAGGAGAGCAGCCTGGCCCCGGGTGCCCCGTGCGGGGAGGTGCGGCCTCGCCCCCAGCAGGGCCTGTGCCCGCACGTCCCACAGCAGCCCCCTCCCGCCCCCTCCAGGTGCTGTCTTGCCTTGTGGTCGGGAAGACCCTTCAGTTTTCGGTCAGCGTGGCGCCAGCCCCGCCGGACTCTGGACCGCGGCTGTATAATGCACAGCTCTGCCCGCTCCATCTGAAGGTACAGGGCCCCGGGGCGCCCGGGCACGGCCCGCAGAGGCACTGGGTGGGCCGAGGGCCGCTCCTGAGGGTGGATGGTCTCACCAAGGGTCTCCCACCTCACTGCTATGTATCTCAGGACGTGGAAAGAGTGAGCTACTGTGGCAGATGCCCCCTGTACATGCACACACACACACGTGCACACACACACACACACACACATGCAAATGTGTCTCCACAGTCAGGGGAGACTAACAGCAGCCGGGGCTCAGGGTCAGGCGTGGGAGAGGCTCCCGGTCAGGCAGGGGGGAACCAGCATTAAACCTGGCTGACCTGGACCTGATCCCGGTACCCTGTATGATGCCCCGAGCCCTGCCAACACTAGTCCTGAGCACAGAGCCAGGAGTAGCCTGAGCACTGCTGGGTGTGGCTGGCTGGGTGTGGGGGGAGAATCCCACTTAGAGGTTCAGAAGCTCGGCTCCACTCCGTCCATGTATTCGGGAAGATGCCTCAGTCATGCGTTTAGGTCACAGCTGGGCCATGAGGCTGTTTCTGTACCAGGCAGAGTCGCATGGGCTCCACGTGCTGTACACACGTGTGCAGACCATGTCTGTACCAGGCTGCTCCACGTGTTGTACACGTGTGTGCAGACCGTGTCTGTACCAGGCAGAGTCACATGTGCTCTGCGTGTCGTACACGTATGCAGACCATGACTGTACCAGGCAGTCGCATGTGCTCTGCATGCTATACACATGTGTGCAGACCACGTCTGTGTGAGGCCGAGTTGCACATGCTCTGTGCGCTGTACACACAATGTGCAGACCACGTTCCCAGGGACGGCCGCCTCAGACATGTTCCTGAGACTCCTACATGCCCTAATCTCAGCCCCCTGGAGGTAGTGTTGACAAACTGAGCTTCTGGGTCCCCTTTCCGGGGGCGGGGGGCCCTCACGGTGCAGCCGGTCTGGAAGCAGCTCCTCTCTGTGTGACGTGTAACTCCCTGCGGCTGCCAGAGGGGATGACACGGGGGTCTCAGCCCTGGGCTGGCAGTGCCTTGCTACTTCATAAACTCCTGGTGGACAAACCACAAGTCTAACGACTCTTCTAAGAGCTGCCGGCCCCGGCCATGTACCGTGGGGGACAGGGGTTCTCCCAGGTTGTGATTCTCTCCCTGGTGCCAGGTGGGCCTGGGGGAGCCCTGGGGGGGCCAGTCCCGGCCTCACGTGCCAGGCGTGCTCCAGCCCTGGGCACCCCCCACCCCAGGCCCAGAACTCTCCCTGGAACACTGTCCAGCAGCCAGGAGTGGCCCCCAGCGGGTGCTCCATGCTGGCCGAGGGCTGCACTGCAGAGACCACCCCCCCGCCCTGGTTTTGGGCAGGTTGCCCCATGCAGTTCCGGGACTGTGCCCACAGCAGACGCAGCACCCAGGGCCGTCCTGAGCTGTGTCCTGGCCTGGCCTGCCCAGCCCGAGAGGGCACAAGGGGTCTTCAATGCCCGCTCAGTTCTGGCGTCCGTGCATGGCCAGGGCTGACTGACCCCCAGGCCTGATCAGTCCGCAGAGGCCTCCGGCACCCGGTCACACAGAGGGAGGGGCTTGGGGGCGGCACCTTTGAGGGTGAAGGGGGAGGGCACAGGACGAGGGGGCGAGGGGGCCTCCTTTCCTCTCAGAAAGAGCACTGGGTGCTTGAGTGGCTAAGAAAATAAGTGAGCCCATACATACTAGCCACACATGTGTGCACATATATGCACACATGCATGCACATGAACATATACATGGACACATGCACACAGCTATGTGCCCATGTACACATTACATGTGCACACATGTATAGTCATGCACCTACATGTGTATATATACATGCATATTCATGGGCATATTCATATGTACACACCCCACATGCACATATTAGTGCATATATGCACACAATTGTACACATACACCTGTGTACCCACGCACCTACTGACCCACAGACACGCATGTGCATGCACACCCCCTTTGCACACGTGCATGCATGCCCGTCGGGGGCGGGACTTCCTGCAGAAATTTCTTTCTTTGACCAGCTGGAGCTGCACTTGAAGGAGAAGCAGGAGGATATCGGGGTTCGCTGGTCCTTCGTCTGCGCCCCAGAGCTGGCCGTCAGCGTGCAGCCCGTGACCCTGGAGGTCAGTCGTGAGTCTGGTGATTCCTCCCCTTCCTGGAGGAGGCGTGTGGGGGCAGCCCGAGGCTGGCCCCTCTGTGCAGGTGTCTCCTGAGGTGACCCTCCCTCCCCGCGGCCCGACCCGGCCCAGAACAGCCCCCGCTGCACCACCTCTGCCCTGGGGACGGGCAGGCTCTGTGGCACCGTGGGTCTGTGTCCCTGGAACATTCCAGATCCCTGGCACAGACTAGCCCAGAGCAGCTGCCCTGCTCTGCCTACTGTGCCCACACGCCCGCCCAGGATGGCCGTTTTACTCACTGCCTCGGGTGGCCTCAGGGCCAGAAAGACGGGCCAGCACAGTCGGTTGGGAACTGGCCTTGCACGTGACCAACCTGGGGTCAGTCCCCTGAGCCCCACCAGGACAGCGCAGAGAGCCAGGGGTCAGCACGATGGGGAGGGCGCCCGCCTGGTTCTGTCCCGGCACCCCGCATTGTCACGAAAGCACTGCCCGGAGGGATGCCTGAATGCAGAGCCTGGAGTGGCCCCGGAGCACTGCCGGGTGTGGCCCCAAAATAAACAAACAAAACTTAAAAAAAAAAGAAGCAAGCCCTGAGCACTGCTGGGTGTGGCCCCAAGTCATCTCACTTTTCAAGGTCTCTAACTGTGCACAGGGGATTTCACAGTGACTAAGTCTTAGTGAGGAGCCATTCCTCTAGCTTGGACACACATACACACACACACACACACACATACACACACATGCATGCACACACATGCATACACACAAGCACACATTCACACACATGTATACACATGAATACACACATACACAAGCACACATGCACACACATGCATGTATGCAGCATGCACAAACACATACACACACATGCACACGCTGTGGGTTTTTTCCCACCTCTGACATGCCCAACTGACCACACGTAGCTGCGTGTCCAGCTGGCCCCACTCGCAGCTGTATGAGCGGCTCCCCACCCCCACTGACAGGCACTGGTCAGGCAAAGTTCACGAGCCATCGATTAGGCAGACCTGGGGCACGAGCAGCCAGTCCTGGTTCTGGGTTCAGATGACCGGATCCACCATCTGTTGGGCACGGGCTGGGGCCTGTGTCGCGTGACCGCCCGGCTCCGGGGTCCAGCCCGTCCATGCAGTGTCAGGGCTGCTTCCAGTGCGCTTCCAGCGTCTGTGTCAGCTGTTCCCGGCTGCCCGCCCGCCCGTCCCTCACAGCCCCACTGCCCCTGCTGTTTCCATCCCTCCCAGCGTCCTCCGCAGAAGCCCCCTCGCGCCCCTCCCCCTACGCCCCTCGCTGTCCCCCTAAGAAACGGTTCCAGGGATGCCATGGGCCCATGACGGAGCTGGGGCCGTCCCCCTCCTGGGCCTGGTGTCAGAGATCGGAGGGGCCTGGCAGGGACAGCGCAGACCCGGCCTGCAGCGGCAAGGGACACTCGGGCAGATGCACAGAAGAGGGCGGCCCCCCAGCACCCCGACACCTGTGGGTGGCATGGGGGGCCGGGCCTGGGCCCTGCTTGCCAGCAGGCGGTTGGTTTAAATTACTTTTTCTTAGGGAGTTTTTATCTGGGGGCCATCCTGGGTGGGCTCAGGAGCTGCCAGCCCGGCTGAGCCTCTGGTGCCAGGGACTAAACTGTGGTTGCTGTGGGCATGGCCAGTGCCTTAGCCCTGTGCCATCGCAGTGCCAAGACAGGTGACCCGATTTTATTGATGATTGATTATTACTTTTTTTTTTTTTTAAGCTTTTTGGGTCACACCCAGTGATGCTCAGGGATTTCTCCTGGCTCTGCACTCGGGAATTACTGCTGGCGGTGCTCAGGGGACCAAAAGGGGTGCCAGGAATCAAACCTGGGTCAGCCGTGTGCAAGGCAGATGCCCTCCCCGCTGTGCTATCGCTCCAGCCCTATTACTGGTTTTTATTCTGAGCCCATACCCAGCCGTGCTCAGGCGCTGCTCCTGGCTCTGTGCTCAGCAGGGACCCGTGGTAGTGCTTGGTCACCGTGTCCGGGCTGCCACGTGCCGCATAAGTGCCATGAGCCCCTGGCTGGCTGCAGCTCCTCTGCTTGGTTTTGGGGAGACGGCTTGGGGCTACCCTCGGCGGTGCCTGAGGACTGTTCCTGGTTCTATACTCAGAAGTGACCCCTGGAGTCCAGTGGGGAGAGCACTTATCTCCCACGCGGCTGACCAGGTTGATGCCCAGCATCACATAGGGTCCCCCGATCCCTACTGGGACAAACCCCTGAGCACCACTGCTTGTGGCCCAGAAACCAAAAGAAAATAAAAAAAAAAGAAGAAGAGGAAGTGACCCCTGGCTGTGCTCAGAGACCATATGCAGTGCTGGGGTCAGACTGGGGGGTAGCCTGACCCCCGGACTGTCTCTCTGAGCAGCGGCAGGGGTCTTTGCCCCGAACTAGCCCCGGGTCTGGTCTCCATGTCTTCATTCTCTCTTTTTTCTTATTGTGCTTTCATGAACTTGAGTGTTTTAAATTTTTTAAAAAATGTCTAGTGTTGGGGCTGGAGCGATAGCACAGTGGGGAGGACGTTTGCCCTGCATGCGGCTGACCCGGGTTCAATTCCCAGCATCCCATATGGTCCCCTGAGCACCTCGAGGAGTAACTCCTGAGTGCAGAGCCAGGAGTAACCCCTGTGCATCGCTGGGTGTGACCCCCCCAAAAAAAAAAAAGCAAAATAAAATGTCTAGCGTTGGAGCCAGAGATAGTACAACGGGGAGGGCGTTTGCCTTGCATGTGGCTGACCCGGCTTTGATCCCCGGCATCCCTTGTGGTTCCCTGAGCACCGCCAGGAGTAACTCCTGAGTGCAGAGCCAGGAGTCAGCCCTGAGAACTTCGAGATCTGAGAACTTCGAGATGTAGCCTCCCCCACCCCGCTCTGCTCCAACACCAATATGTGTGTGTGTGTGTGTGTGTGTGTGTGTATCTCCAGTGTCACATGATAAAGAAAAGCGTGTGTCTGCATGTGTGTGTGTGGGGGGGGGGCTGTCCTGCTGGCGATCTCCGTGGCTCAGGGCTGATGTTCTGCCACTTTAAATAACAGGACCACGTGATGGCTCCACTGCCCGCTCCTGCCTGGCCCTGGGGTCCATGGCGGGTTCTGGGCACCTGCGACCTTCTGCCCCTTCTGTTCTCCTGCAGGCCGACGCCGGCCACAGCGAGGCCGTGTCCACACAGCTCAGGGGCCTTCTGAGGCAGCTGGTCAGCGCCGCCTCCCCGTCTCTGGTTCTGAGCGCCAAGCCCGTGGGTGCCCGGGAAGTCCAGGTGCGCCTGCCCGCAGGGCTCGCCCCGTCCCCCTGCCCCAGGCCCCGGGCCCCCTCCCTGCCCTGCGCCCCCACCTGCCTGCACAGCCCCGAGAGGGCCGGGAGCCAGACTCTGGTGGGTGGAGGCGGCGGTGCCCCGCAGCCACCCTGAGCTCCCCCGGGGCGAGGGGGCCGGGAACCGGGTCAGCAGGAGGGTGTCCCCGGGCCCCTCTCCCCGCACATGCTCCTGCCTTTCGGAGGGTCCCGTCTGGGGCTCCACACTCGGCCCCTGAGCACAGAGACAGGAGCGAGCCCCGAGCACCGCCTGGGGAGGCCCCCGCAGCGGAAAGACAGGGACTCCCAGGCGGGGCGAGGCGGGGCGGGTGGGTCCCGCCCTGAGCCACTGCCGGCCCGCCCGCCCTGCAGAGTCTGCGGCCAGCCCTGCCGCCCGCGTCGCAGGAGCCCTGCCCGCCCAAGCCGCCCCGTGCCCACGAGCTCAAGCTGCAGGTGAAGAACATCTGCGTCTCGCTGCTGCCTGCGCCTGCACCAGGTGGGGCCCGGCCTCTCGCGGCCCCGACACGGCTGCGGGAGTGGGGCGGGGGGGCCCGCACCTGCCTGCTCTCGGCCACCCTGCCTGGGATGGGAGCACGGCGGCAGTGCCCAGGTGTCGGGTCTGCGGGAAGCACTCAGGCGCCCCCTGCCCGTGTCTGCCGGCCTGAGTGTCCCACTCAGCACCCCCGAGCACGGATGGCGGAGCCCGGGGAAGGGCCTCCAGCCCGAGACGCGGATGTGGGCAGCGGCCTGTGGCCTGCCTGAGAGGGGGGCCTGGGTTCAGCGCCCTCCAAAGCTCAGCAGCCCGGAGACATGGCGGGGCGTGTGCACGTGTGTGTGCGTGCATGTGTTTGTGTGCTTGTGTGTGTGCATGTGTGTGTAGGGGCATGGTCTTGTGTGTGTGTGCGTCTGTGTATGTGTGTGCATGTGTGCATGTGTGTTTGTGTGCGTATGCTTTTGTGTGTAGGGGCATGGTCTTGTGTGTGTGTGCGTGTGTGTGCACGCGTGTGTGTGTAGGGGCATGGTCTTGTGTGTGTGTAGGGGCATGGTCTTGTGTGTGTGTAGGAGCATGGTCTTGTGTGTGTGCGTGTGTGTGTGTGTGGAGGGGCATGGTCTTTGTGTGTGTGTGTGTGTGTGGAGAGGCATGGTCTTGTGCGTGTGTGCGTGTAGGAGCATGGTCTTGTGCGTGTGTGTGTGTGTAGGGGCATGGTCTTGTGTGTGTGTGTGCATGTGTGTGTAGGGGCATGGTCTTGTGTGTACGTGTGTGTGTGCATGTGTGTGTAGGGGCATGGTCTTGTGTGTACGTGTGTGTGCATGCATGTGTGTGTGTGTGTGTGTGTGTGTAGGGGCATGGTCTTGCTGTGGCGAAGCCCCTGGCCGGTGCCCGTGCCCGTGTCGCAGGTGCAGGGGCAGCTGGAGACGCATGTGCCCGGGCAAAGTGGGGGCACACCTCAGCCCAGGAGGAGGAGGGCGGGACGCCTGTGAGCCCGGAGAGGGGGAGACCCAGGAGGGTGAGGGGCTGCACCCAGGCGCCCCGGCCCACCTCATCCCTTTGCTTGCAGGCAGCCCCAGTCCCCGCTGCGCCCTGCGGCTCGACGACCCCTCCCAGAAGGTGTCCAGCACCCTGGCGGCCAGCAGCAGAGGCCTCACCTGGGACGAAGAACTCACCTTGTGGGTACAGGGGCCCGCCCGCCCGGGCAGGGGTGCGCTGTAGCCCCTACCAAAGCTCAGCGGGAAGCCCTGCCTGGTGTGTGGCGCGGGGCCTTTGTCTCTGCCGCCTCTCATCCCCGCGCCCGTGTGCGGAGAAGCCACGGCTGCGGGCAGGACAGCAGGCATGGAGCAGTGCCCGTGTTTGCCCGAGGTGGCCCCGGGGAAGTCTAGGGGGCCCTACCCGCACTACCCGCTGTGCTATTGCAGACACAGACCCACTTAAATCAAGATAAAGATGCCCACTGTTTTGTCGTACAAGAGGTGGCCAGGGGGCTGGAGTGATAGTTCAGCAAGGAGGGCGTTTGCCTTGCACGCGGCCGACCCTGGTTCAATCCCCAGCATCCCATAGAGTCCCCCAAGCACCACCAGGAGTAATTCCTGAGTGCAGAGCCAGGAGTGACTCCTGAGCATCGCTGGGTGTGACCCAAAAAGCAAAACAAACAAACAAATAAGTGGCGACCAGTGCAACTGCATAAGGAAGCAGCGAAATCCAGTGCTTCTGTCTGCACAGCCCCATGGCAAGCTCTCAGTGACCTCACGTGGCTTGAGGCCACAGGAGTCGATGCACGAACACAAAATCTTTCCAGCATCTCCCAGAAAGTTCTGTCGGGGAGTTCTGGGAGACTCGGCTGAAGAGGTGCTCAGGGCAGGTGTCGGCAGGTGTGGGGCGTGGGGTTGTAGATCCGCTTTCTTAGCCCTGGTGATTTGTGTTTATTTTCGTAGTGAGTTGAACGCCAAGTCGAAGGAGCTGTACCTCCAGATCTCAGAGGATGGGAGGTCCTCAGAAGGTGGGTATCCGGTGGGGGCAGGCACTGGGCCAGCCTGGGCGGTGGGTGGGCAGGGCCGGGCCCCCTACTGGTGCCCTCACCCTCATCCTTCCTGGATCTTTGCTGCCCAGCATTGAGGTGAAAGTCCATCCCCTTATTTACAAAGCCGGACATTCTGGGAAAGTTTATTTAACTGGTGCTCTGTTAATTTGCTTTAAAAACAAATAACCTAAATCTCTTATCCAACAATTCTGGGCTTGAAGAAGCTGTCCTCAACCCTCTCCACAGTCAGCCATGCATTTATTTATTTATTTATTTATTTATTTTGCTTTTTGGGTCACACCTGGTGATGCTCAGGGGTTACTCCTGGCTCTGCACTCAGGAATTACTCCTGGCGGTGCTCGGGGGACCATATAGGATACTGGGGATTGAACCAGGGTCGGCCGTATGCAAGGCAAATGCCCTCCCCGCGGTGCTATCGCTCCAGCCCTAGTCAGCGTATTCTTAAAGGAAAATCAGGCATGGTAAATCTATCAACAAAATTTACCATCATCACTGTTGTGTCACACTCAGGGCATGAGACTCATTCCCGTGTTAATGCCCCCCGCCCCCCCCAGCCCCATCACCTGGCCCTGCTGCCCCTCCCCCTCAGCCTCATCCCCTGGTCAGTCCTGCGCCCCTGGCATCCAGCCGGCTTTTCCTTGTCAGTGGCCAAGGGTCTAGGTCCAAGGAAGCGGCAGTTTGGCCGGAAACCATGTGGGGGCCATGGGGGGTCTTCACGTGTGTGACGGCAGCTGAGGGCTTTGGATTTTAACACCCCCCCAGTCAGGATGGGCCCTTGAGCGTCTCTCCAGCACTGAGGCCAGCGGGCTCACGGAGAAGACTGGTGTCTGACTGGGCAGAAGGGGGAGTCTGAGTCTGGGTTCTAGAGGTTGTGGGCTGGGCCAGGAGAAGCAGGACCTCCAGGAGAGAGGGTGCTGGCCCAGAGAGGGGCTCCGGTTCCCAGCCCCCAGCACAGCGGGGCCGCGTGTGCCGGCCTCTCTTTATTCCTATGTTCTCACCCGTGCTCACTTTCACCCGGTCACTGTCCCCCAGGCTGGCGCTAGCCACACCCAACGCACAGATGCACCACACATGAATATGCACATGTACCACACAGGCACACACAGCACACGGTAAGCATGCACAGAACAGTGCGAGTAAAGCACACAACACACAGATGCATGCATACAAAACTGCAGGTTGCACGTGTGTGTGTGCACATAACCCCCCAGTACATGCACATACAGCAGACTGCAGCACGCACGCAGGCACTGAGCACATGTGCACTTGACACACACCTGTTCCATGCATGCAGCAGTATACAGTACGCACCAGGACACCCCACGGCTCTGGCACACACTGGGCTGCCTGGTGCGTCCTGGGGGTGGGCGAGCGTTCTGGGATGAGGCTTCTCCCTTCAGGCACAGCTTCCAAGCCTGCTGTTCCCCGGGCCACCCACCCCACCTGCCCCGCACCTCCCAGCCCCACCCTCTGTCATTGCTGGGGAACGGGGCAGGTCCGGTTTGCCACGCGTGGGCCGGCACAGTCCCTGTGTCTGTCTTGCAGCGCTGCTGGCGGCCACCACCGTCCCCCTGGACTTATTCAAGAAACAGCCTTCGGGGCCCCAGAGCTTCCCGATGACTTCCCTGGGTGGCGCCGTGCTGGGCTCTATCTCCGCGGAGGTAGGCCCGTGTCCACCAGCAGGGACAGGAGGGATGTGCCCTCCCTCGCGTCCCTCCAGCTGACCCTGGGGGCCGTGGAGGGCTCCCTGCAGAACGCGGCTGCGGGCCTGGTTCCGGGCAGCCCGAGCGGGCCCTTCTCATGGGATAGGCCCTGCCCCGGGGTGCCCTCATGCACTCCCGCATGAGCTGGGACAGGGACCTGGGCAGTGGGTGTCCACTCGCACCTGATGACAGAGATGGACAGACAGGGGTAGTGCAAAGGATTGGGGGTCTTGGGGAGTGGTGGGAGGGGGCAGGGTTTGGTACAGTGGGCGGGGCAGGGGTGGGTGGGGCTGTGAGTGGGCAGTGCAGGGTGAGGGCGGGGCCTGGACTGGCGGCAGGCTGGGGGCGGGCGGGCAGGGCCTGATGCGGCCTGGGCGGACCTGTCCAGGGAACTCAGCCCCTGGTGTCTCCTCTGCAGTTTTCTTATGTGGAGCCCGGCGAGGCCAAGACCTGGACCTTCCCTGTGCCCGTCCCGGCCACCACGGTGGAGAAGGACCGCGTGGTGATGCCCTGCGGCACGGTGGTCACCACGGTCACTGCCGTGAAGACCAAGCCTCGCTTTGACGTCGGCCGGGCGTCCCCGCCCAGCTCGGGTGAGCTGCGAGCCCCCGGCCCGGACAACCGAGCCCCCGGCCCGGGCAGCCGAGCCCCCGGCCCTGCCTCCGCCTGCCGGCCCCAAGTCCAGAGGAGCCTGGGGCGCAGGGAGACCTGGGCGGGTCCATCGGCGCCGCCAGGGCCCCGGGGCCGCCTGAAAGGAAACCCCTTAAGATCAGCCGGAGCCAGTCCCCAGCCGGGGGTGCCGTGGGACCGACTGGGGGGGCTCACACTCTCCCTCTGCCCCCAGCCTCACCGCTGAGGACGCCCGTCAGGGTCAAGGTGATCGAGAAGGACATCTCCGTGCAGGCCGTGGCGAGCCCCCGCGCGCCCGTCAGCAAGACGCTGTCCTCCTCGGACACAGGTGCGAGGCTTGCCCGCCCCGCCCTGCGCCGGCTGGGGGTCCGAGGGCTCTACGTGTGCCCCCTGCGCTGTGGCCCGCCCTCAGCGTCACCCCAGCGGCAGTGACGGCCGTGGGGCTCGGGGGCAGGGGGCAGGGGGCAGGGGGGCTGGGATGTGCATCGGCCCCTCGCCGCCCTGTCCCCCGGTTCTGCCCCTTGCCGAGGCCGTAGGGGGTCCCTGGGGTCCGGAAGTCGCTGACTCTTCCCCCCTCCAACCCGCAGAGTTGCTGGCGCTGAGCGGCTCGGACCCCGTGGCAGAGGCGGCCATCCGGCAGCTCAGCGAGGCCTCGCGGCTGAAGCTCAGGTCCCCCCACAAGAAAAGCACCATCATCATCTCAGGGGTCTCCAAGGTACGGGCGTGCCCCTCCAGGCAGCAGCCCGCCCCTCCCGGCGGCAGCCCCGCCCACCAATGAAGCCCTGCCCCTCCTGTCAGCCCCACCCTCCCGGGAGCAGCCCCGTCCATCCAGGAAGCCCCGCCTCTCCCGGCGACAGCCCCGCCCATCCAGGAAGCCCCGCCCCGGGGGGCTGGCCTGAGCATCCAGAGGGTTCCCTGGCAGCTGGGGCTCTGGCTCTGCCTGTGCGGGGCTGCCTCTGCGCAGCAGCGGGCTGGTCCCTCCCAAGTGGGGTAGAACCTGTGCCTCTCGCTCCGTCTGGGGCACTCCCTTTCCTTGTAGCTCCTGGAGGTGCACCCAGGCAGGAGACATGTGGGGTGGGGCCGGGTGAGGAGGAGACGGGGGTGGGCAGGGGTAGGGGGAAGGTGGGTCCGTGCTCGTCGTGTCCCCTGGAAGGTGGGCTGGGGGTGTCAGGGGCTCAAGCAGAGAACCCGCCCCTCGCTTCTGGGATTCGCCCTGAATGATCATGAGGAGCCCCAGGCCCCAGCTGGGCAGGAAGTGGCGGGTTCCCTGGGTGCACTTCCTGTGTCCACCAGCCGGGGGCAGTGACGGGATAGGGCAGACAGGGCAGGAACCAGTTTCCTTGGATCTTGGGGATAGGCAGAAGCCACAGGGGGCCTCCCTGAACACCCTCCCCACCCCCTGCCACTCTCCCGGAGTTGTATGTATCCTAGCACTCCACCGTCCAGCCATGCCAGCACACACACACACACACACACACACACACACACACACACACACACACACACACACACCCCATACTCGCTCTCTCAGAGCCCCCCGCCGGGAAAGCACCCATGTCCCTTGCCAGCAGCCTCCGTCCCTCGGAGGGGGGGCGAGTGGGCCTCAGGAACAGGAAACCTCTACTGCCCTCAGCAGGCGGGAAAGGCACACGGAGGCCCCGGCTGCCGCGCCCCCTCTCCCGTGCCCGCATGCCGTCCCTGCACCTGGGGCAGGCCCCACTGCCCTGCCCGGCTCCCCTGCAGCCAGACCAGGCGGGGCGGGGGGCGCTAAGTGCCGCTCCCGCTCCCTCCAGCAGCCTGCCCGTGGGGAGGGCCGGTGGCTCTCGGCCCCAGCAGGCCCTCCCTCACTGTCCACGCCCCCCAGACCTCTCTATCTCAGGACAGCGAGGCCACCCTCATGCTGGAGTACGCCGCTTCCATGGACAGCGCCCGCCAGGAGCCCGGCCCAGCCCTCCCGGGGACCACCGCGGCCCAGGAACCGCCCCAGGGAGCCGCCCCGGCTCCAGCCCCACCATCACCATCACCCGAACCCTCCGAGGCCACTGGTGCCGAGCTCGACTCCTGGCCCCTCGAGAAGGAGCCTCCGGCAGCAGCGTGGGACGGCCGGGCCCTCCGGGAGCCCGAGAGGGACCGGCTCTCTGAGAGCTCCCTGAGCGTCTCCGAGTCAGACGCCCCCAAAAAGCATAAAGGTACCACCCCGGCCCCCGCAGCACCGGGTTCTGGGCCTTCAGCCATGGGTGCCTGACTGGCAGAACCTTCCAGAGCACAGTGGGCACCCCCCAGCAGCCCCTGCAGAGTCTCTCGGGGAGGCATCACGGTTTGACCCCTGGTCCCATCACCATCGGCCCCAGCCTGACCCCGCGGCCCTCCTGGCTGGGCATCACTCTGGGGAGCCCGGAGCCCCCAGCATTGCTTGGGAGACCCCAAACGACAGAGGTCACTGCGGTGCCAGGGCCCGGGTGGGGGGGTGGGGGGGGCGCTGCCCAGCTGCCCTGCCCGGCCTCTGCTCTGGCCGCACCAGGTTCCAGTGGAGACTCTGGCGCCCAGTGACACGGGCTGGCTGTCACAGTCGGGTTTCCCGGCCACGGCTGACACCCGGGGTCGGGGACCGCAGCAGACGTGCCCCGTGGCCAGCCTCGAGACCCCCCTAGTGTCTGCGTTCCCCCGAGTCTCATCCGAATTGTTCTCTGTCTCTCCCTTGGGGGGCTGGGAGGGGGCACAGGGGCCAGACTGCAAGTTAGAGAAGACGGGAAGGAGGCTGGGGGGCTGCCCCAGCCCCTCGAGGGTGCTCCCGGCCTGCCCTGGCTGGGGGGAGGTGTCTGACTGAGCCCAGTCAGGGGGCACTGCCCCGCCCCCTCCCAGTGCTCCCCCGGGGCCCCCAGCCCCCGCATGGCAGATCCTGCAGTCCGACCCTGCATGGGGCCTGTGTGGTCCAACTACTCCCGGCCCACAGGGGTGAGGGGACAGCGGCCCCACACCTAAGGGGAGGGGAAGGCACTGCATTTGAATGTGGCCAACCCAGCCTCAATCCCTGGCACTGCAGAGGGCCCCTGAGGCTTCCAGGACTGATCCCTGAGCACAGAGCCGGGAGTCAGCCCTGAGCACAGAGCCGGGATCAGCCCTGAGCACAGAGCCAGGAGTCAGCCCTGAGCACAGAGCCGGGAGTCAGCCCTGAACACAGAGCCAGGATCAGGCCTGAGCACAGAGCCGGGAGTCAGCCCTGAACACAGAGCCAGGATCAGGCCTGAGCACAGAGCCGGGAGTCAGCCCTGAGCAAAGAGTCAGGATCAGCCCTGAGCACAGAGCTGGGAGTCAGCCCTGAGCACAGCCAGCCATGGCCTTAAACAAAAGCAAAGTCGGAGCTGGCAGTGTCATGTGGGAGCAGGGCAGGTGCCCGGCACTGCGGCTCTGCCGTGCTGCGAGACTCCGGCCCGCGCTGGCGTGTCCGGCTGGGGTCAGCCTCAGAAAGGGCTGCTGGACGCACAGCCCCAGGGGGCATCAAGCCCAGAGAACCGTGCCGGGGGTGCGTCCGAGCAAAGGCCCCTCTGCCTCCTGCCGCCCGAGCAAGCCTGGGATGGGGTGAAGCTGCCTGCGGGCACGCTGTGTGGCGATGTGCGGGTGTGCCCGTGTGATGCACGCGTGTGAACACGTGCCTGCCTCTGCCCGTGTGCTGTGTGTGAGTGCGTGTGGATGTGGTGCGCACGCCTGTGTGTTGCGTGTGGCTGTCCTGGTTCCGAGCTCTCACCAGCTTCCTTCTCGCCTGTCTCTGCTGCTCTGCCCCCCCCCGATAGAGGATCTCTGTGCCAACCAGAATTAACTGCCGCACAGTAAGTTATTTTTGTCGTCTGTTTCTCACAAACCCCGGTGCTGCCTTCCGCTAGATGCACAGGACCCTCCGCAGGGAGCCAGTGCTTCCTCCCGCGCCCTACAGTCACCTTCCCAAGTCACCTTCCCTCCGTCTCCCCGGGTGCTCTGGCTGGGGTCTGCCGCCCCCCCCACACCCCCTCCCCGAGTGTCTGGGGGCGCTGGGCCACCGTCTGAGGAGCTGCCTGGGCCTGGCGCTCTCTCTCTCTTCTCTCCCTCCCTCTCTCCCTCTCTCCTCTTTTTCTCTCTCTTTGCCTCCCTTTCTCTCCCTCTCTCTCCCTCTTTCTCCCCCCCACCTCTCTCTTTCTCTCTCTCTCCCTCTCTCTTCCCCTTCCTCTCTCCCTTTCTCTCCCTCCCTCTCTCTCTCTCTCCCTCTCCCTTCCTCTCTCCTCTCTGCCTCCCCCTCTCCGCCCCCCTTCGCCTGCGGGGGGACGCCAAGAATAAGTCACCTCGTGCTTGCAGTTTTCGGTCTGTCTGTGTCTCCCTCTGCCTGTGTCCCCTCGTTCTTCCTGCTGCTCTTCCAGACTTGCTGGAACCCAGAGCGAGTCTCCGCTCCCCGCACCCCACCTCAGGGCCTTGGCCCGGCTCCCCTGGCTGGCTGCAGCTGCCCCCTGCATGTCGGCCCGGACAGACTCAGTATTGCCCGAGACCCGGGAATGGCTGTGTGGGCCGGGCCGGCTGGGCTGCCCCTCTGGGCCCAGATGCTGGGCTGCCCCTCTGGGCCGGGTCCGCTGGGCTGTCCATCTGGGCCCAGACCCTGGGCTGCCCATCCCCGGGGACGCGGACAGCCCTGCCCTTCCAGGCCTGGAGGAGGGCGGGGGGTGGACTGCAGTCACACCCACTCCACACCTTGACATGTCCCAGGGGCTCACAGAGGGACTGTTCCCCCCTGGAGACCGGAAAGGCCAGCCCCAGGCTGGGGCAGGGCTGGGCTTTGTGGGGGTCCCTGATACACAGAGGCCGCCCGGCTCTGCCCCCTTGCACAAGGTGTCCACCCGCACACGTGTCCACTTCCCCTGTACCAGCTCCGGGCCTGACCTGTGTCCACTGTAAGACCCTCTCTGAGGTCACATTCTGTACCACAGGGGGTCAAGACCCTGACCGGAGTGTCGGGAGGGACCCCCGCGGCCCCTCTATGGGCCTGCCCCCACTCGGACCTGGTGCCTGGGCTCACGGGGGGGCTAGCAGGCAGCCCCCTCCCTGCCATAGACGCTGGGCTGGGGGACACTGGGGCTGCTGCCCAGGTCAGCCTCCTGGGCTCTCTGCCCCTCCCATGTCCGCTGCTGAGTGGGGTGCCTCAGACCACCAGGCTTTTGGGGCCGAGGGGCTGGCCTAGAGCAGGTCCACGGGGGCAGGGACGTGCAGGGACATCAGCGGCCCCTCCCACTGGCCAGCTCCAAAGTGTGACCGGGGCTTGTGCCTCTGACGGGGTACAGGGCGTCGGGAAGGATGTGTGGCTGCTGAGATGGGGGTCACGGAGGGGGCCTGAGGCCTCCTGCTGCTTCCCCACGGGGACCCAGCACCCTGCAGACAGTGTCCTTCTGGGTGCTTGTCTGGGTCCTGCAGCCCACTGCTGCCCGTCCCGCCTGGGTACTGCCACCTGGCCCGCAGCTTGATTTCGGGGCTTTCTGCAGGGCCCGGGCGAGGGACACGTGGGGATCCCCTTGTGGATGGGGGTTGCCGTCCTGCGGTGTCCAGTAGGTGTGGCTCTTAGTCCCATTTTACCCACAGTCCATTGGTTGGCAGGGAGCCAACGCAAAACAGCCACAACCACCTGCTTTGGGCAAGTTTGACACGCGCCAGGGCTCCCCCTCACCTCCCCAGGGGCTGGCCTGGCCCAGACCCACTGGGTGGCAGCTGCCCAGTCCAGCCTTTAGCCCTCCAGCTCTGCCTCATGTCGGGGTGGTCGGGGCGTGGAGACCCTCCCTCCCGGCATGGACTCGGCTTGTCTGGAACGCCATGGCTGTCGCGGTTCTGAGTGTTGCGTGGACACCAGGACCGGCCCCTCTAAGGAGGTCGGCCCGCTGCCGTTTGGAGAGCCCCGAAGTCAGCCGAGACGGGACTGGCGGGATGACCCAAGCCCTGGCCTTGCACGCTGCCGACCCCGACCCACCCTGCCCCGTCCTGAGCACAGAGCCAGGAGTCAGCCCCGAGCACTGCTGGGAGTGGCCCCGAGCATAGAGAGCTGGGGCCAGGCCCCGTCCGTCTATCCGTCTGTCCGTCTGTCTGTCTCCTGGCCCCGGGCTGCCCTTCTCGGCCTCCTGCAGCCCTAACCCGTGCTTGTCCTTGCAGGAGGAATCTTCCGGAAAAGCGCCAAGCTCTTATTCCGCCGGCGGCACGCGCACCGGGAGCCGGGCATGAGCCAGTCCCACAGCGACCTGGCGTCCCTGCAGCCCGAGGGTGCCCGCAGGCGGGGAGCCACCCTGGGCCGCCTGCTCAACAGGAAGCTGCTGCTGCCGCGGCACAAGAGCAAGAGCGCCGTGAACGGGGGCTCGGCGGAGCCCTGCGCCTAGCGCCCCCACCTGCACGCCCCACCCTGCCCCAGCGGGCACGGCTCCTGCAGCCACGGGCCACCGAGTTTCGCCAGGACACTCAGTCTGGACTGGAGAACATTCTAGCGGGGGCTGGGGCCGGGTGGGGACTCGGCCCCGGGGGTCCGCCCCGGGACCCTCACGAAGAGGCGGCTTCCTCTCTGCCATCACTGTGAGCCACGTACTGTG
The DNA here is from genome assembly GCF_027595985.1 of Sorex araneus. NCBI lineage: Eukaryota > Metazoa > Chordata > Mammalia > Eulipotyphla > Soricidae > Sorex > Sorex araneus. The sequence goes on from NC_073303.1 coordinate 51,886,670, forward strand.
CTGGGGCGGGGGGCGGGGGCCCACGGATGCCCCGAGCCTTCGACACCGCAGCAGCTTCTGCACGCACCACGCAGCACTTTGCCAGGCCCCTCCTGCGGGCCCCGGGGAACCCCACAGGGCAGCCTGTGCCCCTCGGCTTCCCCTGCCCAAGGCAGCTGCCCTCCGAGTGCCCTTGGGGGCGGGAGGGTCCAGGCTGGGGGACGTGATGGGAGGCGTCTCTCCACCCCGCACCCCTGCTCGGGGCGACAGTGAAGGCCTGTCACATCTGGGGGTCCGGGTGTCAGGGGACAGTGAGGAGGGGTTCTCTGCACACAGCACGGCTGCGGGGGACAGTGCTCCCCACATGGAGTGGGCTGGTGGTCACTGAGGGGCCTCAGAGCTCGAGTGAGCCCTGGACGGTGGTTGCAGACGTGAGACCCGGTGACCCCTGCCCCGCCGCCACCTCACTCTCCCGGGTGACCCTTAAGCAGAGCCACTGAGCAACAGCGTTAGTAAGACCTGAGCAGGGAGTTCCCTTTCCGGGCGGGCCCAGCTCCGCGGTGGTCTGTCCTTTGCATGCCGGAGCCCTGGGTTTGGTCCCCAGCACCGCAACCCCCCCCCGCCCGTCCCCCAAGCCACATTTAAAGTCACATTCAAAATCTCTGAGGTGTCCTGGGAGTGCCCCAGGGATTCTGAAAATGACTCTACCCCCCTCATATGTACAGTTCTAAGAAGTTATTTCCCCATTTTAATCATGAAAAATCAGCCCAAGGCTTGTCCCTGTGTGGCGCTCAGGGCAGAGAGCTTCTGTGGGCTCCCGGGGGGAGGGAGGGGACACCCAGCACCCGTGGCTCTGCTGAGAAGTGGCAGAGGGACTCGGCTAACTCATGGGAGAGTTTCAGCTTCAGGGTCTTCCCCATTCCACTGACCCCCGGGCAGCCCGTCCTCGTAGGACACCATCTGCCAGGGCTCTGCCCTCCCTGCCCGGGGGGCGCCAAAATCCTCATGTCCTGGCCGGTGAAGCGGTGGGACGGGCCGTGGGTGCAGAGGTGGTGCGCCTTGCCTCAGGGGTGCACGTGCCTGACCTGTCCACTGGCCCGTCAGTGTCCCCGAGGTCAGACCTCTGCTCAGACCCTTCACCCCTGGCCCGGCCCTGCCACCCTCCTCTGTCCACTGTGTGTGGCAGGGGGGTTGGCCCAAGGCCTCTAGGGGGGTGAGATGCAGTTCTCAGTGTGCGTGTGTGTGAGTGTGTGTGTGTGTGTGTGTGTGCACGCACCGATTGTGCGTGTGTATTTTCAAGTAGCAATAAGCATGTAGGATCTCACTACGATGGTGAAAACCTGCCGTGAGGAACACGGCTCAGACCGAGCACTTTAGATCGAGTCTCAATTTGAAGTTCTAAACTAGCCCCGTCCCCGCCCCTGAACACGTACCGCCGCTCGCCCCCAGGGTATCCGCCACCAGCCAGTCCCAGGGCAGCTGTCTGATGCTGCCTCCGCAGGGCCCCCCACTGGAGACCTGGGGGTGTGTGAAGCTCCCCGGGCCCGAGGGGCACGGCCCTCCGGTTGGAAGTGCAAAGCTCCTGCTGCCAGGCGGGCATGGGGGTGCCAGCCCTCTCCACAGCTCCCCTGCCCGCCCCCACGCAATCACCAAAGCTCCGGCTCAGGGACGCGGCACCCACGAACCCGCAAACTCAGGTTTCTGCCCCGCTGGCCATCGGAGGAGGCCCGGGCAGCGGCAGGGTGGGCGGTGCGGGGACCGACACTGATTGTATTCGCGTGCCTGCCTGGCCGGTCCCCACGGGGGCCTCTGTGGCGGGGCTGCACGAAATAAAGGTGCCCGTGGAACACCAGAGGCCTCGGCTGGTTCGGTTCTGCTGCCGACTCGGGCGTCGCAGGGTCCCTCTGCCGCTTTGCTGTCCCGGAAAGCTCACTTCTCCGGCGTGGGGGACGCCAGCCAGGCGCCATGTGGCGGGGCAGCCCCGGGGGACCCAGCCCTCGCCCCACCTGGGCCCTGGGAGGGTGGCTGCAGAGGCTGCAGACCCCGGGGGGGGGGGGCACGGCCCGTAGGGCTCGGGCACCGACCACGCCCCTTGTGTCGGGTGGGGTCGGGGAGGTGTCTGGGCAGTGCCAGGTCTGCACGCATTGTCTGCCCCGCACACGGGGGCACCAAGCCCAGCTCCTGCATCACTGCGGGCACAGAGGGACAGGCAGCTGGAGGAGGGGCGGGGCCACCGGGGCCCAGCCTGCTTGGTACTGCAGGAATGTTCTAGTAGGTCAAGTCTAGGCCCCGGCCACGGCCTCCCGATGCACCGCCCGGCTGGCAGGGTGAACCGGGCTTAACAGGCTAGGCACTGCTGGGCAGGAGGGGGTAGAGAGGACGGCCTCCCCTGCACCACTCTGCTGCCCCTTACTCAGTGCTCCTCGCCACAGGGAAAGACAGTAGCAAAGGAAGTGCTGGGCAGTACTGCAGGCAGGTGCTTGTTTGCAAACGGCTGACCGGGTTCGATCCCCACCATCCTGATGACCCTCAGCCCTGCCGGGAAGGATCCTTCCCTGAGCACAGGGTCAGGAGCCAGCCTTGAGCACCGCTGGGTGTTGGGGGGAAGAGGGGGAGAGGGAGAGAGAAGGAGAGAGGGAGGGGAGAGAGAAGGAGAGAGAAGGAGAGAGGGAGGGGAGGAGAGAGAAGGAGAGAGGGAGGGGAGGAAAGAGGAGAGAGGGAGGGGAGAGAGGAGAGAGAAGGAGAGAGGGAGGGGAGAGAGAAGGAGAGAGGGAGAGGGGGGAGAGAGAAGGAGAGAGGGAGGAGAGAGGGGGAGGAGAAAGAAGGAGAGGGAGGGGAGGAGAGGGAGGGGGAGGAGAAAGAAGGAGAGAGGGAGGGGAGGAGAGAGGAGAGGAGAGAGGAGGAGAGAGGGAGGAGAGAGGGGGAGGAGAAAGAAAGAGAGGGAGGGGAGGAGAGAGGGAGGGGGAGGAGAAAGAAGGAGAGAGGGAGGGGAGGAGAGAGGAGAGAGAAGGAGAGAGGGAGGGGAGGGGAGAGAGGAGAGGGAGGGAGAGGGAGGGAGAGATGGGCGGCACCCGAGAGCTGGGGTGGTATGTCCCATTCTTGAAGGGCCAAGCCCTGCACACGGCTGGCAAAGTGTGTTTATAGGCGGGCACAGGTCGCACGTTTCTAGGGAAACTTCCCTGAACATGCACAGTGGTTGCCAGTGTGGCCCTGATGCATTCAGTCGCTGCTACCAGCAGTGGTTAAACGATTCATTGGGAGCCAGTGCGGACGGTTCCTAATTGTCTTCGTGATCGGGTCCTGGGCCTGGCCCTGAGGGAGGGTCTTTGCCTTGCATGTGGCCAACTGGGATTCGAACCCCAAGGCACCTAGGCCTGCAGGGAGCCATCCCTGAGCACAAAGCCAGGAGTCAGCCCTGAGCACAGCCGGGTGTGGGTCCCTGAAGAAACCAGTTCTAGGGTCTTGGGTCTGTTCTGAGAGAGGCTCCGGGCTCTTTGCACGTGCAGGACGCAGTGGGGAAAGTGGCTCCGTCAGTCTCCCGCCCAGCTCCCAGCTCTGGCTGTGACCTCTTAGTTTTTTGGGTTAAAAAAGTGAAAAAATAAAAGCCCAAAGCCCCTGCTTGTGTCACATGAGACAGTGCTCAGAAGACAGCTCATCCGGGGCTGGAGCGACAACACAGCGGGGAGGGCGTCTGCCTTGCACACAGCTGGCCCGGGTTCGATACCTGTATCCCATATGGTCCCCTGAGCACCGCCAGGGGTAATTCCTGAGTGCAGAGCCAGGAGGAACCCCTGTGCATCGCCGGGGATGACCCAAAAAGAAAAAAAAAAACAGCTCATCCGGGTGCCAGGCCTCACACTGCACACCTCCCCTGTCCCCAAGCCCGCCAGCGTGACCCCCACGTGCAAGCCAGGAGTGAGCCCTGAGCACTGCCAGGCGTGACACAAACCAGACCAAAGGCCCCTGGGTCCTCTTTGGTTAGGAGTGAAGCCGGGGCGGGGGAGCACTATGGAGAGTCTCCCCTTCCCTTCCCCGCTAGCCAGGCACCGGGGGGGTTTCTGCGTGAACGGCAGCCCGCACAGCTGCAGAAGCCCCCCACTCCCTGGAAACTGGCCGAGACTCCGTTCCTTTCCGAGGGGCCTCTGGAGTCAGGGCCACCTCCACGGAACCCAGCCGAGCCCCTGCAGTGGGGCGAGTTGGGAGAAGCGAGCCCCTTCAGTGGGGTGAGCTGGGAGAGGCGAGCCCCTTCAGTGGGGTGAGCTGGGAGAGGCGAGCCCCTTCAGTGGGGTGAGCTGGGAGAAGTGAGCGAAAAGTTCCCGGCCGTGAGCAGGACACCCTCACAGGTCTTCTGCTGCTTCTGCGTGACATGGGTGGGGGGCGTGGGGGAGGGGGCTGTTCTCAGCCCCTCAGTGCTGGACACGGGTTAACCCCGGTGCTGCTCGGCCAGAAGTGTGTACCCGGCACTGGGCTGTGAGACACCACACACTCTCAGCCTCACTTGCCAAGCTGGGTACTTCGAAGTCGGTGTGGGGGCGCCTGGGAGGTGGGGTGCACAGGGCTAAGGCCAGGGCAGAGAGAGGGCGTGGAGCAGTGCTCGCCCCTTGGGTGCTGCGGCTCACCCCAGGGAACAGAGGGAGAAGACACCAGTTCAAGGTCCACCAGCAAGGGGACACAGCCGGCACCCAAACTTACAAAAAACATCTAACACAGAAATCGTCCCGTGTGTGTGCGTGTGTGTTTGTGTGGTGGGTGGTCAGCCCCGGCAGTGCTCAGGAGCCCCCAGTCGGTGCCCTTGGATCAGGGCGCGGGGGAGGGCGCCTGCCGGGTCCGCCCGGGCGTCTCTGCCCTTCCTCCGTCTGCCCCTGCACTGTAGCTCCAAGTCTGCCTGCTCGGCTGCTTTGCTGCCCGGTCCGGGCCGGTGTCTCGTGGGCTCTCAGGTGCCCCCCACGAGCGGTTCTGGTCACTCCCTGTGTTCTGTCCGACTCCTCCGGCCCAGTTTCACGGGTCCAGGCCCGGGCAGCACCTTCCCCTCAAGCAGAGAAGCCGGGACAGAGGGGACACTGTGGCCTGGAGGTGGGCAGGGGTGGGAGCAAGGCCAGGGGGTCTCAGTGGCCTCACCTGGGGCCGAGTTCAGCTGGGAAGCCCACCTGCCCCTCTGCTGTCGCTGGGGGAGGGGTGCCCGTTGGCAGGGTGAGCCGGGCTGAGCACGCGGGGCGCGAGGCCCCCGGCTGCAGGGGAGCTGGGGCTGGACCCGCCCGCACCTGCCGCTCGGTCCGGGCCCAGCGGGCCCCGCGTTGCCCTCCCCCCGCCCCCAGCGCCCCGCGCCCGCTCCCCCGGCGCCGGGCCCCGCGCGCGCCGCCCGCCCGCGCCCCGGGAACTACAACTCCCAGCACGCCCCGCGGCCGCCCCCCGGCTTCCGGTGCTGCGCAGTTTCCGGAGCGGATCGCAACCCGGAGTCGGGATCCGAGCCCGCTGTGCACGTTCCAGGGGCAGGTAAGGGCCGGCGCCCCCCGCGCCCCCGCCGCGCGCGCGCCCCGGGCCCGGCCCCGCCGCCGCCGCCCGGCCCCCGGCGCCGCGCCGCCCGCGCCCGCGCCGCCCGCTCCGGCCGCCAGGCCGCCTGTTCTTTGTCGCAGTCGGGCCGCGGGCGCGGCGGGCGGGCGGACCCAAAACCCGGCAGGATTCCCGGAGCGCGCGGGATCGGCCGCGGGGACCCCGCCTCGGCCCGCCCGCCCGCCCGCGGGGGTCCCCCGCCCGCCCGCCGCGCCGCGCCCCCGCGCCCGCCCGCCCGCCCGCGGGGGTCCCGCCGCCGGGCGTCCCGCGCGCCCAGGCCCGGCCGCGCCGCGCGCGCGGGGGACGCGGGGGCCGGTGGCCGCGGCGCGCACGGGCAGGTGCACGCGGGCCGCGGGCTGGTCCGGGCCGGGTGTCCGCCCCGCCCGGGGCCGCGCGTCGCCCGCGCCCACCCCCGGGCAGCGGCCGGCACGTGGCCGGGACCCCGCGCGGGGCTCCACGTGCCCGGCGCCCGGGAGGACGCGCGTCGCGCCCGCCAGCCGCGGGGAGGCCCGCTCGGTCCCAGCCCGCGCCCCGGTTCTGGGGGCGCCCACCCGGGAGGCCTTGGTTCTCGGCGCCTCCTGGAGCACGGGGTCGCAGGGGCCAGCCTGGACACTCCCGCTGCCGGGTCCGCGCACCGGCCGTGATGCGCAGCCCCGGGTGGTGGGAGCCGTGCGGCTCGAGCCGACCCTCGTTGCAAGGGGGGGGGGGGGGTCTCCCCAGCGCGCCTCACCCTGGCCCAGTAACCAGGACCCAGCACATGACCAGGGGCCACGGGAGGGGACACTGCCCTAGGGGACTCGGCCAGGTGACCAGGCGCCCAGCACATGACCAGGGGCCACAGGAGGGGACACTGCCCGAGGGGGACTCGGCCAGGTGACCAGGCGCCCAGCACATGATCAGGGGCCACAGGAGGGGACACTGCCCCAGGGGGACTCGGCCAGGTGACCGGGCGCCCGGCACATGACCAGGAGCCACGGGAGGGGACCACCGCCCCAGGGGACTGGCCAGCTCCCTGCCCAGCCCTGCAGGGTGATGCTGTGCCGGGCTCTGTGTCCTGGGAACGGCTCTGCTGTTGGCGCTACTCATTACTCACCGCAGGAGGGGGCCAGGTCACCCCTCCTAGCCCCAGGCTGGCTTGTGTCTCGAGGACGACGCTGGGGCAGCTTTGCTTCACCGTCTCTCCCCCACGTCTGGAGTCCCACCTTGACTGCGGGGGTCCCCTGAGAACATTCCAGCTTCCAAGTGGACACAGCAGGGCCACTGCCTTGGCAAGGCACAGACCCATCTGGGACGCGCGGGGAGTGGTGAGGGCCTAGCGCCCCTGCTGGACGTGGGACAGACGGACAGACAGACAGATGGGCAAGCTGGGCCCGTAGGAAGGGACCTGCAGAGTCCTGTATTCCCAGTCCCCGCTATCACACATCATCTCTGTGATGTGTGGGTGACCCGCCCAGCTCCCCCAGAGGGTGCCCCGTCCCCAAGCACATGCTGGCCCAGCCCCGTGTGGCCTGTCATGCTGGCGTGGGGGTCCCTGTGGACAGAGGGCCAGGGCCGAGCCTGGTGTGCCCTGGCCACCGGGGCAGAGTGGGGTGTATCCCACGAGCCCTCCTGAGGTGGGATGCAGGCTCCGAGCCCTCCCTCTGGCCCAGCATCTTCAAACGGCACCTCCGGGCTGGGGTGTCCCCTGGGCTGAACCACCTTCTTTCCCGAGTCTTCTCACCGAACCAGCCCCCTCAGCAAGTGCGTCTTCCTTCCTGCGTCCGGGGCGGCTGTCGGCCTGGGAATGTGGATCTGGGTGCAGGGATGTGCGCCCGAGGAGGGGTCTCGGGGCTCCCCTGTCCCATCTGCTGGCTGAGGAGGGAGGCTCCCTGCTCGCCCTGGGAAATGAAGACCCTGAGGGGCTGGCCGCCTGGCCTGTGAGGGGCCGAGTGTGGGGAAGCCCCGGGCCCCCCAGGTAATCCCTCCCCCATGCTTGGGGCCTTTTGCCCCCACGGACACTGGGCTTGCCTCCCAGGGCACATGCGGGCCCGCCTGAGGCTCGGGGGGGAGGGCCGGGCCCTGCTCCCCAGGACGGTCACAGCACAGGCCGCCCAGGGCAGGCGCAGCACCGGGCCCGGTGGGGGGCAGCACCCCGTCAGATGCAAAGGCCTGGGGGACCTGCTGGGAGGGCACTGAATCTGGCCTGGGGCAGGGCAGGGGGCACAGAGGGTGGTACCCACCATGGACAGGAGCCCCCACCGTACAGGTCTGTACAAGGAGATACGCGGGCCTCCTTCTCAGAAGGGACGTGGCAGAGAGCCGTGCGTGGGACTGGACAGGCCTGTCTGTGCCTGTGTGTGTGTGTGTGTGTAAGTTACATGCGAGGGTATGTGAGAGTGTATGTGACTAGATGGGTGTGTGTGTGTGTGTTTAGTGTGAGCATGTGAGTGAGTGTGCATGTCAGATGGAGAATGAGTGGGCGTGTGAGTGTGTGAGGGCGTGCAGCCTCCTGCAAACACCTTTCTCCTTTGCTTATTATGCGCCACACCAGGTGGTGCTGGGGCTGACTCCTGGCTCTGCACTCAGGGATCACCCCCGGCAGTTCTCGGGGCCCCTGTTTAGGTCTGGGGATTGGAACCCAGGTCTGCTGTGTGCAAGGCAAGGGCCTTTCCTGCTTCACTTGCCTTTGGGTCCTCCTTTGCGTTTTCTTTACAAGTGGCCTGGGGGTGGGGGGCAGGTCTCGAGTACCACCAGGGGTGTCTGCTGCAGCTCTGCCAGGAGCACTCGCCTGGCCTGCATGGATGACCCGGGTTCCGTCCCCGCAGGCAAACCAGTCATCACGGTCTTTTCCTGACCCCCTCCTGCAGAGAGCAGGACGCACTGGTGGGGACAGAGCCACTGAGCCCCTTTGCATGGCCAGCGGAAGGTCGAGGCGGCTGGAGAAGACTGCTGGCAGCCCCCTGGACTGCTGCGACTGGGGGACAGTGCGGCCATCCACAGCCTCCGCCCCCCGGGGCGGAAGCCAGCACCTAAGGTACCAGCACGCCCGCATTCACAGCAGCTGCAACATGGGTGCCACCCTCGTGTCCTTAAGCCCCTGGGAGGAGGCACAGCACACGCGGGACAGTGGTGTGAGCTTCAGGGCTCTGCCTGGTGCATCACCACCCGCCACACCCCTGCCCTATGGCTGGGTCTGCCCTCCACCAGGATATTCTTCAAGGTTCCCCCTGTGGAGGGTGTGTGTGTGTGTGTGTGTGTGTGTATGTGTGTATGTGTGTGTGTGTGTGTCTGTCTGTCTGTCTGTCTGTCCGTCTGTCCGTCTGCAGGCTGGGGAGAAGTGATTGTTCAGTGGCAGGCTCAGGATGCCCCTGGGTGCTCAGTGCCACGGCCCACCCTGGAGGTGGTTCCCTGGGTGAGCCTCAGCTTGTGACCCAGACCAGGAAGGAGGGTTTTGTAAGAACCCACGGTGTCATGCGTGACTGACAGGTGCTGTGAAAGGTGTGTCAGAGCTCCCAGGAGCCCTGGAAGCAGATCAGACCCCAGCCCAGCTCTCGGCCACCTCACTGCATGCCATCTTCGCAAGCACCCTGACACCCACTGCGGGGGCCCTGCTGGGCTTGTCCGTGCAGGTGGCCTTAAAAGCTCACCAGTGCCCACACTTGCGCTGTCCCTGTGTGCAGGTGTCTGCCATGGCCGAGGAAGGCAGCGAGGAGATCCTGTTTGTCTGTAAGTGTGTTTCGGGGGTGCGGGGGGCGGCCTTTCTGGGAAGAGGCCATGCTCTCTTCTTCAGATTTCAGAAGCTGTTTCTTTCTCGGTAAATTCCAGAAGTGTGATTTACCTCCGGAAAAGTGGCCCATGGTGGGGTGGGGTATGGACTAAAAAGAACCCTCTTCCCCAGCTGTCCCAGCACAGGGCATGGGGAGGTAGGTGGGGGCGTGTCAGGTCATGAAAGTGATCCCAGTGCTCAGAGAGAGGAGTGTGCTGGTTTAGAACCCCAGGGGTCGGGGGCTGGAGCGATAGCACAGTGGCTAGGGCATTTGCCTTGCATGCAGCCGACCCAGGTTTGATTCCCAGCATCCCATATGGTCCCCTGAGCACCGCCAGGAGTAATTCCTGAAGCAGAGCCAGGAGTAACCCCTGTGCATCGCTGGATGTGATTCTCCACCCTCCCCCGCAAAGAACCCCGGGGTGGGGGTTGAGTACGGCCCAGGTGGACTGTGTGACGCTCTTCCTGGTGCCCTGGCCACACCTCTGCTCATAGCCTTCGTCCTCGGGGACCAGTGCTGGGCATCTCCGCCAGGAGCCTGCCGCCAGGCTCATGGCTGCAGAGAGCCCCTGTGGGCCGTGGCCAGGTGACGCAGGAGGGGTGCGTTTGCAGGGTGTGAGGACTGCAGCCAGTACCACGACTCCGAATGTCCCGAGCTGGGCCCTGTGGTCATGGTCAAGGACTCCTTTGTGCTCAGCAGAGCCAGGTGAGTGGACCCCATGGGCCGGTGTCCGCCCGGGCGAGAGCCTGGCCACCATCAGGCCTGCAGAAAGGGAGGGGGAGGGCAGCCGGGGATGCACATGACCGCACTGGACATCCAGAACCTCTGTGGCTCCCACCAGGGGCCCAGGCCAGCCCGGCCTTCATGGGAACATCCCACGTCTGGCTGCCCCCGCTCTGCCAGCTGTCAGGCCACAGTACGAGCTCTGGGTACACGTTCCCCAGGCCTGGGTTGACAGACACGTCTGAGGGGGTGCTGGTGGGCGGGGTGGGGGCCTCACGCGTGTGCTGATGCAGGGGTGCGCAGAGCTTCTGAAATGGGCGGCTGAGCTCTGATGGCCCCAGGCCCGGCTGCACGGCCGCTGTTGACCCTGGCCTGAGCAGCCCAGCCGGCAGCCCCGGTCCTGCGTCCTGCTCGGGGAGGGCCTGGGAGGCCTGGAAGCTGGAGAGTGGGCGGCTAGGGGGGCCATGCCTGGCAGTGTTCAGGGCTGACTCCTGCCTCTGTGCTCAGGTCTCTCCTACTGGGGCTTGGGGCTGACTCCTGCCTCTGTGCTCAGGTCTCTCCTGCTGGGGCTCGGGGCTGACTCCTGCCTCTGTGCTCAGGGCTGACTCCTGCCTCTGTGCTCAGGGTTGACCCCTGCTGAGGCTCGGGGCTGACTCCTGCCTCTGTGCTCAGGGTCGACCCCTGCTGGGGCTCTGGGCTGACTCCTGCCTCTGTGTTCAGGGTTGACTCCTGCTGGGGCTCTGGGCTGACTCCTGCCTCTGTGTTCAGGGTTTGACCCCTGCTGGGGCTCGGGGCACCATATGGGGTTGTGGGGTTTGAATCATGATCCCGAGAGCCCTGACCTCAGAGGGACCCCTGCTGCCCCTCCCACCTGTCTGCCTTTCTTCCTATGACTCGCCTCCTGAAAGCAGACGGGAGTTTTTCTCCCTGGAGATCTGTTCAGCTGTTCCTGGTCGCCCCCCTGGGAACCTTTCTGCCCCCCCCCCCACAGAAACCTCGCTGTGCGGGTGGGCCCAGGAGGGGGCGCCCTCTGGAGGCTGCCACCTCTCCTTCAGTACCGCCCTCAGCCGCCCCGAGAGGTACAGTGCCCAGCCATATTCCCCGGGGCCTCTCTCCGTGCCACTTGCCCCGTCACCCCGAGCATGGGTCCTGCGTGTGTGGGGCTCGGACAGGGCTGGGTGGGCTGGCCCAGCCCTCGGCCTCAGCTGCCCTGCCGGCCCCCCCAGGTCGTCCCTTCCCTCCAACCTGGAGATCCGGCGGCTGGAGGACGGCGCGGAAGGCGTGTTTGCCGTGACGCAGCTGGTGAAGAGGACGCAGTTCGGTCCCTTTGAGTCCAGGAGGGTTGCCAAGTGGGAGAAGGAGTCTGCGTTCCCGCTGAAGGTAAAGACCCCGCGCCGCCCCGCTGCGCGCCTCCTGGAGTGCAGAGTCCTGCAGCTGGCTCGGTTTGGTGGTTACCCCAAGCCCCGCCCCCGAGGGTTCAGCCCCGCCCTGATGGGTTTCAGCCCCGCCCCTAATAGGCTTCAGCCCCGCCCCCTAATGTGGCTTAGCCCCACCCCTTGTGTCCAGTTTTCAGCTGGACTCAGGAAGGGTCAGTGCCCTTCCAGTTTGCAGCCTCACTGCTGCTCCTCAGCCTCCCTCCCCTGCGACCATGTTACCGTCACCCGGGCAGGGTCTGGGGGCTTCGGAAGGGGCAGCGAGAACCAGGCATCCAGTGGGTGGGAAAGGAGCTCCTTCGGGAGGTGGGGGCTGTGGAAGCCCCCTGCCAGCTGCCCGAGAGGCGGGGGCAGGGCCCGCCTTGGGCGCGGGGCCCCTTTTCTCTGGAAAGCCGGGCATGGGTAGGGCAGGGGAGGGGCCGGCGTGCGGGGGAGAGTGGAAGCCCCCACCCCCGTGCCGTGGCCAGGTCCCGGACCTCCCCTGAGATGCCATCCGAGGGCTTCTCCGCGCAGCCTCAGCCCACTCCGGCCCCCTGCCCCCGGCTCCAGGGCGCGACCCTGGGAAATCAGGGTGGGTTAGGGCGTCCCTGCCTGCCGTCCCCTGGGTGGGCCTCAGGGGCCGCGGCCTGTGCCCCGCAGGTGTTCCAGAAGGACGGGCACCCCGTGTGCTTCGACACGTCCAACGAGGACGACTGCAACTGGATGATGCTGGTGCGGCCGGCGGCGGGCGCCGAGCATCAGAACCTCACGGCCTACCAGCGCGGCTCTGACGTGTACTTCACCACACTGCGGGACATCCCGCCGGGCACCGAGCTGCGCGTCTGGTACGCTGCCTTCTACGCCAAGAAGATGGACAAGCCCACGCTGAAGCAGGCCTGCGCCGGCGCCCCGGGTACGCGCGCCCCTCTGCAGGGGAGTGGGGGTGCCGCCCCCGCGCCCCGCCCCGCCCGCCCTGCTGCCCTGGGCCGCTCGCCCTCCTGGGGAGCCTGACGGTGTCCCCGGAGCACAGATGTCCAGACGGGTCCCACAGAGGTGGGCCATCTGGTTGGCCATGGGCAGCCCCTTTCAGGGGACCTGAGTGCCTGCTGGGGGCTTGCTCGGGCTCGGGTTGTGGCACCGTGGTGGGCAGTGCTGGCTTCCCCCTTCTCCCCGCTGGCCTCCCCATCCCCCGCCTCCTGAGACCAGCCTGCGCCTCTGGGCAGTCCCGGTCTTGGCCGGACAGACAGGTGGTGGGGGTTGGGGGCGGGGATCCGTGTGGGTTCCACCAGGCCTGGGGACCCCCAGGACCTGACACTTCTCTGACACGGGGCAGCCGCTGGCCCTCACCGCCTTCCCTCTCGCCCCCCGCAGCCGCAGGCACCCCGGAGAACAGTGCCCCCGCGGACTCGGAGCCCAGCCACTGGGGGTGCAAAGTGTGTGCGGCCGTCTTCACGGAGCTGCAGCTTCTGAACGGTGAGGGGCAGCGCGGGGGGACCACCGCCTCCAGCCCAGGCCAGTGCACGCGGCCCTCACCAGCTCTGCTCTGGGGCTCCCTGCACAGCCTGGCCGGGTGCCAGCCCTGCCCCACCCCTGCTCTCAGCTGCCCACAGGGCTGTCCAGAGAGAGGCCATGGTGGCCAGCCCCGGGCTCCTGGAGCAGGCGTCCGTGGGCATGCGGCCCCTTTGCCCTGCTTCCAAGCCCCCCCCGCCCCCGCACTCCCCCCATCCCCCGCCCCACTGTGATGGTCAGTGGGGGTTGAATGTCACCAATGCCTGTCCCTGGCTGCAACAAGGCCATGCTGCTTTCTGCAGGGACATTTTAAGGCACTGTAACTTTATTTTTATTTTTTTATTTATTGAATCACTGTGAGAGCAGTTACAAAGCTTTCCAGTCTAAGTCTCAGTCATACAATGACCAAACACCCATCCTCTCACCAGTGCACACCCTCCACCACCAAGAACCCCAGTATCCCCCCATCCCACCCCTCCCCCGCCTGTGTGGCAGATGATTTCCATCTTACTCTCTTTCCGCTTTGATCCATTCAGTATTTTGACAGAAGATCCACCATTATTAATTGGAGTTTTCCCCAACATTCAGACCTGCCGAAAAGGCACCGTTAGATAATTTGTTTTCCTTTGCTGACATGAAGAGCATTTTGGATTTCTGATATTTTAGGCCTAAGTCTGGAGGGATTTCTGCCCAGAGGCGCAGGGTTCGAGGTTGGTCTGTGTGTCCCTGGGGTCACGGCCGTCCAGGAGCTGGAGGAGCCGCTCTCGGGCAGCCACTCGCACCGTGACTTCAGTGTGTGTGGCAGGACATTCCAGTCAGGGATGGCTGTTGCCCCCCACCCCACCCCCGACCTCTGCTCACCCCCGACCTCTGCTCCCACCACAGTCGCTGCCGCCGGCCCCTCCACCCCCAGCTGGAGTCGGTTTGTCTGGGCCGAGCTTGTGGGCCAGTGTCCACCCTCAGAGCAATGGGGGCGGTCACTCTTCACTCTGCTTTTTTGCTTGTTTTGGGGACACACTGGGAGGTGCTCAGGGGTCACTCCTGGTGGGCTTGGGGGACCATCTGGGGTGCTGGGGACTGGGCCAGGCCAGCGCGTGCAAGGCAGACACCTCTCCCTGCCACCCTCTGCCCTGGCACCCTGTGGTCCCGTGGCCACGCTGCCGTGGGTTCGTGCAGCAGGCCTGGGAATGGCCTCACGCGTGGCCAGTGCTGGGACCCATCTCCGGTCTGCGTGGCCAGGGCCCTGCCGCCTGAGCCTTGCTCCCTCCTGGTGCTGTGGCCGTCGCTAGACCCCTCCGGGGGCAGGGGCCGCCTGCACCTGCTCTCAGCCCTCCCCTCGCCCCCGCGGGCGGCTGGAGGAGCTGCAGAGCCGCCGTCTCTCCCCGGACAGCCGCTGTGGACATTTTTCTTTCTCTTTTCCTTTGTGGCTGGCCTGGGCTCTCAGAAGTGCAGGGCGGGTCCCTGAGCCTGTGGGCAGGGCTGGCGCCCCGGGCCCAGTGTAGCCTCCCCGCCACGCCCCTGCGCTGTGCCAGGCTGGCTTGGGCTCCGGAACCTGCCCGGAGTGGATGCCCAGCAGAGTTCCAGCCCGTGTCTCTGCTCTCTACGGGCCGTTGTTGGCCCTTGAGCCCCTGCCCCGGCCGTCCTCTGAGGCCCGGGGTCTGTACCGCTGTGTGTTCACCATGGGAAGTTTGGGAAAAGCATCTGCCCAGTTGGGACAGCCGGGGGGCGGTGTGGGCCTCCCGGCCAGGAGTCCGGCCCGGCGGGGCCCCCTCCCCTCCCACTGCAGCCCTGGCCCTGCGTGCTGGGGCCTGGCTCTCGTGTTCTCACAGCTGGGGGACAGCCCCTCACTGCCCCTGTGTCCTTGCGTGTCCCCTGCAGAGCATTTGCTGGGTCACTTGGAACAAGCCAAGACTCTGCCTCCGGCCAGCCAGCCCACGGCCTCCGCAGAGAAGGGGCCCGAGGGGCCCCCCGGGGAGCCGCCCCCTGCTCCCAAGGGCACCGGGAGCCCCAAAGAGCAGAAGAAGAAGCCTCGGAGGGGGAGAAAACCCAAGGGTTCAAAATCTGAGCAGCCACTGGCCATCGTGGAAGGCAAGGAGCCTGCAGGTGGGCCGGGAGGTGTGCGGGTGGCGGGGGAAGGCTGCGGGTGGTGGGGGAGGGGTGCAGGTGGGCTAGGAGGGGTGCAGGTGGCGGGAGAGAGGTGCAGGTGGTGGGGGAGGGGTGCAGGTGGCGGGGAGGGCTGCAGGTGGGGGGGGAGGGCTGTAGGTGGTAGGGGAGAGCTGCAGGTGGGCGGGGGGGTGCAGGTGGGCGGGGAGGGGTGCAGGTGGGCCGGGAGGGGTGCAGCTGGCGGGGGAGGGCTGCAGGTGGGTAGGGGGGGGCTGCAGGTGGCGGGGGAGGGCTGCAGGTGGTGGGGGAGGGCTGTAGGTGGGCTGGGAGGGCTGCGGGTGGCGGGGGAGGGCTGCACATGGGTAGGGGAGGGCTGCGGGTGGCGGGGGAGGGCTGCAGGGGGCGGGGGAGGGCTGCAGGTGGTCCCCCTGGGAAAGAGCCCGTAGGTGGGTGGGCCGGAGGCGTGGCGGCTGTGGGAGCCCAGCCGGGTCATCTCGGCCTGCAGGAGCTCTTCCTCGGTGGCATTAGGTGTGGCCCTGGGCTGGGCAGCCCCCTTGGAGCCGCCTCCTGGCCCTTGGCGCCTCCGGTCTTGGTGGGAATCCCAGGGCTGTGGGGGCTCAAGTGTCCGGGCCCCCGGCAATCACAGGAGAGCGGACAACAGTTCTGAGGGCCCCCATGCGCCACCCCTGCTGCGGCCCGGGCTGCCGTCGCGTGGACCGCGTCCACCCCCTCCCTAGTGACAGCACACCCCCCCCAGAGCAAGTGGCCGAGATCGTGACCGAGGTGCCCCCGGACGAGCCGGTGCCCACTGCGCCCGACGAGCGGATCATGGAGCTGGTGCTGGGGAAGCTGACCACCACCTCCACCACCACCACCGCCGCCGCCGGCGACCCCAGCCCCGCGCCAAAGTAAGTGGCGCCCGCACCACCCTGGGGCCCACGCGCAGGGCAGCGGGCACGCTCCTGGGGGCCAGAACGCTCTGAAGCAGGAGCTTAACAGAAAAGTTACTTGAGACAAAGTCGTCTCGTGGGGTAAAACACACTGGACACAAAATTCACTTCTTCCTCCTCTCAAGTACTGTCAGGGAGCCAGCCTCACCGGCTGTTCCAGAACTTTCCATCTCAGCAAAACTCCTGTGCCCATTACACTTGGAATCCCGCAGTCTCGGCCCCACCACCCACTTCCTGTCTCTGTGATGATGCAGTGTCCCGGGGCACCCCCTACCCACTTCCTGTCTCCTTGATGATGTGTCTCTCGGCACCCCCCACCCACTTCCTGTCTCTGGTGATGTAGAATGTCTCTGGGCACCCCCACCCACTTCCTGTCTCTGTGATGATGCAGAGTGTCCCTGGGCACCCCCCACCCACTTCCTGTCTCTGATGATGTAGAATGTCTCTGGGCACCCCCCACCCACTTCCTGTCTCTGGTGATGTAGAATATCTCTGGGTACCACCACCCACTTCCTGTCTCTGGTGATGTAGAATGTCTCTGGGTACCCCCACCCACTTCCTGTCTCTGGTGATATAGAGTGTCTCTGGGCACCCCCACCCACTTCCTGTCTGGTGATGTAGAGTGTTTCTGGGTACCACCATCCACTTCCTGTCTCTATAGTGACATAGAGTGTCCCTGGGCACCCCCCACCTACTTCCTGTCTCTGGTGATGTAGTGTCTCTGGGTACCACCACCCACTTCCTGTCTCTATGGTGATGCAGTGTCTCTGGGTACCACCATCCACCTCCTGTCTCCTTGATGATGTGTCTCTGGGTACCACCATCCACTTCCTGTCTCTATGGTGACATAGAGTGTCCTTGGGCACCCCCCACCCACTTCCTGTCTCTGGTGATGTAGTGTCTCTGGGCACCCCCACCCACTTCCTGTCTCTATGGTGATATAGTGTCTCTGGGTACCACCACCCACTTCCTGTCTCTATGGTGATGTAGTGTCTCTGGGTACCACCATCCACTTCCTGTCTGGTGATGTAGAACGTCTCTGGGTACCCCCACCCACTTCCTGTCTCTGGTGATGTAGAATGTCTCTGGGCACCCCCACCCACTTCCTGTCTCTGGTGATGTAGAATGTCTCTGGGTACCACCATCTACTTCCTGTCTCTATGATGTAGTGTCTCTGGGCACCCCCACCCACTTCCTGTCTCTGGTGATGTAGAATGTCTCTGGGTACCACCATCTACTTCCTGTGTCTATGATGTAGTGTCTCTGGGCACCCCCACCCACTTCCTGTCTCTGGTGATGTAGAAAGTCTCTGGGTACCACCATCTACTTCCTGTCTCTATGATGTAGTGTCTCTGGGCACCCCCACCCACTTCCTGTCTCTGGTGATGTAGAATGTCTCTGGGTACCACCATCCACTTCCTGTCCCTATGATGTAGTGTCTCTGGGCACCCCCACCCACTTCCTGTCCCCTTTGTGGGTGGACTGTTTTGTGCCCCTGGGCTCCTGGCAGGCGTGGAGCTGTCGCTGTCTCTCGGGCCTTGTACCCACTATCTTGGGGCCACCATGATGCCTTGCTGGAACCCTTCCTTCCATGGCCTGCTCTGTCCTCCTGCCCTCTCCGGGGCCCTGGAGCCTCTGGCTTTCCAGCTCAGACCCCGGGATTGGACCTTCTCAGGTGCAAGCACCCTCTGCTTTACTTCCTTTTGAGAGAAGCAGGGACGAGTGAGTGAATCTGCCGTGCTGGCTGCCCGTCCCCTGGGGCCCCTCCTGGGGTGACCTTCCACCATCGTGGCAGACCCAGGGTCGTCGGGACAGCTCCCGAGTGAGCGGCACTCTCCCTCCTGCGGATTGAGGAGGGCAGATTGGGGTCAGTCAGTGGAGGACCCCGTGAGCGCGGCAGAGACAGGGTGGCTCGGCCTACCCTGGGCTCTGCACCTGGAGCACTGGATTGAGAGCCCTTGCCCTGGCTGGGGTGGCTGAGGGATGGTGAGAGCAACCCCTCTGTCTGCGGCCTCCCAAGGGGACGGCAGCCTGGGGTGTCCCCGCCTAACCCGGCTCCCCACATGACCGCCAGGTTCCCCCATCACCCCGGCGGGCCCCTGGCCCTCAAGAGGAGCCTGATTCTGTCCAGCCGCCACGGCATCCGGCGGAAGCTGGTGCGGCAGCTGGGCGAGCACCGACGGGTCTACCAGTGCAGCCTCTGCAGCAAGACCTTCCAGAACAGCAGCAACCTCAGCCGCCACGTGCGCTCCCACGGTGAGTCCAGGGTGCCCACGGCGAGTCCACGGTGCCCATGGGTGCCCACGGCGAGCTCACGGGTGCCCATGGCGAGCCCACGGTGCCCATGCTGAGTCCACGGTGCCCATGGGTGCCCACGATGAGCCCACGGTGCCCACGGCGAGCCCTTGGTGTCCCCGGTGAGCCCCACTGGTCCACACGGCCCTACAGCGCCCAAGACCCCTGTGCCCTGTGGCCCCCAGGGGACAAGCTGTTCAAGTGCGAGGAGTGCGCCAAGCTGTTCAGCCGCAAGGAGAGCCTGAAGCAGCACGTGTCCTACAAGCACAGCCGCAACGAGGTGGGCGGCGCTGGCTGCGGGGGCGGGGAGGGGGCCTTGGAGGTGGCGCCCCTGGGTCCCGGGGCCTGGCGGGAGGGGCGGGTCCTCCGGCCTCCCCCAGAGAAGAAGCTTCTAGAGCGTCGGCGGCTGTGGCCGCGCGCGGCTCACGCCTGGCCCCCGCAGGTGGACGGCGAGTACCGGTATCGCTGCGGCACCTGTGAGAAGGCCTTCCGCATCGCCAGCGCGCTCGAGTTCCACAACTGCCGCACTGGTGAGCCCCGGCCCCCCGGCCCGGCCGCCCCGGCCCCCCCCCCCCCCCCCCCCCCCCGGCAGCTCTGGGCCCTGCAGTGTGGCGTGCCCCTCGCGGTGCTGCTCGCGGGGCCCCTGGGACAGCCGCTCCGTCCGGGCCCCGCCCTTTCCCGTGACGCGGTCAGCCTCGCTCGCTGACCACCTGGGCAGGCGGGGACCCAAATGGGCGCCCCTCTCTCTCTCTCTCGGGACCCGGCGGGGCCGTCCCAGGCCCGGGGGCCAGTGTCCTTCCTCGGCCTGAGCAGGGTGGGGGCGGGGCGAGGTGTCCGGTGCAGTGGGGCTGCGTGCGGGCAGCTGCCCCCACCCTGGCGCAGCCGCAGGCTCGGGAGCTGGAGCACGGAGGGCAGCATAGAGGCAGCCCTGCCGCCTCGCAGGCCCTGGATGGGCATGTTGGGACTTGCCGGCTGCCGGGGCTCCCGGGGGGCGGGGGCTGGGGGTGCCCTGTCTGCAGCTGGCCGCCACTGCTCGGCCTCCAGACCACCAGGGGGCCCTGGCTTCCCAGAAGCCCGCTGTCCCCAGGCCTGCGCCCCGGCCTGCCCGGCCCCGGTGCTGCGCATCTGTCTTTGGTTGCTGCGGGCTCCCGGAAGCAGCAGGACAGGGAGGACAGGGCAGACCCTGAGGTGACAGCTGGCCCTCAGCAGTTGGCTGTGTGTCAGCAGCATCTGGCCAGCAGAGGGCGCACCTGTGCGCGTCGCCTGCTCCTGGCCAGCAGGGGACACCCTTGCACCTGTGCCTGCCCATTGGGGACACACCTCTCCGGGGGGTGTCCATCTCCCTGGAGCGGTCGGTGCCTTGTGCTGTGTGTTAGGCTGACAGGCAGGCGCTTGCTGGTGGCCATGGCCATGGGGGCCTGACGAGCCTTCTCCTCTCTGCTCTCTTCCTCTCTCCCTCCCCCCCGCCCCTCTCCCCCTCACTCCCTCCCTGCTCCGTGCTCCAGATGACAAGACGTTCCAGTGTGAGCTGTGTTTCCGGTTCTTCTCCACCAACAGCAACCTCTCCAAGCACAAGAAGAAGCACGGCGACAAGAAGTTCGCGTGCGAGGTGTGCAGCAAGCTCTTCTACCGCAAGGACGTCATGCTGGACCACCAGCGGCGCCACCTGGAAGGTGGGCAGGAGACGCCAGCCGGCGTGTCTTTGGGGGCCTGGGCCGCGGGCGCCCTGGCTTCTCAGGCCAGGGTGGTCTTGGTTTTGGGATGGGGCTGGCAGGGAGCCCGGGGGCAGGTTTCGGGACGCTGCGGCAGGGCCGTGAGAGGGAGCCCCTCGCTCCTGGCTGTTCCCCTTGAACACAGACCCCAAATCCGTGCTGCAGGCCATGCCTCTGGCTGTCCGGGGCGGAGGGAAGGAGGGTGGGCCCTGGGGTCAGTTCGGGTGGGCAGAGGGCGGCGGGGAACTGGCCGTGAGTCCCAGGCCGCATGGGGGCCCCCTGGGGACACGTGGGGTCCCCACACCACGGACCTCCAGGCCAGAGGGGCAGCTGAGGCGGGCACAGACCGCACCCGGGGCCCTTCCCGGCACCAGCCCCCCAGCCCCGCGTGTCGGCTCTCCTGGCAGGCGTGCGCCGGGTGAAGCGGGAGGACCTGGAGCCCAGCGGCGAGAACCTGGTGCGATACCGGAAGGAGCCCTCGGGCTGCCCCGTGTGCGGCAAGGTGCGGTCCACGGAGGGAAGGCGTGTGCATGCAGCCCTGCGGGGTGGGGTGGTCAGACACCTGGGGCCCTGCCCTGACACCTGAGCCCACCACGCCTGCCCGAGCCACAGCACTCCGTGATGGGCAGTCCGGGGTCGTGGGTGCCCCCTTCTGCCCGTGCTGGGGGGTGTGGGTGCCCCCTTCGTGCCCGTGCCGGGGGACGGGGGTGCCCCCTTCATGCCCGCTGCCCGCAGGTGTTCTCCTGCCGCAGCAACATGAACAAACACCTGCTCACGCACGGGGACAAGAAGTACACCTGCGAGATCTGCGGCCGCAAGTTTTTTCGTGTGGACGTGCTCCGGGACCACATCCACGTGCACTTCAAGGTCCGGGCGGGCCCTGCACTCAGCTCCACCCCAGGCGCCCAGAGGAGGGGAGCAGCCCGGCAGGGTCTCCCCTGACCTAGAGGAGGAGGGTCCCGAGTGCAGTGACCGCAGGGAGGGGGTGACCACTAGACAGTCGGGGAGCCCAGGGGAGCCCGTTCCAGGGGGCGCGGCGCCTCAGCAGCAGGCCTTGCCCTTGCGGCCTGGTGCCCCCGGCCCCAGCCCTGCCCCACCCTGCCCGCAGGACATCGCGCTCATGGACGAGCACCAGCGGGAGGAGTTCATCGGCAAGATCGGCATCTCCTCGGAGGAGAACGACGACAACTCAGACGGGAGCGCCGACTCGGAGCCGCACAAGTACAGCTGCAAGAGGTGTCAGGTAGGCCAGCCGGCGGGCAGCCGGGCGGGGGCGGGGGACGTGGCCCGGGGCCCCCCTGCCGCCCCCGCCGGGATGCTAGCACCGCGGGTGCCTGTCGCGCAGCTCACCTTCGGCCGGGGGAAGGAGTACCTCAAGCACATCATGGACGTGCACAAGGAGAAGGGCTACGGCTGCAGCATCTGCCACCGGCGCTTCGCGCTCAAGGCCACCTACCACGCACACATGGTCATCCACCGGGAGAACCTACCCGACCCCAACGTGCAGAAGTGAGGCGGCGGCTGGGGGCCGGGTGCTGGGGCGGGGCTTCTGAGGTGGAGCTGGGGGCGGGGCCTCAGGGGTGGAGCTGGGGGGGCTCTGGGGTGGAGCTGGGGGCGGGGCTCTGGGGTGGAGCTGGGGCGGGGCTTCTGGGGTGGGGCTCTGGGGTGGAGCTGGGGCGGGGCTCTGGGTGGAGCTGGGGGGCCTCTGGGTGGAGCTGGGGTGGGGCTCTGGGGTGGGGCTGGGGGCGGGGCTCTGGCGGCAGGACCCGTAGGGGGGTCTCTAGGGACGCGACACATCCCAGCAGTGTCAGCCCGGCCCCTCATCCCTAACTGGGGTGCTCCTGTTCTGGGCCCCAGGGCCTTGGTGGCTTGGCCCCGCCCTCCTCCCTACCATCTGGCTTGGCCTGACTGACACCCCTCAGTGATCAGGTCCAGTCTGGGACTGCAGCCCTGACCAGAGCCCCTTGCAGGTACATCCACCCCTGTGAGATCTGTGGGCGCATCTTCAATAGCATCGGGAACCTGGAACGGCACAAGCTCATCCACACGGGTGGGTCCCTGCAGCGTGCCTCCAGCTGTGTCAACTGTCCCCGGCTGTCTCTGGGCTGTCCCCAGGCTGTCACCAGCTGTCTCTGGGCTGTTCCTGGGCTGTCCCTGCTGTCTGTGGGCTGTGTCTGGGCTCTCACCTTGCTGTGTCTGGACTGTCTCTGGACTGTCTCTTAAGCTCTTGCTGGCTATTTCTGGGCTCTCTCTGGCTGTCTCTGGCTATCTCCGCCCTGTCTCTGGGCTGTGTCTGGACTGTCTCTAGCTGTCTCTGGCCTGTCTCTGGGCTCTCTGGGTGTCCCCAGGCTGTCATGGTATGGTGGGCACAGGGCCACTCCAGCCTGGATGGGCCCTGGAGGCGACCCCAGAGCACAGGGGTGTGGGTGCTCCCGGCCCCCCGTGATGGTGGGGGCTGAGCCCGGTGCTTGCAGGGGTGAAGAGCCATGCGTGCGAGCAGTGCGGCAAGTCGTTCGCCAGGAAGGACATGCTGAAGGAGCACATGCGTGTGCATGACGACATCCGCGAGTACTTGTGCGCCGAGTGCGGGAAAGGTACGGGCCTGAGCGCCGGCCCCACACCCAGCCGCTCTCTGCTTGCAGGGCTGTTCTAGCAGCTTCCACGCCTGGTCAGCCTCGGCCCTGCCGGCTCTGCGCAGCTGCATGCGGTCCCAGGCAGGTCGGGGGTGGGAGGCTCGGCGGCGCCTGCAGCTGGGCCTGGGTCTGGGGGGCTGCACCCGTCGTCCCTGCTGCTCCCTCCTTCCCGTCCAAGTACCAGCCAGGCCGAACCTGCCTCGCTCCCGCGCTCAGACGGGACGGGGCGCGTTCCGGGTGGCGTGGCCCTAGGCATTTCCTGCCCTGTAGGCCGGTGGCAGCGCCCATCTCCTGGCTGTGGCCCCCCACGCTGGTCTCAGGCATGGCTGTGTAGCTGTTCTGGGTAGACTTGAGACCTCCCCGGCCCTTGCCCCAGTTGAACCTGTGCAGGAACCCGGCCAGCCCAGGATTCCTGCCTAGGCTCTCCCGCCACCCCGGGGGGCCCATCCTGCAGACCGCCCTCGCAGGCCCTCCGAGTCAGGGGCAGGACCAGTGCCCCTCCTCTCGTCCCTTAGAAACGCCCCACCGCGGCCAGCCTGCAGTAAGAAGACCCGGCCGCGGGGGGGCGCTGTGCCCGAAACACCTGGCACCTCGGGAGACTGCTGCCCCGCCCCGGACCCTCGGGCCTCAGAGATAGGCATGGGAAGTCTGACCTTGAGAAATACCGGGTTTCCCCAGAGCAGGTCATCAGCGCACTGCAGATGGCAGCGCCTTCCACAAGGGAGCGGCGCCCTGGTGGGCCTAGCAGGGAGGGTGGAAGGGCGGGCGCCCGCATGTCCTGTGGCCGGGCTGCTTTTCCCTCCAGGAAAGCTGCCCGGTGCACGGGCCGGGCTGGACAGTGAGGATGGTCCCTTGGTCTCTCAATCCGCCTGTCGGGAGGGGACAGGGAGGAGGAGCCCGCAGGCCTGCAGACTTGGGCTGAGTGAGCTGGGCGCAGTGGGAGAGTGGGTGTGTGCGGGCGCCGGCCGGCAGGGGAACCCGGAGACCACAGGGCCACTGCCCGCCTGGCCCCGCCAAGGGGGCCGGGGACTGGGCCTGACGCGCGGGTCCTGCAGGCATGAAGACCAAGCACGCGCTGCGCCACCACATGAAGCTGCACAAGGGCATCAAGGAGTACGAGTGCAAGGAGTGCCACCGCAAGTTCGCGCAGAAGGTCAACATGCTGAAGCACTACAAGCGGCACACAGGTGAGCGCCGCGGGGCGGGGCCTGCTGGGCGGGGCCTGGGCTGGGGTGGGGCTGATGGGCGGGGCCTGAGGCAGACTGGTGGGTGGACCACATGGGGGCGGGGCTGGTGGGTGGGGCCTGGCAGGGTTCAGGGCCTGATGGGCGTGGTCTGGTGGGCGGGGTGGGGCTGGTAGGTGTAGCCGTGGGTGGGCCAATGGGCGTGGTCAGTTTGTGTGGGCAGGATTGGTGGGCGTGGCCTGGTCTGGTGGGTGGGGCTGGCTGATGGCCGTGGCTCTGGACCAGTGGGGCTGGGGGTGTGGGCATGGACAGGAGGGGCCGGAGGCGTGGCCTGGTAGGGGGCGTGGTGGGTGTGGGTGCCGTCTGCTTCCGCCCTGCCGTGGGTGAAGAGCCGGAGTGCCAGCGTCTGCCCTGCCACCCGGGGCTACGGGAGCCCCAGTCTTTGCGCAGACCCGCAGGCCAGGCGCTCCAGGATGCTGTCCAGGCTGGGGACGGTCCGCGCCTGCCCTCCCTGCCCCCACCCCACCTGGTGTTACTCGGCTCATTTAGGGACCAGTGCGCAGCCCGCCTGCCCTCCAGCTCTGCCCACCAACCCCCCCGTGGGCCGAGCCCCCACATCAGTGTAGGCCCGGGTGGGTAGTCAGGGTCGCTGGATGTGTACTGCCCAGGCTTCCCCAGCTCTGCACCCCGGGCGTGGACATCGGAGTCCGAGGGGCCCTGGACTTCTCAGTGTGGTGCTCCTTGGGGGACGCTCCCCTCGAGACTGGGCGAACCCAGGGCCTGTGTGTGCAGCGCCGAAAACAAGCAGGAGCGAGCTCAGTGGCCACCTGGACGCACCCCATGTGCCTTGCGGGGGGGGGGGTGTTGTGGCTGGTTATTTGGACGCGGCTCTTCGGGGCCAGGCGTTCTGGGAAGCCCGGGCCTGTCCCCACGGCATGCCCGTCCAGACCGGTCGCGGTGAGGACGGCCAGACGGTGACCGGGCCCCCGTCCTGCGCAGGGATCAAGGACTTCATGTGTGAGCTGTGCGGGAAGACGTTCAGCGAGAGGAGCACCATGGAGACGCACAAGCTCATCCACACGGGTGAGCCTTGGCCCCGGGAGGGGGGAGGCCGCCCCGCGTCCCCGGGCCGGCCCGACGTCTCCCTCCCCTGGCAGTGGGCAAGCAGTGGACGTGTTCCGTGTGCGACAAGAAGTATGTGACCGAGTACATGCTGCAGAAGCACGTGCAGCTGACGCACGACAAGGTGGAGGCCCAGAGCTGCCAGCTGTGCGGGACCAAAGTGTCCACGCGCGCCTCCATGAGCCGCCACATGCGGCGCAAGCACCCCGAGGTGAGGCCCCGCCCACTGCACCCCGAGGTGAGGCCCTGCGCCCCGCCCCACCCACTGCATCCTGAGGTCAGACCCTGCGCCCCGCCCCGCCCACTGCACCCCGAGGTCAGACCCCGAGCCCCGCCCCACCCACTGCACCCGAGGTCAGACCCAACGCCCAGCCCTGCCCACTGCACCCCGAGGTCAGACCCCGAGCCCCGCCCCGCCCACTGCACCCCGAGGTCAGACCCCACTCCCAGCCCTGCCCACTGCACCCCGAGGTCAGACCCCCGAGCCCAGCCCCGCCCAATGCACCCCGAGGTCAGACCCTGCGCCCGGCCCCACCCACTGCACCCCGAGGTGAGGCCCCGCGCCCGGCCCCACCCACTGCACCCCGAGGTGAGGCCCCGCGCCCGGCCCCACCCACTGCACTGCCGGGTCAGACCCCCGAGCCCAGCCCTGCCCACTGCACCCCGAGGTGAGGCCCGTTGCGCTCAGCCCCGCCCCCTGGGCCCAAGGTAAGGGCCTGGGAGCGACTGTCAAGCGGAGGGCGCCCGGGCCACCTGCCCCTGGGGAAGGGGACTCGCCTCCCCAGTGCCCCGAGCCCCTGCCCCGCCCCTTCCACCAACGGGGCCACTGCCTGGCGACCGGGAGGAATGGAGGGACGGCACAGAGGCACGCACCCCTCGTCTGGGGCATGCAGTGACCAGGTGCTTCAGACCGAGGCTGACTGGGGGTGGGCGGAAGGTGCTGCCCCCACCTGGAGTGTGTCTGAGCGGGAGCGCAGGGGCAGGAGCAGGTGGGGGGTCCCATTTGCTGTGGTTTCACACGCGAAGGAAGCCCCTGGGAGCCCCAAAGCTGCTGGTCCCTGGCCCCTGAGGACTTTGGGGAGCTCTGGAGCAGGGGGCAGCAGGAAAGGAGGGGTCCGAGTCAGCCCTCCAGGAGGGAGGGGCTACTCCACCCCGCACTCGGCTCTCCGCAGGTGCTGGCCGTGAGGATCGACGACCTGGACCAGCTGCCCGAGACCACCACCATCGACGCCTCCTCCATCGGCATCGCGCAGGTAGGGCCGCCCCGCTCTCGTGGAGACTGCCTCTTCCTCCCGCTCTCGCCCGTCCCCAGGGCCCGTGTCAATGCCCAGAGGACGCACCGGCGGCGGCCGCCCCATCCTGTGTGCTGCGCTGTGATTCTGGGGTGCTGCTGCACCCCCAGATGCACAGGGCACGCCGGTGGGCTGCTCCCCAGAGAGGCTGTCGGAGGTCTCACATCTAAAGGCCATCTGGAGGCCACGTTCCCCCTCTCTCTGGGGGCCTCTGGGGTGTGTCTCAGGGCCCTTCCCCTGATCAGACCAGGCCCACCCATGTGATGTTTATTCCACTAATTTGGTTTAGACTTGAGTCCCCCTCTTGAACACACCTTCCTGGGGCTGCAGAGACAGCGGATAGGACGCTCGCCTTGCACACGGCCGCCCGCGGGTGACCCTGGCGCCATTGAGGACTCCCTGAGCTCCAGCAGGAGCGACCCTGCAGGCAGAGCCAGGAGTAGTCCTGAGCACCGCTGGGTGTGGCCCCAAACAACAACAGAATAGAAAACACAGAGTGAGAGAGACAGACGTGCAGGCGGCTGGTGGTGGGGGGCCGGAGGAGGCCTGCAGGAGTCTCCTTCTCTGCTGGCGTCAGCTCTGAGCACCTGCTACACGGCACGGCACTCGGCCCCCGCCCCAGAGCAGCCGAGCCCTCGGGGGCTTCGGACTCAGGATGGCCTGGGAACTGGCCCTGGCAGGGCGGGAAGGCCCCCCCACCTCGCACGGGCCTTCCGCCCCCCGCTTTCCTTCCCTTCCTCACGGGAAGGTGTCAGGAGGAGGTGCAGTGGGGGAGAGGGAACACTTGTCCGGAGAGAGACGGTCTCTCGGGGCGGGAGGGGGCTGGGTAGGAGGGTCCCAGGTGTCGGTCCTGGGTGCCCAGGCGGGGGGACAGTGTGGGTGCCGTCATGGGAAGCCCTGTGCTCTGGGGTTCCTGTCTGACTCTCATCACGACCTTTGGGGTCTCCTTTCCGGAGGGCCCACCCTTCTCTGGGGGTGCCTTAGTTTCTCCAAAGAACTCAAGATTCGTAGCCCTAAAAATCCCAGAGTTCAGGCCTTTGGGCTACTTCACTGTATCACTGAATCACTGTCATCCTGTTGCTCATCAATTTGCTCGAGCGGGCACCAGTAAGGTCTCCATTGTGAGACTTTTTGTTATTGTTTTTGGCATATCGAATATGCCACGGGTAGCTTGCCAGGCTCTGCTGTGTGGGCGGGATACTCTCGGTAGCTTGCCGGGCTCTCTGAGAGGGACAGAGGAATCGAACCCAGGTCGATCCTGTGCAAGGCAAACGCCCTGCCTGCTGTGCTATCGCTCCAGCCCTTGGGCTACTTAAAGGCTGGATAATTCCTTTTCTTTCCTTTGGATTTTGGGCCACAAAAAACACTGTTCAGGTTCCTCCTGGCTCTGCAGTCAGGAATCACTCCTGGTGAGCTCGAGACCATCCGGGATGCTGGGGGTCGAACCCTGGTCGGCTGCATGCAAGGCAAGAGCTCTCACAGCCCTGTGGCTCTGGCCCCGGGGCTGGGTAATTCTTAGATTTTATTATTTTTCAGAGCTCATGCCCAGCCCCGCCCTCTGCCCAGGGCACGTGCCTTCCCCGGAGCTTCTGGCCTGGTTTTGGCCACATACGTGTTAACAGATGGTTTCCTGGAAGCTTGGAGAAGTCAGACGCGGGGAGCAAAAACCCAGCAGGCCTGGGACCACTGTGGTCCCTGCCTGGGTTCCAGCTGCCTCCCGGGCCCCTTGCTTGGTCCTCCCTCTGTAAAGGGCTTTGTTACCTTTGTCAGAATTTGCTCCTGTCAAAGTGTCAGTGTCACCGTCCCCATGGCTCTTGGTCCCTCTATCCCATGTTTGGGGACAGTGCTCTGTGCACAGTGCTCGTGTGTGGGGTGCATCATGGCCCCGAGGATGCTGTGGCCCCCCTTTGTGTCCGAAGCCCAGGGCTGCAGCAGGTCCTCGGGGACATCCCTCTGGGCTGTGCCCCGGGAGGGATCAGTCACGGCTGGCCACTGTGCTGCTGGCCTCGGGAGGAGCGAGCCGGAGCGAGCGAGCAAGCATGCATTGGGCCTGTCCCGGTGGGGAGGAGTCAGGCCACGCGCCATGGACACCACAGAGACCCCAGCCCAGCCGGGGGTGAGTTGGACCACGCTCTGTGGACACTCAGAGACCGCAGTCAGGGGGGAAGTGGGGCCACGCTCCGTGGACACCCTCAGAGGCCTCAGCCCAGCCGGGGGTGAGTCGGGCCACGTGCTGTGGACACTCACAGACCCCAGTCCAGTCGGGAGAGTCAGGCCACGTGCTGTGGACACTGAGAGCCTGCAGCCCAGCCAGGAGAGCCAGCCACTTGCCGTGGGCACTCAGAGATCCCAGCCCCTCTGGAATGGGTCAGGCCACGTGCCGTGGACATGCACAGAGACTTAACCCAGTCGGGGGTGAGTGGGCCACGCATCGTGGACACTTGCCCACAGCCCAGTCTAGACTGAGTCAGACCGCGGTGCTGTGGACGTGCCGAGAGGCCCCTCAGATGGCCGCGTGGTCGTGGGGGGCAAACCCTTCTGACCCCAGGTTGTTCCAGCAGAGAGGGCTGCACTGGGTCTGTGGGCCTGTTCCCGGCTGGGCCCCGACCCAGGCCCTCTCGGCCTGCGCCCACCTCCCTTCCCTTCCCTTCCCTCCTGCACTCACCGTCCGCTCCGGGCGGGGCCGCCCTCCCTGCCTGCAGAGGCTCTGGGCTGGAACCGGGGGTGGTCGGGGGTGCCCGGAAGCTGGGGGCCTCCATCCCCTGGGTCTCTGGGCGGAGGGGGTCTGAGTCCCGGAGGCCGTGGGAACCAGCGGGCCCAGCACCATCTGCTGTGGCCGGAAGTGAGCTGGACGGCTGTGGGCGGCGTCCAGCAGCGTGTCTCCTTGGGCCGGGGGCGCTGACCTGCGGTGGCCACACTCAGCCCGCGGCCCTGAGCACTGCGGGGTGGTGGGCAGGTGTTGCTGACCCGCTGGCCCGCGCTGTCCGCAGCCCGAGCTGAGCGCGGAGCCGGAGGAGCCGGCTGAGGGCAAGCAGGCCAAGGCGCGGCGCGCCCACCGACGCAAGCAGAAGCCCGAGGAGGAGGCAGCGGCGCCGGGCCCCGAGGACCCGCCCTTCAGCGACTTCTCGGACAAGGAGGCGCCGTTCGCGGGCAGCGTTGGGGATGAGACGGACTCGGCCGTGCAGAGCATCCAGCAGGTCAGCGGGATAGCGGCGCTGGGCCCCTGGGCGGGACCCCCGGGAGCCTGGGTCTGGGCTGCGGCAGGACTTCCAGCGTGGGGAAGGGGGCGGGGAACCGCACAGTCCACGTTCCTGCGGAGGGTCCCGCAGCCCCTCCCGGGCCCGAGTCTCACGTCCGGTGCTCCAGCCTCTCACCTGCCCGGGGGGACCCAGCTGCTCCTTGGTGGGGAGGCGAGGGTCCCTGCACTTCTGCTGGCCTCAGGCGGGGGCGGGGAGCACACGCTGGCCAGAGCCGCTTCTCTCTGCGCCTCCGGCTGGCTCTGAGCCCGGCCCGTGAGTGGACTCCCGGCGGCGTGGGCGGGCGCCCCCTCCCTGGCTCTTTCCTGGCCGGCGAATGCGGCCGGCAGGGACACTCACGCCCCCGTCTGCCGGTCCCTCCTTCTAGGTGGTGGTCACTCTGGGCGACCCGAGCGTGACCACACCCTCCAGCTCGGTGGGCCTGACCAACATCACCGTCACGCCCATCACCACGGCTGCGGCGGGGACGCAGTTCACCAACCTGCAGCCCGTGGCCGTGGGGCACCTGGCGGCGCCCGAGCGGCAGCTGCAGCTGGACAACTCCATCCTGACGGTCACCTTCGACACGGTCAGCGGCGCCGCCATGCTGCACAACCGGCAGAACGACGTGCCGTTGCACGCGCAGCCCGAGGCCTCCAACCCGCAGTCGGTAGCGCACTTCATCAACCTCACCACGCTGGTCAACTCCATCTCGCCGCTGGGCAGCCAGCTGGCCGAGCCGCACCCGCTGGCCTGGCGCCCCGCGCCGCAGACGGACGTCCTGCCGCCGCCGCCGCCGCAGGCTCCCCCGCCGCCGCCTGCTGCGCCCCAGGTGCCGGCCGAGCCGCAGCCGCAGATGTACAGCTACTGACCAGGGGCTGTGGGCAGCCAGCGGCCGGCAGGGCGGCTAGCGGCGTGCGGGGGCAGCAGCGTGCGGGGGCGGGCGGCGGGGGCCGGGTTCTGAGCCCCGAGGGCTGGATACCAAACGCGCAGACCCCCGTGCGCAAACGTGCGCAGACCTACCCGTGCGCAAACCTACCCGTGCGCAAACGGCCCCCAGCGGCCAGCGCCTGTCCCGGAAGGCGGGAGGCCCCTGCCCAGGAAGGGCAGCCAAGGCTGGAGCGGTCACGGAGCAGGCGTGTTGGGGCCCGCCCGCCCTGCGGAGCTCGGGGGTCTCGGGGTGCGGAGCGGGGACCCTGCTTCTGCCTGGAGTGGGGCGGTGCCCGCAGCCCGCCCCTCTGCCTTGCGGGGTGGGTCTTTTGTCAGCCGGAGCTGAAGCAGCGTGCTCCCACCCCAGTGCAAGTTGGGTGGGGTTTGCCCCGCGGGCCTGGAAATGCAGAGCCCTGGGCCCCAGCAGTGTGACCCGGTTCCCAGCCCGGTCCCCTGACGCAGGTGGCCCTGACCTGCATCCCGGCCGTTTGTGGTGCTGAGCCTTCCCCAGCCCCTCCCCGAGCCCCCCAGCGGCCAAGTGGGGCGAGGGGTCGCGTTGTCCTGTCGAACCTTAATTCCGAAGCCGGTCGGTTGCCTTCCAGACAGACGGGCCTGGCCTCCCCGGAGGGGACAGCTGGGCTCTCCGGCCCGGGCTCCGCCTGTGCAAAACGACATCTTTGCCTTACTGTGTCCTGGGGCACGGCGGCCACGGGGATGGTCATATGCCGGCCAGCGGTTGGGCCGGTCCTGCAGCCAGGCGGGTCTGTCCCGTGCGTTCCTGCCCCCACCCGGCCGTGGAGGCGCGTCCCCCACCAGGACCCTCCCCTCCACCCGCCTGCTTTGTTCTCCCCCCCACCCCTCAGCCGAGCCAACAGCCAGAGACGTTGAACTTTTTATTTATGATAATTATTTTTTAATGTTATTTATGTATGAAATTGAGTGCTTTATACATAGTCATTTCCCCCCCAAAGGACCCGGGGCCAGGGGAGGTCTATTTTCTGAAATACTGTCTCTAGCCTCCAGATAGCCTCCAGAATCACCTAGAGCATCTAGGTTCCCTGTGATACTTCTTCCTAAAAATCACAGGAAGGTTCTGGGTTCTGCGGGTCAGGCAGCCTCGTACAGGACCCCGAGCGGACCCAGCCCCTCTCCTCCCGCCTCTCCCCTGCGAAAGAAAGGCCTTGGAGATCACAGGTTTATTTTTTTACAGAAGTTGTTTTTGTGCCTAGAGTTAAAGAGTGCTTCAGACATTTGTGAAGGTCCTGTTGTGGGTGGTGTGGCCCCGGCTTGGTACCCCCTCCTGGTGATAGAAACACCGGCCACAGTACGACCTCTCGCAGTCGGAGAGCCCAGAGTGAAAGCCAGTCGTAGCCCTGCACGCCCATGGCAGACTTGGGCTCAGCGCGGGCGCGGCAGAGCCAGGGGGGTGTGTGCCGGCAGCGCGCATTTGCTCGGAAGATGAAGCAAAGTCGAAAAGTCCTGCTCAGCCCCAAAGTCGGTGGGCGAGAGGTCGGTCCATGCCTCCTGCGTGGTTTTCTGGTGGAAACTCCTTCCCCATTCGTGAACCAGTTGTAGGTGCCCACTCGGGTCCTCGGGCTGGCCACCATGGCCACAAGCTCTGTGAATCCGTCTTTGTTTTATTCTAAATAAATCATGAGAATTTATTCCCAGCCTGCGATTCCATGTACCTGGTCTGGCTCAGTGCCACCAACAGGGACACTGCCAAGCTTCACCCGGGAGGTCGGGGGTCCCGGGAGCCTGTGTGCCTGGTGCTACCTTGCTGTGCTCCCACCAAGCCGCATGGAAGGATCGGGCACGGATGCACCCAGCCCTGCTGCCGTGCTTTCGGACCCACGCAGTGGCAGCGTCCGTGGCTGCATGAAAGGTGCGAGAGGGTGTGTTGAAGCCACGTGTGTCGGGGCCCCACTGCTTGCACGGAGCTAAGGCACAGTTGTTGCGGGGAGGTGGGTTCCTCCAGAGCGGGCTATCTGCTCAGCTGCTGTCCCAGCGCTCGGCAGACAAGGGGTGTTTTGCAAGCGGTCCTCGTGCCCGCTGCCAGCTCCCTCTCTGGAGCCAGGGGTGTTCGCATCGCGTGAAAGGTTCCCCCAAGAACCCGAGGAGTCAGGAGCCTCGGGCCGGTGATAGTGATTTTAAAAGTTCGGGGCTGGGGCGATAGTGCAACGGGCAGGGCACTTGCCTCGCAGGCAGGCAAGCCAGGTTCAGGCCCCAGCCCCCCACCAGCCCCCTGAGCTCCACCAGGAGTGCCCCCTAGTGTAGGGGCGCGCCCTAGGGCCGCTGGGTGCGGCCCCAAAGCTAGAGGAAAGATGCAGGGAGGCTTATCACAGCGGGTGGAGAGAGCGGAGAGGGGAAGGTGGTGGCCAAGGGAGGCCCGAGTGGGGCGGCGTTGCTCTGGGCAGTGCTCGGGCCCTTCCTGACCTTACCTGTGGGTCCAGATCTTTAGCAGTGGGGGCTGGAAACGGGGTCCAGGGAAGGCTCGTCCACTCTGCCGCGCCCCCACCCCAGCCCTTAGCTATGAAAGAGCTCTCTTTGCTGATTGGCCCGGAGTTCCCCTCGCTGATTGGCTAGGAACTTTTATCTCCTCTGATTGGTGAGGCGCTCTCGTCTTTGCTGATTGGCTAACAGCACCTTGCAGCCCAGAGCTCAGGCCTCATCCTGCGGGGCCGGGCCACTTCTAGCAGCCTCCTGGGTGACCCTCGTCGCCGGAGGCCGAGTCCAGACCCCGCCGTGGGTGCGGGGCTGCAGCTGACACACAGGCACAGGGCACCTGGGCCACTTCCTCTCGCAAAATCTGGTGTCCGCTTGGACCCCGTGGGCCCGGGACCTGGGCAGGCTGTTCAGCCCCGGAATTAGCAGCCCTAGGTGGCCTGGACAAGGCTGGGGCACACCGGTACCTCGTGGAGCTGGCCTGCCCCTCCCTGGGCAGACAGCTGTGGCCCCCAGGGCCCCTGTTGGAGACAGCCCTGAACCCAGGAGCGGCTCCTTCAGAGGAAAGTGCTCGAGGAAGGGGTCTCCTGGCAGGGACAAGCCACCTAGACCCCCGCCTGGCGCCGCGCTCTGCCACAGGATGTGGGAACCCCAGGATGTGCTCCCAGTATGTGGGCCCATCCAGACTGGGCTCCCATTCAGGCCCAGCACAGAGCTGGCGGCCAGAGAAGGTGGCGTGGCCCCTCACCCCAGCCCCCTGCACCCGGAAGACTCGGAACCCGGGGGTGGGGGCACTGCTCCCAGAAGCAGATCGCCTGCATTTCAGGGGCGGGCAGCAAAGGCCAAGTGGCACACTGAGAAGTGGAGAACTCGGCCTGTGAGGCCCAGGCCCAGCCGAGCTCGGGCTCCCAAGGGGGCCCTGGACAAAGGTGAGCCTGGCACTGCCTGTCGTGTCTGTGGCTCACGCCCATCCCTGTGGTGACCAGGGGACATGGCCAGAGCGTCAGAGCAGGCCGGCAACCTGGAGCAGAGCAAGGCTCAACCCCCTCTGCCCCCACTGCCCCAATAGCACCGGCAGGAGCTTCGGAGTCCGAGCACAGGAGATGGCCGGTTAGCCCGCCAGAGCACTCCTCTCGGGGGCTCAAGCCCAGCTCACAAGCTGGGGCCCTGAGGCTTCCGGCCGCAGAGAAGCAGGGAGGCCCCGGGAATGGTGCCTGCGGGGAGAGGCGGTTAGCCGAGGGTCTGGAAGGCCCGTGGCTCCGTCTGGAACGACTCACCCTGAGTCACGAGACCGTCCCAGCACACACAGCACAGGCCCTCGCATTCTGCCCTGCACACACCCTACACACACCGCGCATCACACACCACACACGCCACACACACATCACACACCTCCCACATGTTACACATAGCACGCTGCGCACACCCACACGCCGTGTGCTTTATGCACCCTCACAACATGCCCCCACAGACCTTAGACACCTCGTATACACACACACACACCCCACACATACCACAAAACACATTTCAGACTTCACACATTCTACATGTACCACACAACACACACCCCTCACTCCTTACACCACATACCCATATACTTTGTACACAAAACACAGCCACACACCTCACAGCCCACACAATACACATCATACACTCACACACACCTCACTCACCTCACATTCACATATATACCCCCCACGTGCACAGCACACACAGCTATATCATAGCATTTGCCACACACACACACACACACATACACACACACACACACACTCCCGAGCCCTGGCAATCCTCATGTTCCCTACCATACACCTTTGTTTACCCAGGAAGGTGCAGGATGTGGAACCTGGATGTGTGTGGAACTCTGAGACTCACTGTGCATTGCTCTTCTGAGTGCTCTCTCTCAAGTGCTCTTCCAAGCACTCTGACCACAGACGGGGCCTGCTGAATGACCCATGTGTAGATTCCTCTGGGGAAGGAGAAGGACAGGCTCGGACACCACTGGGATGTCTGTGCGGGGACCACAGGGCAACGCAGAGAAGGTGGACTGGGACCCCCGGCCAGGCACTTAGGGTCCTCGCCTTACCCCTGTCCCCCCAAACTCACCTCAAATCCTTGCCCCCCACACCGGTGAGGGTGGGCCTGGAGGTGACTGGGCAGGAGGACTGGGGAGGGGGATGGGCTGAGTCCGCATAAGAAAGACCCCAGGGCCAGCTCCCCGCCCCCCCCCCCGCCCCCGCAGGCGGTGGGCAGCACGTCCAGAGCAGCCGCGTTTGTGGTGGCTCTGAGGGCCGGGACCTGGGTGCTGGGAGGGCGTGAGTCCGTCCGGGAGCCGCGGGCAGGAAGCCCCGCCCGGACCTGGGTACCAGGTGGCGTCCGTCCATCCTTGGCCGTGCCCTGCTCGCTGTCCGGGCCCACTCCCCGGCAGCCCGGGGCCCCATTATTCACCGGGGCCGGTGCCGTGCGAGGCCGTGAGAACCAGCGCGCCCGCGACAGCTCATCGGCGCTGACTCAGCGCCCAGCCCCGCGTCTGGCGGCCCGGCGGGGCCCGGCTGCATTTTATAGCCCCGAGCGCTGTCAGAGGCGCCCCTGCCCCCAGCGCCCCGGTCCCGTGCGGCGTGCGGTGTGTGCGCGTGGGCAGCTTCGAGCTCTGCTGGGGCTCAGAGCAGGGAGAGGCAGGGCGGGGCGTGCCCTTCCCCACCCCGCAGCCCTGCCCCAGGCTTGGCTCCTGCCCGCCTGGGCTGGGCCCCCCCCCCCCCCCCAGGCTGCCCGCGGCTCCCACTCTGCAAAGCCTTGGAGGCCCAGGAGGGGAGACCAGGCTCATGGCGTTTGCTCATCTGGGTTTGCCTCTGTGGGCCACTCCCCAGGGGACAGTGTGAAGGGACAAGTTGTGCCAGGCATGGCACCCCTGGAAGGTGCCCCCACCCGCCCTGAGACTTCCTTGCCTTTTGCTCTGCCTTCGAGGACGGGGCAGGCTGCGGGCGGCTGCAGTGAGAACTTTCACAAGGCCGCGCTTTCAAGGGCAGATCAAGGAGGGGGCCGGAGCCCTCTGCCGACAGTAACCCCTGGCGGGTGGGCTGCGGGGTCCTGCTGACCACCAAGGACCCTTCCTCGTGAATCCGGGGGGTGAGGCTCCGGGGCAGACTGTCTGTGGCCTACAGGACACTCAGAGGTTTCTCTCCAAAACTCAGACTATGGGGCTGGAGCGATAGTACAGCGGGTCGGGCGTGTGCCTTGCTCGTAACCACCCCGGGTTCAATCCTCGGCATCCCTCATGGTCTCCCCCAAGCCCTATCCAGGGGTGATTCCTGAGGTGCAGAGCCAGGAGTGACCCCTGAGCATCACTGGGTGTAGCCAAGAAAACAAACAAACAAAAACCCAAAGAAAACTCAGTCTTTCTTTTTTTTTTTTTTTGGTCACACCCACGATGTACAGGGGTTACTCCTGGCTCTGCACTCAGAAATTACCCCTGGTGGGGTCGGAGGGATAGCACAGCGGGTAGGGCGTTTGCCTTGCATGCGGCCGACCCGGGTTTGATCCCCGGCATCCCATATGGTCCCTCAAGCACCGCCAGGAGTAATTCCTGAATGCAAAGCCAGGAGTAACCCCTGAGCATCGCTGGGTGTGACCCAAAAAGCAAAAAAAAAAAAAAAAATTACCCCTGGCAGTGCTCAGGGAGCCATATGGGATGCTGGGAATTGAACCCGGGTCGGCCATGTGCAACAAACGCCCTCCCCACTGTGCTATTGCTCCAGCCCCCATCAGTCATTTTTAATAATAAAAATGAAACTTTTCAAAATTGGTGCCATCTAGCTAAAGCTTTCATCAGAAAACAGCGTACTCAGTGCTTATATTTAAAAGAATTGCCAAAAATAAGTCATCCCCAAAATTTCCTTCTGGGGGTACTGGAGCAATAGTACAGTGGGGAGGGCGCTTGCCTTGCACGCAGCCGACATGGGTTCCATCCCTGACATCCTGTATGGTCCCTGACCATCGCCAGTAGGAATTCCTGAGCACAGAGTCAGAAATAATCCCTGTGCATCACAAGGTGTGGCCCAACACACACACACACACACACAATTCCTTCTGGGGCGTGGGGGATAGTACAGTGGGGAGGGTACTTTTCTTACATGCAGCAGACCCTTGCAGGATGCCCTGCAACCCTTCTGGTGCCCCAGGCTCCCCCAGGAGTGATCCTGAGCTCGGGCAGGTGTGACTCAACACAAAACAACAGCGACATCTTGCCGCTAGCCCCGCTGGCACTTCCCCGTCCTTCCTGGGCTGGCGGTGAGCGTGGGGACAGCTCGTGCCCACACCGGGGGGCTGTGGGGGTACAGGTCTGGGCACTGGTCTCTGGCTGGAGCCCTCACCTGAACTGCTCTAGGTTCCACCCCGAACCTCTGAACCCCGAGCTTCCGACCCAGCGTCGCCCCTTGGTCCTGACCTGGGCGGGGCGGGGCTCCCGGTGCCCGCCCTGTCTCCGCGGGCCCCAGACATAGTCAGTTGGTCAGAGTTTGCCTGTGCAGGCCAGAATCTGGTGACGGAGAAGCAGGGCACGTGCTCTAGGAAAGGAGAGAGTGTGGGCGGGGTGGGGGCAGCCGTTGGGCAGCTGGGTGGGCTTTTTCTTCCTTGGTTGTGGATTTTGGGTCACACTTTGTTCCCAGCTCAGTGCCCAGGGGTCATCCTGGCGGTGCTTGGTGGGCCACGGAGTGCTGGGGGCTGAGCCGGGGCTTCCACCGAGCTGCCTCACCTGTGTACCCAGTCTGGACCTCGACTCTGAGCCCCTGGTTCTTGGGTCATTGGAGGCCCGCCCCCTCCCCCAGCCTCTGCCGTTGGGGGGCTCCTGCCCCGGGTGCGGGTAGGCAGGAGGCCTGTAGACCCCAGTACCGTATGTAGAAGGTGTAGGTGCCCCGGGGGGTGGGGCACATCTGACTGAAGGCAATCTGAGGGCGGTGGTCAGGCGGCAGTACACAGCTGGGTGCCCACAGGCTGCTGCGCAGACCCCAGGGCACATGCCCCCTGCCCAGGCTTAGGGCACGTCCTAGCAGGGGGCACTGTCAGGATGAAGTTTGGCCAGAACAAATGACGGGTGCAAGACCGGCTGTAAGAGAGAGAGCGGGGTCAGCGTCAGCGCCCCCAGAGGTGGGCTAGGAAGGAGAATGCTCCGGGAGCTGCTCTCCAGGAGGGGAGTTAGTGGGGAGCAGGCACTCTGGTGGGGGCCTGGTGCTGGCCCATGGCGCAGAAATCCTGTCACGAGCAGCCTTGAGTAGCCTTGCCTCGAACACTGGAAACTGTGGTGTCTCAAATAAAAATCTGGGGGGATGACACTTGAGAGAAGCCACTAAGGCCTTTCCGAGCCCCCCGGCAGACCTTTGATGGTTCCCTGCTGGCCACCAGCTCAGGGTGACGCGGGCTCTTCTCCCGTGACCAACACTGACTTGGCTCCCCGGTGCCTCTCCACGCTGCCTGTGGGATGGGAGCATCCGAGAGGGAGTGCAGGGGAGTCGGGAAAGGACATTCATCAGGTGACTCTCACTGCGTCCCCTCAGCCTGAAAGCCCGGTGTGAGCGCCCGAGGCAGGCCGCTGGGAAGGGAGCCCGAGCCCCTTCCCAGACTCGGGACCTGCCCCATTTCTGCGGAATGCCTTTCGCCCCGTCCCTGACCTCTGACCTGCCGCTGTAGCTGAGCGAGTGGGGTTGGCTGAGCTCTGAATCCGCAGGGAAAATGGAGACCTGAGGTCTGCTCAGCATGGCTCAGGGACAGAGCAATGGAGCGGCTGACGAGGGCGTGGGCACATGACCGGCACAAGACTGGCCCGAGCTCTGCCCCCTAGGGTTCCCTGAGCACTGCCTGGGTGATCCTGAGCCAGGAGGAAGCCCTGAGCAAAGGCAGGCGGTGCAGCGGACGTTATCCCTGTCTGTGGAGACAGCGCCTCCCTGATGCACTCACGATCTGATGTTCGGGATTTTGTTTGTCTGGGGGCCACAGCTGGCGATGCTCAGGGCTTCCTCCTGGCTGTGCACCAGGAATCACTCCTGGGGGTGCTCAGACCATACGGGATGCTGGGGATCGAGCTTGGGTCGGCCTCCTGCAAGGCGCCCTCCCCGCTCAGTCCTCCATTCTGATGAACGACCAGCTCAACGTAGGGCATGCTTGCTGTGTCCATCTTTAAACATCCTGTGCATCAGTCCCCAGGGAAGGGCAAGGGTCTAACCGCCTTCTCCCAGGATGCACAGTGGCCCACTGGGTGGGCAGCGACTTCCTGGCATCTCAAAGTCACGATCACGGAGCGGAGACACCGTGAGCGGCTCCCACGGCGTGCAGCAGGGCTCGGCGGGGATGTGGGTGACATATCACCATTGGCTCTTACTAAGGACAAGCGGCGGCCGGGAGTCCCGTTTCAGAGACGCCCGTCCAGGTCACGCGTCGCCGACTTTCTCCGCGGCTGAGAACTGGAGCGTCGACACAAGCGGGCCATGCTCTCCAAACGGACTCGGCCTCCGTGGCTGTCTCGGTACAAGGTGGCAGGCCTGGGGCACGGGTCACAGAGTGGCACAGACACTGCCAGGGGGAGCAGGCTCCAGCGGGGCTGAGAGCACCGGGCTGAGAGCACTGGCTGGGGAACCCGCGTCTTGGCGCCCCAACCACGTTTGCAGCTGCCAGGGAGAGCGGCGGCGGCAAGGGCAGGGAGGGGTGGGGGGCAAAGGTCAGTGCTGAGGGCTGTAGGGCGTGCACCCACTGTCCCGGGGCCCTCCATCCGGCCCCAGGATTCTGGGCGCTGAGGGCTCAGCGGGAGGGAGGCGCCCTGTCTGCCCCAGCACGGAGCAGGGGTGCCCTCGGGGCTCGAGCTGTGAGCGGGTGCTGGGCCGGTCCCTGGGCCGTCCCAGTGCCAAGGGCAGCGGTGCGGTTCCCACGCGGAGCGGAGAGGGCTGCCCGGGGCGAGTTCCCTTGAGAATCTGGCAGCGCCTGCAGGGTGTGTGTGAGAACGGGAGCCCGGAGAGTCCTCTGCAAACACGGCGCTCCGGGAGCAAGGCCTGGGCTGGCGCGGGCTGATGGCAGCCCCGATAGGGACCCTGCTGGCATGACTCATGGGCTGGGGGGTGGGGGTCCCAGCGGGACCGTCAGGCGCAGGTGCTGCTGCGGCAGGGGCAGCGGGGGCCCCTTCGTGCCGGGCTGGCGGGGGCCTGCCCAGACAGCTCTCTCGGGCTGCTCTCCTCTCCTCTCCCGGAACGCCGTGGGCCCACACTGCAGCAGGAAGCGGCTCTTTCAGAGGCAACACAGCAGAGACCTGGGGGTCAGAGACAGGGAGTGGGGGAGG
This sequence comes from Sorex araneus, assembly GCF_027595985.1. Lineage (NCBI taxonomy): Eukaryota > Metazoa > Chordata > Mammalia > Eulipotyphla > Soricidae > Sorex > Sorex araneus. The sequence continues at coordinate 51,926,809 of NC_073303.1, forward strand.
GTGCATGTGTGTGTGCATATATGAGTGTGTATGTGTGTGTGCATGTATGTGTGTGAGTGTGTGTGTGTGTGCGTGTGAGAGTGTAAGAGCGCATCCATGTGTGCATGTGTGTGGGCATGTGAGAGTGTGTGGTATGAGTGTGCATGTGTGTGCATGTGTTAATGTGTGCATGTCTGAGTGTGCATGTGTAAGAGTGTGTGCGTGTATGAATGTGTATGCGTGTGAGTGTATGAGTATAAGTGTGTGCAGTGTGAGAGTGTAAATATATGTGAGTGCAAGTACGTGAATATGTGTGTAAATTCATGAATGTGCAAATGTGGGAGAATGTGTCACTGCGTACATGTGTGAGTATGAATACACGTGAGTGAATATATGTGTGAAAATGTGTGTGAATGTGTGAAAGTACATGAGTGTGTATGTGCATATATGTGTGTGAATGTATAAATGTCTGTGTGAAGTGTGTATGAACCTATGAGTGTGAGTGTGTATAAGTGTGACTGTGTATAAATGTGTGTATGTGTGCGAGTGTACATGAATGTGTGTGTGCACCAGGGCACTTCCAGACACAAAACCAGAGTGTGTCATGTGGTATGTGTAGCTGAGTGAGTACATGTATATGTGTGTACATGTATGTGGTGTACTTATGTGCATGCACGAGGTATTTATGATCTGTGTGGTGTGTGTGACATGCTATGTGTGTTTTGTATATGCGTGTGTGTAGTGTGTATGTGTATGAGGTATACTAGTGTGTACCTGTGGGTGTTGTGCATTATATGTGCATGTGTTCTGTGTATTAGAGTGCATGCAGGTTTGTGCCTGTAATTGTGGTATGTGTATGGTGTACGTGTGTGATTCATGCACTTCACTGTGTGTGTGCATGCATGTATGATGCATGTGTATGTCCATAGTCTGCAGGCGAGCGGCAAAGCCACAGACGCTGGAGGACCCGAAGTCCATTGCTCCTCCTCAGAACCGCAGGCTGGGCCGGGAGAGGCGGCAGGAGGGGCACCACCCTGCCCCGCAGGCCTTCAGCTGATGCTCGAGCCCAGCACTGTGGCGCGCAGTCTGGGGTCCCGGCCGAGTCAGCTCTCTGCCCTCCAAAGCAGGCCCACTGGCCAGTACCCGCGAAGATTTGGGCTGGGCGGTTTGGGGCGGAACAGAGACCCTTGAATCAAACCTGTTGGTGTCACAGGCCAAGCCTCCAGCTGTGCGTGGCTGCATCCTCCCCCCCCACCCCGCCCCGCCAGCGCCTGCTCGGCCTCCCGGCCTGGGGGTGCCCAGCTCTGGTCACCCGCGTCCCCCCTGGCCCCTGTGCCCTCCCCTCGCGCACACTCCCCTTCTGTAAGGACACTGGTGTCGGCGGGCGGGCCCACGCTGGTGGCTGGGCCAAGTGAGCCGTGACCCTGCACGTGTCCTCCTACGGCGGCCTCGCCCACGGGCGTGGGGAGGGCCTGGGTGTCTGCACCCCACAGGGTCATCCTCTCCCAGTTGCTCCTGGGGGACTCAGGGCCGTCTCTGGGATGGGCTGTGCCTGGGACCCTCCCCGTTCACTCTGTCCTCTGACCCCGCAGGACCACCTGCTGCCTCCACCCTCGGATCCCCCTATAGGGCCATTCCCTGCCTCCGCCATCAGATCCCGGGGGAATACCTGCTACCTCCACTGTAGAATCCCGCGGGACATCTGCTGCCTCCACCCTCGGGTCCTGTAGGACCACCTGCTGCCTCTATCTCCAGCACAGCTGGCAGACCCCCGTGGCCCATGCCAGGCCTGAGTGGCCCTGCCAGGCCCAGGTGAGTCTGGGGGTGTCTGCAGGAGGCCCGTCTCTGTGCCGTGTCCCCGGGGCAGGGCCAGCTCTGGGCACTCTGCCAGCTGTTCCCCGGGGCGCTCGGTTGCTTCCCGCAGCTTGGGGGAGGCTGACCAGGAGGAGCCCCGGCCTCTGGTCTCCCACCTGCTGTGCCCCAGCCCCATCTCTGCGACCCCCCGGGGGCCCCATCTCAGCAGGTCAGGGGGCACTGCCACCGGGGCTGGTCACAGCATGGTCTGTGCTCTCTGCAGCGGCACAGAGAGCCAGGCCCTGCCCAGGGCTCACAGATGACCCTGCAGGACCTTCCGCCCTCAGGGCAAGAGCCCCGGCTGGACTGCCGTGCCCGCTGCTCCCCACACAGGGATGGCGGCCGGCCTCCTCCGTCTGTCCTCCTGGGCCTGGCTGGAGACTTTGGCAATCGCCATACAGAGGGCGGGGCGGGGGTTGGAACCACTGGGTGGCGGTAGGAGCCTTGGGTGCAGTCGGTTTGGGGGTGCATTCTGTCTGTCTTCTCCAGGAACGCTGATGTCCCACTGAGCAGGCACTTTGTTTTGCTTCTACCTCCAGGGAGTGTTTCGTTTCATTTTGTCTGAAAAGAGGGCGGCTGGCCACCAAGGTTACAGGGACCTGAGCTCTAGAATTATAGTATTTAACTTACTTCTTTTGAAAGTCCATTGCAGTTCATGGCAAACTGCAGGATTGCATCTTTTCTCTCTCTTTTCTTTTTTTTAATGTCCCCAGTTTCCCTCCCCTGCCCCCATAGCATCTACAGCAGGGGCTTCTCTCTCTCTCCCCTCACCCCCTCCTTCTCCCTCCCTCCTCTCTCTCTCTCCCCACCCTCCTCTCTTTCTCTCTCCCTCCCTCTCTCTCTCCTACCCCTCTCTCTCCCCACCCCTCCTTTTTTTTTTTCTTTTTGGGTCACACCCGGCGATGCACAGGGGTTACTCCTGGCTCTGCACTCAGGAATTACTCCTGGCGGTGCTCAGGGGACCATATGGGATACTGGGAATCGAACCTGGGTCGGCCGCAAGGCAAGGCAAATGCCCTACCCGCTGTGCTATCACTCCAGCTCCCTCCCCACCCCTCCTTTTGGACATTGTGGTTTGTGATAGACACCGAGAGGTGATCCGATATCTCCCTGTACCAGCTCTCAGCACCAGCCCATCTTTCCTTATAGCCGATTAGTGTTGTGTGTCCGCCCCGTGGATTCTTAACCCAGTCCTCTGTTCCTGGGCTCTCAGGTGGTCTCCAGGCTCTGGCCATCGTGACTAGGCTGTGGTGACCACAGGGGCATGCTGTTTCTCAGGCCAGCATTAAGCAGCTCCTGGGCTAGATGCTGAGAGTGGAAGTGCTGCGTCACACAGAAGCGCGCGTCTTAGTTTTTTTGAATCTTGTTCTCCAAAAGGGCTGAACCAGGCAGGAGGCACTCCTGCCAGCAGCGGTCACCTGGTCACCTGTCCAGGAGCTTCTGTTCCTGCACCCACGGTTGCCGGGACACCCCTCTCTCTTCTGGGTCCCTCCCCAGGAGCGGCACTGTGCTTGCTGGGGAGCGGCCAGCCCCGGAGCCCAGGAAGCTTTGGCACTGATGGAGGCGAACCATCCAAGAGATGGACCTGGGAGGGGGCAGCGTGCAGGGGCCAGCGGCCCGGAAGGGCTCACTGACAGGCACCGGTACCCAGCGGGGACAGGGAGCCCGCAGGACAGGCCCGGCTGGATGCAGCGCTCACCTGCTGGGTGGAAACGCAGAACCTGCCCCAGCACGTGTGTGACTTCCGGTGTGGGCGTGGCCTCCGGTGTGGGCGTGGCCTCCCGGAGAGGGGTGAGGACTTGATGATGACAGCCAGCCCTACCAGCATCTGGGAAGGCGTCCAGGAGGAGGCGTTATTGAGCAGTCAGCAGTAGGTGAGGCCCACTCCGGGTCAGGGCCCAAGCGCCCTGGGAGGATGAGTGCCCCTACCAGGCTACACTGCGGAAAGTCAAGGCCAGCCGGACCTTGGGGTGCGTGGGGGAGCACACTCACCAGCCGGCCCCCCCATAAACACGCGATGACCCAGCCCCGTGCCCGTGAGTTTGCAGCGCAGGAATCTGCCCGGCCTGGCTCCGGCGTGGGGCTGGCGTGGGGCTGACACGAGTCACACTGGCACGGGGGACCCGGGAGGTACGGCCGGGGCGGTCACTGAGGGTTTACGGGTGAGGATGAGGCGACAGAGGGGGTTGTGGGGCACTGGTCAGGCTGGAGGGGACAGCATGACCCAGTGGGGAATGGCCCGTGATCACAAAGTCCAGTGCCATGAGAGCCAGTGGGGGAGGGGGCTGGGGCCACTTTCCAGGCCCAGAGCTGGGGCTTGTGGGATACATCTTGGCTTCTGGGGTGGGGGGTTGGGGTGCACCCGGGAGTCTCAGGGGTCGTTCTGGCTGTGGGGGGCGGGGGGGCATATATAGTGCTGGGGGCGGAAGCCGGGGCCAGCGGGGTGGACGGCCAGCAGCACCTTACCCGCGCTACTATCTCTCTCTCTGACGTTTTCAGGCTTTTTAAAACATAGCAAGGGGGGCTGGAGCAATAGCACTGCGGGTAGGGCATTTGACCCAGGTTCGATTCCCAGTATCCCATATGGTCCTCTGAGCACCGCCAGGAGTAATTCCTGAGTGCAGAGCCAGGAGTAACCCCTGTGCATCGCCAGGTGTGACCCAAAAAGAAAAAAGAAACATAGCAAGGACCCTGCAGAAGAGTTCATCCCTTTCTTCTATAAAGAAGAATAAATAACTGTTAAAAGCAGCAAAACGCAGAGCCGGAGAGGTAGCACAGTGGGTAGGCTGTTTGTCTCGCACGTGGCCGACCGGGTTCAATCCTGAGCATCCCATGTGATCCCCTGAGCCCACCAGGCGTGATTCCTGAGCACTTCCGGGTATGACTCGTAAAACCAAGCCGAAACAAAAAAGGAACAAAAGCGGAGGGCTGGAGTGATAGTACAGTGGCCGGGATGCCTGCCCAGCACGTGGCAGCCTGGGGTTGATCCCTGGCACCCAGTATGGTCTCCTGAGCACCACCAGGAGGAATTCTTTAGTGCAGAGCTGGGAGTAACCCCCTGAGTATGAGCAGGTGTGGCCTAAAAACCAAAAAAAAAAAAAAACCCAAAAAACAACAAGAAGGGTAAGTCCCGAGTGACCTTGAAAACTTCATACAGCTTTCTTTCCCTAGGCGGGGCGGGGTGGCCTTTCTCCTGCGCACCTTGGGGGCTGCTCCCCAGCGCGCTCTGGGCCCCTCCCCCACCGTCTCCACCGGCTCCAGCCCGGGCGCAGAGGCAGCCGCAGACACCGCATAAATATTTGCCCAGCGCAGCGAGCAGATGATGAAATAAATAAAATTGGCATGTTTTATTGCGTGATTGGTGGCCCGTGACTCATCGCTGATGGAGCACTTGGGGAGGTGAGCCTGGAGCTGCCAGGCTGCCCCGTCCGAGGTGCTGGGCTGAGCCCCGGAGCCGGAGTCCGTGCGCTCCCCCAACCCTGCCTGGGAGCGCCCACCGTGGAGCTCTCCCCTCCCGTGGGTGCCACGCGGCGGCGCGCGCTGCCAGCCTGCAGCAAGCCCGCACAGGCCGCGGGGCCCGCGGGGCCGGGAGGGACGGCGGGCTGTTTACAGAGCGCAAGGCGGGGAGGCGCTGGGGAAGCTGCGAGAAGCGCCGGGACCCCCTCTCCCTCCCTGGCCGTCTCCGCACAGCGGCCCCGAGCGCGGCCCGGCCATGGCTCCGCGCCCCGCGCCCGTCTCTGCGCGCCCGTCTCTGCGCCCCGCGCGCGCCTTCCAGCCAGCGGTCCCGGGAGCGGGCGGCTCTGACCCAGACGTCGCTCCGGGATCGGAACTACCCGGCTGGGGACGCCCCCCAGGTGGAGACCCAGCGCTCCTTCTCACAGAAAGTGTAAAGAGATAAAGCCCGCGGCCCCTGCCGGCCGCACTAGATTTTAGATCAGCCCCGAGGGTCGTGGGAGGAAAACAAGCGAATTCCAAAGGGGAAACTTGTGCGCGAAGAAGCCAGAGAAAGGAGTCTCGGGAGGAGGGGCAAGGTGGGAGAGAGGGGGTTTCCAAAGGTCACATCCTGCGCCATGCCCGGTGCGGCACGGGGTGGGGAACGGGGCGGGGGGGGGGGGCGGCTGGGAAGGAGTGGCCAGGCGTGGGGGGCGCTTGGACAGACCCCGCTTCTCCCAGCGCTGAGCCCGGAGTAAGTCCTGAGCACCGCTGGGTGTGCCCCGAAATCCAGAACGGAAAGGGAAAGGGAAGGAAGGAAGGAAGAAAGGGGAGGAAGGGAGGAACGGAAGGAGAAAGGACGGGAGAGGAAGGAAGAGAGGAAGGGAGGGAGGAAGGGGAAGGAAAGAAGGAAGGGAGGGAGAGAGGAAGGAAGGATAGAAGGGGAAGGAAGGAAGGGAGGAGGAAAGAGAAAGGGAGGGAGGAAGTGAGGCAGGATGGGAGGAAGAAAGGGAGGGAGGAAGGAAGGGAGAGAAAGGAAGGAAGAAAGGAAGGAAGGAAGGAAGGGAGGAAGGAAAGAAGGAAGGGAGGAAGAAACAGGAAGAAAGGAAGGGTTTAAGGAAGGGAAGAAGGAAGGGAGGGAGGAAGGAAGAGAGGAAGGAAGGGAGGGAAAGAAAGGAAGGAAGGAAAGAAGGAAAGAAGGAAGGAAGGAAGGAAGGAAGGAAGGAAGGAAGGAAGGAAGGAAGGAAGGAAGGAAGGAAGGAAGGAAGGAAGGAAGGAAGGAAGGAAAGGAGGGAGGTGGGGGGAGGCCACGGCGAGTGGCGGGCCGGCCCTGCGGGTTCTGGCCCGGTGCTAGCAACGCTAACTCCACGCTGAGGCCCGAGGGGCGCAGAGTAGGTGGGAGCAGTCGGCGCCCCCCGCCCGCGGCTTCCTCTCCCCCCTGCGGGCGGCCGGGCGGGCGGGGCGGGGCGCGCGGCGGAAGTGGCGTCGGCGGGCGGGGCGCGCACCTGGGCACCTGGGCGGGCGGCGGCGGCGGCAGAGGTGCGCCATGGAGGGCGACGGGAGCCCGTGGGCCCTGGGGCTGCTGCGCACCTTCGACGCGGGCGAGTTCGCGGGCTGGGAGAAAGTGGGCTCGGGCGGCTTCGGGCAGGTGTACAAGGTGCGTCACGTCCACTGGAAGACCTGGCTCGCCATCAAGTGCTCGCCGAGCCTGCACGTCGACGACAGGTCGGTGGCCGGGGACGCGGGTCCCGCGCGGCGGCGGGTCGGGCCCCCGTCCGTGCGGGCGCGGGTGCGCCCCGAGGGAGGTCCGGGCGCGGGGCGGGGCGCGGGGGCCGGCTGGGCGAGCTCCGGGCGCACGCGGGGGCTCCTGAGCCTCGGGAGGGCGGCCGGGGGCGTGGGGAAGGGCCTCGAGGCGCAGCCTGGTTCCCGGGGGCGCCCCGGGTGCCCACGGTCGCGGGCCCCCCGAAGGCGCGTCCGGCCCGGCCGGGCCCCGCGCGCGCGCCGCTGCGGTCTGCGCCCGGCTTAGAGAAATTGCCGGGCTGGGGATGTGGGCTTTGTCGGCGAGTTTAGAGCGCGCCCGAGCTACTTAGTAATTTAGGCTGGAGCACAAATTGGTGTGAGACGGTGGTTATTTGGGTCGGAAGCACCACCGGCTTGGCCTGGCGAGGCATTCCGGGGGCCGCCGGACCTGGCCGGGGCCGCCTTGGGGGTCTCGTTCTGTCCGGGCCGGCCCGCCCGGGGCTGGGTCTCGCCGCCTTGTTCTCAGGCCCGGCCTCGAGGGAGGAGCTTTGCTTTAACCCGCTTTGCCGCGGTGCCTGACGCCGGCCCTCCCTTCAGAGCGGGCCGGGGGCTGCCCGGTGCCACCCCAGGGCGGTGGGCGCTGGCTGGAGAGGGTTGGAAGGTTTACAGCGGCCCGGGGTGGGTGTGGGCGGTGGTGTGTATTTCTGTGGGGTTTGGGGCAGGGGCAGGAACGTGTCCAAGGAACCTGTGTTGTGTGGGTTGGTGCAGGCCAGGGGGTGCCAGCAGCACCTGCTCTGAGACCGTCTTCCTGGCCAGGGGATAGCACAGCGGGCGGGGCACTCCCCTTGGACCGCCAGCGCCCGTAGGCTTCCCCGAGACCCTGCCGGGGGTGACCCCCGAGTGCAGAGCGGGAGCCAGCCCCGAGCACCCCGGACCGTAGCCCAAACACGGCAGAGAAAACAAGAAAACGGTCTTTCCCGACCTGTGTAGTTGGGGAGGGGGCTGCAGATGGCACAGTGGCCCCATCCCTGCGTCTGCCGCCCCCTCCCCACACACAGAGCCCCGCCTGTGCCTCGTGCCCCAGCACGCAGCAGGAAGCAGGCTTCGGGGGCAGGGCCCCTCCGTGACCCAGCACAGCTCCCGGTGGCTCCTGGCTGTAAGCCTGAAGTCAGCTGCGCTTCTTTGAGACTCGGGTTCCAGGGGCCGGTCATGGAGCCCCGCGGCCCCCGCCCCAGCCTCCCCAGCCCCCCTGAGGCTTCTCTGCTGCCGGGAGGGGCGCCCTGCTTGTTTTGCTGAAATCCAAGCTCCCGGGAGTGGGGCCAGGGCCGGCCTGAAAGTGAGCCCCAGTGCTGGGCCCGCAGCGAGCGGGTCTGTTCTGGGGAAGGCTCGCGCTTCTGGGCCCAGTCGGTGCGGCTGACTCACCGTGAGAATCTGTTATTTCCAGCCCGGAGTGTCGGGTCTGGGTGGGCTGCTGGGGAGGAAGCCCCCGTGAGCAGCATCAGCCCCCCTGGTCGGCACCAGGAGGTCACGGCGGGCTGCACGGCCTGCTGGGCGGGAGCACTGGGTGAGTGGCCATCTCTGGTGGCGGACCCTGGCCCCAAGCAGCTGCTCTGGTGGGGCTCACTTCCCTCCCCTGTCCCCCCCCCTGCAGGCAGTGGGGGGTGGAGGGATCAAGTTCAGGCTCCAGGTGCAGCCCCAGCCCCTGCCCGCACCTCCCCGTGGGAATGGCCTGGGGTCCTTCAGTTGGGCAGGTGCCAGGCTGCAGGGGGCCCTCGGGGGCCAGTGGCGGCCTCCCGGCCCCTCCTCCGTGCCGCCCCTCTACATAGCAGGCTGCCCTGGGAACCACACTTGTGTTTTGGGGAGAGGATGGGGTGTCTGGTTTCAAAGAGCCATGGGGGGGTTGGGGTGGCAGAGAGTGTCTGCCCAGTGCTCCCAAGGTAGGTGCTCTCATCAGCTATGGGGGGCGGGGGGTGTCTGGATGCCCATCTCGGGAGGAGGCGGGACCCGTGGAGTCCTCTGGTGGGCACTGTCACTCTGCGGGGCGCTACCCCCCACCCGGGCGCAGAGGGAACTCCAGAACAGCCGCGGCGGGCGCGGGCCCAGCTTCGGGCGAGCCCCGGCACATCCCCGGGCCGCCGCTGCAGAGCCGCAGTAGGACAAGCCCGTTTCTTGTCAGTTTAAAAATAGCAGTGTGGGAACCCTTGCCGAGCCTGGGAACGCAACTGCAGGCGCACGAGCGAGCCCGGGCGGTGAGGCCCGCTTCCGCTGCCGCCTCTCCAGGTGCTGCCCAGGCTTCCCGAGGGGACCCCCCCGGGGAGATGCCCTGTCCTGCCCCTGGGCAGGAGGGAAGTGGGGAGGACCACGCAGGGGCCAGGAATCCCGAGAAGCCAAGCCGGGCCCCGAGAGATGGCTTGGCCCGCCCGGCCCTGTTCCCCCACAGCCCCCTCGGGAGTCACCCCTGAGTACCGAGCCAGGAGTGTGACCCCCCTGCCCCCCCATGCCCAAAAGCAAAAATAAATAAAAATTAAGGTCAGCAAATTAACCCCGGCCAGCTGGGGCTTCTGCCCAAGTCGGGGCTGGCTGGTGTGGACGGAGTCAAGGGGCCGTGTTTTGGGGACGGCGCCACGGGGCTGGGGGCTGGGGGTCCCGCCGTGCTGACTTCCCCCAGGAGGGAGGGCTGCAGTGACCCTCGGGGATGGATCGGCAGCTCTTCCTGGGCTGGAGCGAACAGCCCTGAGGAAGTGCCGTGCTCCACGCAGGCACTGCCCCCCCCCCCCCCCCCCCCCCGCTGCTAGTTGCTTAGGGGTTCCCAGCCCCTGAGGGCCGAGACTATCTTACCAGGTGCGACCCTCCAGGGAAATCGTCGGGATGTAACCTGTGGTTCCAACAGACTCTCGGACCCCTGGGACCTGCTGGACCCTCGGCCTTGGGCAGAGAGGCTGGACGTTCTTCCTGGGCACCCCAGCAGGGCCGTCCCAGCACCCGCCAGCTGCCTTCTCCGGGAGGGAAGCGGAGTCTCGGCTGGGTCCTTCTGGGGCCGGCAGGGCGCTTGGAGAGAGGGGCTTGGACCCGTGTTAGGAAACCGGCTCTTCCTGGGTTGGTGTGAGGGGGGGTGTGAGCTCCTTTTTGCAGGGTGGGGGGTGCAGGCCTGACGGGGGGAGGGCGATAGGGGTCCGGGTCCCACTTAGCATGGAGCTCTTGTTGGGAAGGTCAGGGGGCCTTGGGGGCCTGTTCCCCGCTCATTGTCCGGTTTCCTGGGGCGGGGTGGGCCTGACTGAGGCGCCTGGGTCTCACCCGAAAACGTGCCTGAGTCCTCAGTTCCCCCTTCAGGGGGCTTGTCCAGGGCCCCCATGCCGGCCCCCACTTCCTCTGTGCTCAGCCCTGCCCTGTGCAGGTCAGTCAGGGCTGGGCCGGCGGTGCAGGGTCTTGGGGCCGGAGGGGGCCTTTTTCTGTTTCATCTGCTTTGCCCCCCCTCCCTCCGGATGCGCTGCAGGCAGAGGAGGGGCCCATCTGCTCGGTCTCCCCCAGCCCTGCAGTGAGCGCGTGTGGGGGTGAGGCCCCGTCAGCCCTGACTGTCCCCTATGGGCCCACACCGCTGCGCCTTATCAGTGCATTTGGGGGCTCTGCGCCTCATCAGTGCATTGGGGGGCTCTCAGGTCATAGACCCTGGGGCACAGTGGGGGGTGATTCTGTGTTGCCTCAGGGAGCTGTGTAGGTCTTTGTGGGGGCTTCTCCTGCTGTCTCAGAAATTACTGTTCGTGGGGCCAGAGCTATAGCACAGCGGGTAGGGCGTTTGCCTTGCACTGGGCTGACCCGGGTTCGATCCCCGGCTTCCCATATGGTCCCCCAAGCACCGCCAGAAGTAATTCCTGAGTGCAAAGCCAGGAGTAACCCCTGAGCATCGCTGGGTGTGACCCAAAAAGCAAAAAAAAAAAGAAAAGAAAGAAATTACTGTTTGAGGTGCTCGGGGGCCGCGTGGCGCCTGCCTCCCCCGGGACTGTCACTCTCAGAGACAGGTGTTGTGCCGGTCCGTCAGGCACTGCTCCTGCCCCTGGCTGGGGAGGGGGCTGGGGGGGTGGCAGGTGCCTCCCAGATCTGGGGCGTGTGTCCCTGTGTGCTGGGGCAGGGGGCGTCTCTGAGTCACTCCAGCAGGCGGCCCCGTTCCCAGACCTAACGGGTCATGTCTGGGCATGTGGCTCTGGAAGTTTCCTTACTAGAGGCAGATCCCAGCGCTGGCTGGAGCCTGGACCCCACCGGTGGGGTGGGCCTGCTGGAATTTCTTTGCTCAGGTTACCTTGGGCCAGGTGTGACTTGGCCGTGTCCTTGGATGCTGTGCCGGGGTCCTGTGGTCGCCCCAGAGCTAGCGAGCCTGCAGGCGGGGAGGGGCCTGCGGGGCAGGTGTGCGCCGAACCCCGGGGGCCCGTGGCATTGGCGCCTGGTGGTCTGGGCCCTGGTTGAGACTCCGCTCCGGCAGGAGGACACAGAGACCTATTCCAGGGTGTCCACGGAGACCTGCTTTCCTCGTGCACAGCGGGATGGATGCACACACACACATGCACGCACACATACACATGCACATGTGTACACATGTACATGCACACACATGCTTTCACCCCCACTCACACACATACACACACGCATGCACACGCATGCACATGCACGCGCACATACACATCCTTTTACCCCCACTCACACACATGCACACACACGCGTGCACACACATGCACATGCACGCGCACATGCACACGTGCATTCACATCCCCCCACACATGTGCACACACATGCACACGTACACATCTCCCATATGCACAAACGTGTGCACACACACGTACATGCACACAAACATACACACACACATGTCCGTCACAGCAAACCCCTCACAGGCTGCTCACACGCCTCCGGCCGTGGCGGGTGACACTCTGATGCTGGGCAGAACAGGATGACATGTCGCAGCTGTGGAAGGAGGGACCTGGGGACACTGGCATCCTTTTTATTTTATTTTTTTTTGCTTTTTGGGTCACACCTGGCAATGCTCAGGGGTTACTCCTGGCTCTGCACTCAGGAATTACTCCTGGTGGTGCTCGGGGGAACCATATGGGATGCTGGGAATCGAACCCGGGTCGGTCGCATGCAAGGCAAACACCCTCCCCGCTGTGCTATCGCTCTGGCCCTGACGCGGCGTCCTTACGCTGGGTGCTTTTCGGGGGCCGGGGCCCGCAGGGGAGCGGATGGTGGTGAGGGTGACAGTGAGGTCACGTGTGTGGACGGGCTGGGTTTAAGGACAGGGCGGAGGTCTGGAGTGGGGGCCAATGGCCGTGACCCTGCCCGGGGCCTTGACTGGGACTGGGTCATCCCTCACGGCTGTTTCTCGGCTCCCCCAGGGAAGAGATTGTGTGGGACCCCCAGCCCAGGGTGCCCAGGGACCCCCTGCGGGTTTCCTTCACGCACCCCCTCTCCCCTGCAGCCCCCCCATGCAGTGGTGTGTGAACAGCCTCCCCATGGAAGGCTCTGGAAGGACGGGAGGGGAGGGTGGCGGCTGGTGTGGGCCGTGCTCCCCTCACGCCTCGGCCCTCCCCAGGGAGCGCCTGGACCTCCTGGAGGAGGCCCGGAAGATGGAGCTGGCCAAGTTCCGCTACATCCTGCCGGTGTACGGCATCTGCCGCGAGCCCGCAGGGCTGGTCATGGAGTTCATGGAGACGGGCTCGCTGGAGAAGCTGCTGGCCGCCCAGCCGCTGCCCTGGGAGCTGCGCTTCCGCATCGTGCACGAGACGGCCGTGGGCATGAACTTCCTGCACTGCCTGTCCCCGCCGCTGCTGCACCTGGACCTCAAGCCCGCCAACATCCTGCTGGACGCCCACTACCACGTCAAGGTGGGCTGCCCGCGCCCGGCTGGTCTGGGCCGGGGGAGGGGCCCTGAGTAGGGGCTCGGCTCTGCTCTGTGCGGGAAGGGTTTCAGGGGCGGGCCGGAGCGGGGGGCGCAGACACGGGCACCCCAGGGTGGCCGCAGGGTCCCTGTCCCTCCCGGAAGGCCTGTGTCCGGGTCTTGCGTCCCTGCTGGTCACCTCTGCCCTCTGCCAGCTGCCGGGGCCCACGGGAGCACTCCCCGCGGTGCTCAGGTGCTCAAACCCAGGTTGGCCACGAGTGAGGCCCACTCCTGCCCCGCGGTGCCAGCTCTGAGGGCCCCGCCCTCGTTTCTGACTCAGAGTGGACCCCCAGCCCCGGTGGGTTGGCCTTGGTGAGCGGGGTCAGCCGCGCTCCCTGCTGCAGGCCCCCAGGGCCGAGCACTGTCCTCGGTGCCCCTGTATGTGGCTTTCTCTCCGCCAAAGGAAAGGAGGGTGACCTGCTGCACTCCCTGGCAGCGGGCACGGTGCCCAGGGCTGTTCGAGGAAGGAGCTTTCGCTTTGAAGGGTAATTGCAGGTGACCCGGGAGCGGGTGTCTCTGTGCGAGGAGCTGGGGTCGGGGTGAAGGAGGGGGCGGGTGGCCTGGCCCGTGCCCATGTGGGGCCTTTGATCTCACACCTGCAGCTCCACTCGGGGAGAGGGCAGAGAGGGGCTGATGACGGCCTGGAGGACTCGGCGGGCGAGCGGGTGGGGGGTCCCCAGGGGTTCTGGGTGCGAGGAAGAGCGCGGAGGTGGAGGAGCGTTCTGGAATCTTGGTTTTGTTTGTTTCTGAGCCACACCCGGTGGTGCTCAGGGCTTACCCCAGCTCTGCCCTCAGGAGTCACTCCTGGCAGTGCTCAGGGCACCATGCGGGGTGCCCGGGTGGAACCCTGGTCGGCTGCGTGCCAGGCAGGTGCCCTGCCCGCCATCCTACCACTCAGGTCCTGTTCTGGAATCTTCAGGGAGGAAAGTGGGAGCCTGGAGGTGCTCAGACACCTGCTCCCCCACTCCTGACACCACCCAAGGGCCTCCAGGAGTGACTGCCAAGCACCGGGCCAGGAGTGAGCCTGCACTCTGGGTGTGGCTGCCAGTCAACACTCAAACACACACACACGTACACAGTCACACTCCCACATTCATGCTCACACACATTCACTCTCACAGGTACACGCTCACACACACGCTCATCCACATTCATGTGTACACGCTCACACACACACTCTCTCACACTCACTCTCAAACACACACACACTCTCACACACTCTTACGTACACACATGCATGCTCACACACACATGCTCACACACTCACACTCACATGTTCATGTTCACACAAGCTTACACACTCACTCTCACACTCTCACTCTTATACACTCACACACTCTCACTCATGCTCTCACACACACACACACACACACACACACACACACACACTCATGCTCACAACACACCACCCTTCCTGAGGGCCCGTCACTGCCCTGCAGGCCCAGCCGGGTGCTGGCTCGTGGTGCCCGGGGGCTGTCCACTCTCCCCTAGGGACCTCCCCTCCCGGCCACGCCAGGCACCCGTCAGCTCTCCTGGTCACTTGCCGGCGGCTGCTCTCTGCCGCCTAATGCACCCGCAGGCCAGGCCTGGTGGCCATCTGGGCCTCCTGTCCCCGTAAAGGAAGGAGGGAGGTCCAGGTAGGGGCCTGGGGCCTGTGGGGGGCTCAGAGCCACCCCCTTTCCCGGCTCCTCCCGTGTCTCTGGTCACCGCTCAGTGCAGGCGGGGGCTGTCGGGCGGGCAGTCAACCCAGGATCCACACACGGGACCTCCCTCCCCCCCACGGGCCCCGGCAGACACGGACTTGATTCCCTTTTTGTTCTGCAGAGCAGCGGGCTGAGCCGGCGCCTCGCCCCCACCGGGCAGGTGCCCTGCTGCCTGCCCAGACTCGAGATACGAATTTCATTTATTTTTACTGGGGCTTTAAGGACCATGCCGAGTGGTGCTCAGTCCCTCCTGGCTCTGTGCTCAGGGTCGCCTCTGAGTGGCCTCTGGGTGGCCGCCCGCAGGGCCGCTCGCCGCGGTACCGTCTCCCCAGCCTGGCAGGCCCAGTTCAGGCCGAGCAGTGCCCACCCGGCCTCAGGTCTCCGGCTGCCCCGGGACCCAAGCGCCAGTCTCTGGGGTCTGGTACTGGCCCCTCACTGCTCTCTTCCCGTGGCCTGGGAGTGGGGGTGCCAGCGGGCCGTGGGGGTCCGCGGTGAGGTCTGGGGCGGGGAGGGTGGCACCAGCAGGGCCTGGGGACTGGGCGCTCTGAGCCCGCACACGGGCGCCGCCGCTCTGGCCTGGCCTGAGTCCGTCGTGTCAGGGGGGGTCGGCCACAGCGAGGGGCACGTGGCCGCAGCCCCCACGCCCGCTGCCGTGTCCTCTGCCGTCGCGGCTCACCCGGTCACTTTGTCGAGCGGCGGCTGGCGAGCCCCCCCCCAGGCCTTCTGCAGGGCTGGAGACCCTGCGGTGACGCTGCCCCCTCAGCCCTGCGGGCATCTCTCGGGGCACCCGGGCTCAGCACAGCCCGTGCCCTGAGGAGACGGGGTTGGTGCTGGCGGCTCCCCGCTGAGAGGGCCCCAGCCTGCGTCCTGGGGGCTCGGGGGCCGGCCTGTACTGGGGGTGGGCGCCGGAGAGGAAGCTACCCCCGCCCGCCGCCATCACCGCCCATCCGGCTTCTCCTGTCCCCTGGGCTGGGGGCTGAGCCGGACACTGCGCCTGGGGTTCGGGGAGGGAGCCCGGGCGGGGGCACTTGGGCGGAGGAGCTGCCGCCGCTGTGTTTTGTTGGCCTTGATGGGAGGCGTGTCCCCAACGTGCCACCACTTGCTGTGGCCCAGCTGGTGCGGCGGGTGGCTCGACTGGCTCGTCCGCTCCCCGCGGCCTCGCCTTTCCCGTTCTCCGGGTCCTTCTCCCGAGGGGGCCGGGTGGGCCCGGCTGCCGCGGCCTCCTCCCTGGGGGTGTGCTGATGGCGGCGTGTCCGTGCCTCTGCCCGCAGATTTCCGACTTCGGGCTGGCCAAGTGCCACGGGCTGTCCCACTCGCACGAGCTCAGCATGGATGGGCTTTTTGGGACCGTGGCCTACCTGCCCCCCGAGCGCATCCGGGAGAAGAGCCGGCTCTTCGACACCAAGCACGACGTGTACAGGTGGGCGCCGCCTCCTGCCCCGCCCTGCAGTGGCCCGGGACCCGGCTCATTCCTGGAGGAGGAGGG
Organism: Sorex araneus; assembly: GCF_027595985.1. Classification (NCBI taxonomy): domain Eukaryota; kingdom Metazoa; phylum Chordata; class Mammalia; order Eulipotyphla; family Soricidae; genus Sorex; species Sorex araneus. The sequence continues at coordinate 51,942,926 of NC_073303.1, forward strand.
AGGGAAGGTGCCCCGGAGCACTGGAGCCCCGAGTCCCAGCACACGTCCTCGCCTGGCGTCCCACGGCCAGAACCAGAGCTGGGCCCTGCATGGGGTGGTGTCGGCCCGGCTGGCTTTGGGGAGAAGTCGGGGCTCCCCTGGCGGGTCTTGCACCCACAGCCCTGCTACGCCCCCACTCGCAGTGCTCCGCCCCTTAGCGCTTTCCCTGAGCCCCGCCCTCCTGCCCGCCCTGCCCCTGGGACCCCCCCCCCAACCTCTGGGGGCAGCAGAGGGCAGCGAGCCGGCGCCCTCCTGGTGCTGGGCCCTCAGCGGGGTGTCCCAGGTGGGCTCCCCAGGACACACGTCCTCGTCCTCATCCCCCGCTGCTCAGGAGGGCTCAGGGTCACAGCCCGTGCTACTGGCACACGCGGTGCCCTCCCTGCACCAGCTCGCACATGTGAACACCTGCCAGTACGCAAGCATGACCACCTGCTAGCACGCAAACATGAACACCCACTAGTACACACATGTGAACACCTGCCACCTGCCGGCACATGTGACCACCCGCAGGCACACACATGTGACTGCCCGCCACCTGCCTATGCTCACATATGGTTCCCACCCGCCAACACTCACCTGTGAACCCCCCCACCCCCAGCTTCGCCATCGTCATCTGGGGCATCCTGACGCAGAAGAAGCCGTTTGCGGGTGAGTGTCTGGGGGGCCGGGCAGACTCGGGCACCGTGTTGGGGGAGGGGCCCCCGGTGTGCGCGTCCCGTGCCAGCTCTCGTGCCGGCTGTGTCTGGCGCAACCACAGGCCCCACCTCCGAGCCAGGCACTTTCGCGGCACTCCACGCACGTCTCCGCGGTGTGGTTCTGGAACGTTCCATCATCCCGCAGGCACAGCCGTGCCCTTGACCTCCCTCCCAGCTCTCCGTCCCCGGGGCTGCCAGTGTTTCTCTCGGGGCTGTGCTAGTTCGGAGCACTCCAGTTTGCTTTCGCAGGTGCTGGGGGCTTCTCCTGGGTCTGCCCTCAGGACCAGGCCAGGGGCCTCGGCGGTCCCTGGGGGGGCGAGGACCAAGTCAGAGCTGCACGCAGGGCTGCTCCTCAGTCCCCGTGTGTGCTCTCCCTCTCCTTCCCTCCCTCTCTCCCCTCTCCCTCCCCCTCTCTGCTCTCTTCTCTCTCTTCCCTGTCCTCTCTCTTCTCCCTCCCTCCCCTCCCCCGCGTGCCCTGTGGTGTGTCCAGACACCTCCAGGTCCTGCGCACTGGCATGTGGTGTCCTGGCCTCTGTCTCCTCCCCACCCCCCCCCGTTGCCTCGGCTTCCTGTGGCCAGTGAGGTTTTCCTTCTTTGAACTCTGGGGGCGTGTGGGCTGCTGTGTGCGGGGCAGGAGCAGCTGTTTAGTGGGTGAGCACTGTGGCCTGAGTCTGGAAGGTGGCAGCTTACTGGCCCAGCCTGGCTTGGCTCACGGTGATGCCGCCTGGGGCTGGGGGGTAGCGGGGGCTGAGGGTCACCGCAGAGGGCAGGGCGGGGTCGCCCGGGCCCGGGGCCCTTCCCTGGCCGGGCTGGGATCTGGCAGAGTCTCCTTCCCCGGGGTCCCTGACGCCCCCACGCTGCCCGCAGATGAGAAGAACATCCTGCACATCATGGTGAAGGTGGTGAAGGGCCACCGGCCGGAGCTGCCGCCCGTGTGCCGCGCCCGGCCCCGCGCCTGCAGCCGCCTCCTGGGCCTGATGCAGCGCTGCTGGCACGCGGACCCCCAGGAGAGACCCTCCTTCCATGGTGAGGCCCGGGGCGGGGTGCCCGTGCGGGGGGCGCACGGAGGGCGTGGGGGCCTGCTCCCCGTGACCCGGGTGTCCTCCCCAGAGATCACGTCTGAGACCGAGGGCCTGTGTGAGAAGCCGGACGAGGAGGTGCCCGAGACGGCCCAGGAGCCCGAGCCCAGGAGCGAGGTGAGGCTGAGGCCTGGCACTGGCCTTCCGGGGGCACCAGGCTGAGAGCCCCTGGCCAGCCGCCGGGCTCGGGCTCCTCAGGGAAGGAATGGCGGGACCCAGCCCGCCCCGCCCCGCCACCCCCATGCTGTGTCCTCGTGCCCGGGGCGCCCGTGCCACTGAGGTGCGACCTGCAGCCGGGCGGGCGTGGCGGGGCGGGCCGGAGGGTTTATGGGGCTGTGTCTGGCCATATATGGGCACGTGTGTCGGGCGGGGGCAAAGGTGCTAGGCAGGTGATAGGAGGCGCAGCCCCACCCGGCCAGGTATGTGGCAGGTGTGTGGCAGGCCCGGGGCAGGGACCCCACAGCTCGGCCCTGGAGGGGGGGGGGGCTCGGTCCCCGGCCGCTCCACACCCCACTGCTCAGCGGAGAGCCCGGAGCCGTTGGCCACATGACGCCGGTGTCTTCCTGCCCACGTGTCTACCGCCAGAGCCCAGTCACGCTGGCCAGGGCTCAGCCCTGGGGTCTCCACCTCCTGCTGTCCCCGCCCCCCGCCCCAGTTGTCAGTGCTCGTGTGTGTGTAAGTGTGTGAGTGGAGGAAGAGTATGTGTGAGGGTAAGTACGTGTGTGAAAATGTAAGAGTGTGTGTGTATTCCCGGTGCCCCTACCTGTGTGCGTTGGTGTGTGGCCTACACACTCACATCCTCATGCTCTCTCACCCTCGCACACTCACACACACTCTGGCACACTCACCTCTTACATACTCTCACTCCTACACTCACACATTTATGCATATACACACGTGTTTCCACGTGTGCACGTCTGTATATGTATGTACGTGTCTCCGGGTCTGTATCTGTGTATGTATGTGTCTATGTGTGTCTGTGCATCTGTGTATGTGTGTCTGCGTACAGATGTATATATGTGTTCCTGTGCATCCGTATGTAGACGTATGTGTGTCCATGTATAGATGTGTGTGTTTGTGTGCCTCTGTCCTCGTGTGTCGATGTGTGTCGATGTGTGTGTCTGAGTGTTGTGTACAGTCGTGTGTGCCCCTGTGTGTAGATGGGTGTGTCTGTGTGTGTTGTGTACAGTCATGTGTCTGTGTGTATCTGCATCCATGTATAGACGTGTGTGTCTGAGCGTCGTGGACAGACGTGTCTGTGTGCCCACGTGGCTCAGCCCCCTGGTCCCACAGGTGCCCGTGCCCGCGCCCCTGAAGCGTGCGTCTGCGCCCCCGTCTGACGACTGCAGCCTGGCCGAGCTGCTGTCCCAGCTGGACTCGGGCGTCTCGCAGGCCCTGGAGGGCCCTGAGGAGCTGAGCCGCAGCGCGTCCGAGTCCCGGCTGCCGTCCGGCAGCAGCGACAAGAGGCTGTCGGGGGTGTCGTCCGTGGACTCGGCCTTCTCCTCCCGGGGCTCCCTGTCCCTGTCCTTCGAGCGGGACCCTTCTAGCACGGGTGAGTGGCCGGCGTTGGCGGGGCGGGGCGAGCAGCGGTGGGGGGGGTGGGCAGCAGGGGGACTCTGCCCCTGCACCTGTGCTTGCTGCCCCCTGCTGCTGCCCAGCGGCCCCGTGGCCCCCCCGAGCTGTTGGGACGGTTTCGCGTCCACTGTGGGCTGTGGCCCTTCCTGCCTCGCCCACCCAACTGCACCCGGGCCAGGCCCCAGAGCGTCCCTCTGCTCTCTGCGTCGCCCCCCGAGCTTTGCGGGGGCTGCACTGTTCGGGCTGTGTTGCCAGGGGCACCTTGGAGCCCTGAGCGGGTGCCCCCGGGGTGTCTGTCTTGTGGGGCGGCCGCAGGGGATGCTGGCCATGGGGAGGCTGGTCACGGGGAGACGGGGCTCACGTGGGGGGTACCCTGGGAGACACACCGGCCACGTGTGGGGACGCCTGGCTCTGAGGAGGCCGTGGGTGGTGGCCAGTCTGACTCTCACTGCTTTGCCCACAGACCTGGGCACGACGGACGTGCAGAGGAAGAAGCTGGTGGAGGCGGTGGTGAGCGGGGACACGGGGCGGCTGATGAAGCTGCTGCAGCCGCAGGACGTGGACCTGGTGGTGGACGGGGGCGCCAGCCTGCTGCACCTGGCGGTGGCCGCGGGCCAGGAGGAGTGCGTCAAGTGGCTGCTGCTGAACCACGCCAACCCCGACCTGGCGGACGGGCGGGGCGCCACGCCGCTGCACGCGGCCGTGGAGAAGCGGGGCCGCGGCATCCTGGAGCTGCTGCTGGCGCGCCGGGTCAGCGTGAACGCGGCCGACGAGGACCGCTGGACGGCCCTGCACTTTGCCGCGCAGAACGGGGACGAGGGCAGCGCGCGGCTGCTGCTGGAGAGGGGCGCGGCGGTGAACGCGGCGGACGCCGAGGGCCGCGCGCCGCTGCACGTGGCCTGCCAGCACGGCCAGGAGGCGGTCGTGCGCGTGCTGCTGCGGCGCGGGGGGCGACCCAGGGCTGCCCGCCAAGGGCGCGTGGCTGCCGCTGCACTACGCCGCCTGGCAGGGCCACCTGCCCATCGTCCGGCTGCTGGCCAAGCAGCCGGGGGTCAGCCTGGACGCGCAGACGCTGGACGGGAGGACGCCCCTGCACCTGGCCGCACAGCGCGGCCACTACCGCGTGGCCCGCGTCCTCATCGACCTGCGCTCGGCCGTGGACGTGTGCACCCTGCTGGCGCAGACGCCGCTGCACGTGGCCGCCGAAACGGGCCACACCAGCACCGCGCGGCTGCTGCTGCACCGCGGGGCCTGCCGGGACGCTGTCACCGCCGAGGGCTGCACCGCACTGCACCTGGCCGCCCGCCACGGCCACCTGGCCACGGTCAGGCTGCTCCTGGAGGAGCGGGCGGACGTGCGGGCACGCGGCCCGCAGAACCAGACGGCGCTGCACCTGGCCGCCGCCGCCGGCCACACCGAGGTGGTGGAGGAGCTGGTGCAGGCGGCCCGGGGGCTGGGCCTGCAGGAGGAGCCGGGGCTCCGGGCGCCCCTTCGCGTCTCCTGGGGCCGGCCCCACGCCACGGCCGTGGAGACCCTCAGCAGGCGCGTGCGGCTGCGCGGCCCTGCCCCGCTCCTGCGGAGAAGCAAGACCTAGGGGTGCCTCGGGCATGGGGGCTTCCGGCAGGGGCCCCCGGACTCTTCGGGCAGCGGCTGAGTGAGCCAGCGGCCAGGCTGGCCGTGGCGCTGGAGGCGTGGGCCCCGCGTGGCCTCTCCGTGGCAGAGGGCGTGGCCTGAACCGTCTGCTCTGAGTGGCCAGCACTGGCCCAGGGGGCGGAGCGGGGGCTGTCCAGGGCTGGCTCAGGGCACAGAGGCCGGGGGACGCTTCCCCCCCTCTGTGGGGAGGGCTCTGCCTGCGCCTTGCCCTGTGCAGCGCCGCTGGCCCTGGGAGGGTGGACAGCGAGTCCTGAGCAGTGGCCGATGTCACCTCTGAGAGCCGCGACCTGGTCGGTCAGCCTGCGTGGGGGCCGCTGGGGACCCCGGGAGCGGCCAGCTCTCCTGTGTCTTTCAGCCGAAGACGTGTTACTTGTTTTTAAAACTCTAGAGCCAAAAAAAAAAAAAAAAGGTAAATATTCCGGAGAATCTCTGGAACCTTCTCGGTTTCAGAGTGGGGGCGGGGGTCGCCCGTGAGGCGAGTCCCTCCTCTGTCATTCCCCTCCGGCTGGCATCTCGGTAGGGTGGCGGTTTGGGTGGGGCGGGGGTGGGACCCTAGGCTTCTGGGGCGCCCCTGGCAGCCCTTGTAGCTGCCCCGGACACGGGGTCCCAGCCTCTCCCCTGTGGGCTTGGATTTGGGTCAGAGAAATGCCGTGTAGACGTGAGTGGTGGCTGCAGCCCCCTCCCCGCGCCCGTGGCCGACATGGGGGCCTGCCTCCGACACACGTGTCCCGCCGTGGGGCGGTCTGGGGGGCTGCGGGCCTGCTGTGTGTGACCTGACGTACTGTGTGTGTGGGTGTGAATCTGGACACATCCTCATTTTCCAGGACGGGAGATGCCCAGACTGTGGACCTGGCCCTGTTTTAACGGGCCTCAGACCTGTACTCGTGCTGTTGTATTCCGCGCCGTCAATAAAGCGAGTGTTCTTCCCAGTGGGCCTCTGTCCTTCTGTCCTGGTGGTTGGGTCACCCCTGCAGTGCTCAGGGCTTACTCCCAGCTCCGTGCTCTGGGGCGGGGGCTGGGGATCGACACTGTGCCCGGTTTTGAGCCAGGGTCTGTATGTGTGCCAGGCACACGCCCTTCCCCCCGTCCCCCCTCCCCGGCCCCCCAGACTCCGTTTGCTTGGGGACAATACCCGGGCACTGTGTCAGCCCAGGTTCCTGGGTCCTGCGTCGCCGCGTCCTGCGGGCACTCGGGGAGGGCCCCGAAGACCCGAGGTGTCGCTAGGTCTTTCTCTGGCTGAACTTCGCACTTGGAGCATGTCCTTCGTCCAGAGCGCCATGATGTACAGTCCTGCTCTCGGTGGGGTCTCGCGTCCAGCGGAACCTCACACAGGCCAGTGTCCGCTGCTGCCACTGTGGCCTCGGCAGCCCCGCCTGCTGCCCAACTTGGTCAGCGCGTTCTGTGGACGAGAGCCTGCGCTCGGGGATCATTTCAGGTTGCCGGCAAGAGAGAAGCGGCTTGGGACTCGGCGTTCTCTCTACCTGGGCTTCCCGTGTGTTTACCTCTTACCTCACTTGGGTACGTCAGGTGTGATTTTTTTCCTCCTGTGTCTTTCACCATCTAACCACTAGGCTACCCATCCATCTGTTCGCCTGCCCCTGCTGCCATCCATCACTCGTCCCTCCATCTGATGCCCCTCTACCTGCCTGTTCCCCGTCCTTCCGGTCACACCCGCCCATGCGCTCACCCCCCTACTCCCCTGCCCACTGTCCCCACCTCCAGAGCAGTGTTGATGCCTCTGGTGTGTATGTCCCCTGAGGAAGGACCCCTCCCACGGGACCGCCGGAATCGGCAGTCCACATGCGCCCAGCTCGGCTGTCTGAGTCCCGAGGCCTTCCCGCTTTCCTGCCTCTCTCAGAAGCAGCCTGTCTGCCTCCAGGGCAGGGCCAGGGCGGTTGGGGTAGAGAAGGGAGCACTGTGACACAGATGGTTGGAGGGGATGGTCTGGATGGGAGATGTGTCCTGAGAGTGGGCAAAGGACAAACATGATGGCCTCTTGCCAGCTGCATTGCAAACCATAATGCCCAAAGGGGACGGAGAGGGAGGGGGAGGAGGAGGGAGGGAGAGAAGGAGGAAGGGAGAATGGGAGAGGGAGGGAGAAAGGGGGAGGGAGAAAGGGAGAGGGAGGAAGGGAGAATGTGAGAGGGAGGGAGAAAGGGAGGGGGAGGGAGAAAGAGAGGGAGGGAGAGGGAGAGGGAGAGAGGGGGAGGGAGAAAGGGAGAGGAAGGGAGAAAGGGGGAGGGAGAAAGGGAGAGGGAGGAAGGGAGAATGTGAGAGGGAGGCAGAAAGGGAGGGGGAGGGAGAAAGGGAGAGGGAGAGAGGGAGGGAGAAAGGGAGAGGGAGGAGGGAGGGAGAGGGAAGAGGAGGCAGACTGCCGGTGGCGGGAGGGAAACGGGACACTGGGAGTGGGACACGCACTGGCGGCGGGGTGGGTGTTGGAACGCCTTGTGACCAAGTCCCACTGTGAGAGCTTTGCAACTTTGTATCCCACGGTGGGTCAATAAAAAAAGGAAATAGTATCCTTTGCAGATGGGAAGAGACGGAAGGGGGGGTTGTGTCCTGGCTGCCACCCACGGCCTGGCAGCGGGAGGACTGCCCTGGGGCAGAGCTGGTCACTGCGACCTGCCCTCCCCGGGCTCGCGTGGAGGGCACCTTGGCCTGCGCTCCTGGAGCACTGAGCTCCCTCGGCTCGTGAGCGTGGGCTGTTCCATGGCACTGTGCTCTTGCTGTCCTCAGTGTGATGGCAGCGGCGTCCACTCGGTCGGTCACCCTTAGTCACCCTCCATGCCCTTGAGTGCTGCGAGACCGGAGGGTGGGGGCTCTGCCTGCGCCTAGCTGCACGGTGGTCAGCGCTGCGTCCAGTGAGCGGGCGGCCAGCAGCTGTGCTGTGGTCAGCGCTGCGTCCAGTGAGAGGGTGGCCGGCAGCTGTGCGGTGGTCAGCGCTGCGTCCAGAGAGTGGGTGGACGGCGGTCATGGCTGTGCCGTGGTCAGCCCTGTGTCCGGAGAGCGGGTGGCCGGCGGCCGGGAGGAGGCGGGTCAGGGCTGCACCCTGGGACCCGGACTGCTGTCTTAGGTCGACCCCCTCACTCCAGCAGCCCAAGGTCGCCATCTCTGCCCGTGGGGGCCTGGGGACCCCCCGGAGTTGCCCCCACCCCAGGGACGCTGCTCTCCTTCCTGCTGCCCTGTGGGGATCCCGCAGTCAGTGGCGCTGAGTAAGTGGGTGCAGCTCCCGGGAGCCGGTTTGTCCTGCCTGTCCCCCGCCCAGACCCCGGGGCCTTTCCTGGCAGCCGCTCCCCGGGGCTGCCCTGAGCACTGTCCCCCTCCTGCTCACTCCCGGCCACTCCTTTCAGTTCAGGGCCTTTTTGTTGTTGTTGTTTATTTTATTTGGGGGGCCACACTGGCTGTGCTCGGGGATCCCTGGAACAGAGAGGGCAGGGGGGACAGAAAGCTGGTGCCCTGCACCCCGCTTCTGCGAAATGCCTCGGACACGGGCCGGTGGTCTTCAGGGGCTGGCGAGGAGGATGGGGTGTCTGGTGACAAGGAGCACGGGGGCCACCCTGCCCCGCGCCCCTGGGAAGGACGTGGGCTCTCTGCGGCCAGGCAGTGGCCTTCTGCTGCCCCGACCGTCTCCAGCTCCTGGCAGACTCCATGGGGAGGACCCTGCCGGGTGGGGTCTGCGCCCTGGGTGAGGGGCAGCTCGGGGTAGCCCTGCCCTGCTGAGAGCGGCAGAGAAGAGCACTCCAAGATGGGAGCATGGGGGCACCCGGGCCAGTGAGGGGCAGCTCGGGGTGGGGGGACGGGCACCCGGGCAGGTGAGGGCCAGCCTGCATGAAGGACAGTGTGAGGGCAGCCGTGGTCTCACGGTGGTCTTCATGGGTGGTCTCAAAGGGTCTCTCTCTCTCTCTCTCTCAAAGGGGACTCGGGCCGTCCTGGCCGACCAAGACCCAGAGCCTCGGTCAGGGCCATGGGGTCCTGCAGGGATGTGTGGCCTGGAGCGAATGGTGCGGGTTCTGGCCGGCCAGCAGCTGGGGTCGGTCGGGACTGACACCCTCATACCCACCGCGGGCCCCTCTGGGGGCAGTGCAGGGACGGCGGCTCAGACAGGGGCTCCCCCCACCCCAGGGCTCACAGGCAGGCAGGGGCTGGGGGAGGGGGTCTGAGCCTGTCCCCCACAGTGCGGACGGAGAGAGGCGCCTGTGATTTGATTTTATTCTTTTTTTATGGTTCCACTTGGCTTTATTTATTTATTTATTTATTTATTTATTTATTTAATTGGAATCACCCTGAGAACAGTTACAAAGCTTTCCAGTTTAAGTCTAGGTCATACAATGATCAAACCCCCATCCCTTCACCAGTGCACATGTTCCACCACCAAGAACCCCAGTATCCCCCCATCCCACCCCTCCCCCCGCCTGTGTGGCAGACGATTTCCATTTTACTCTCTCTCCGCTTTGATCACATGCAATATTTCGACAAAAGATCCACCATTATTATTTGGAATTTTTCCCAACAACCAGACCTGCCAAAAAGGCGTCACTAGATGATTTGTTTTCTATTGCTGGTTATGAAGGGCGTATAACATCAAGCGGCCGCGGGATTTTGGATTTCTGATATTTTAGTAGTAAGCCTGGAGGGGGCGAGGGGCCCGTTCCACTCCCCACCCCATGAGGCCCCAGTCTCGTCACTGCAGCCTCATACCTGGCTGTCCAATAGGCTCTGAAAAGGTGGCGGCCACTGCGCCTTCCGGGAGAAAAGGCGGAAGGGACAAACGCCTTTCCCCACCGGGGTGGCACGGCGCCATAGTTTAATGCTCAGTCCAGAGGCATTTCTGCCAGAAGCCGCTGGGTTCCGAGGCTGTTCTGTGTGTCTCTGGGATCGTGGCCGTCCAGGAGCCAGGAGCCTTCGGTTTGATTTTTAATCTTTATTTTTTAAAATCACTTTTACTTATCTATTAACATGTTTCTAACCGGGTCACAGTGAGATAGACCGTCACAACGCCCTTCACGGTTGGGCTCAGTCGTGCGGTATCCAGGCGGCCCCTCCCCCGTGCACATTTGCACCAGCAGTGCCCAGGTTCCTCGCTGGCCGCTGTGGCGGGCACCTTTCTCCTCTCTCTCTCTAAGGGTCTTTAAAGCGCGCCGCTCTCGAGGCTGCCGGCCGCAGACCTGGGGCAGAGCCGTGCTGCCCTTCTAGACTGAGGCCGCCTGCAGCTGACCCCCGTCTTCTGTTTGGGGGGCACCTGATTAGGCAGGGCCCACCGGCACCGAAGGCCCTGACCCCTCCTCCGGGTCCTTGGTGTCACACGGCTGTTTGGCATTAGATGCTGAGCCTGTCCTCACCCCTCCCTCCAGAAGGTGCCGCAACGCAGGCCTGAGCTGGTGCCCAGCTGAGCTGGCCAGAACTGACCATCTGGTCCCGTTGCCCAGTCCCGCAGCCCTGGTCACTGAGGCCACAGGGAAGACTGAAGCCCCGCTCAGGCCCCCCAGTTAGTAGGAGAGGGTCACCCCCAGGGTCAGGCGCAGGGGGGACATGACAGAGAGGCTCAGGCTGCCCTCCCCGCCGGCCCCCGGCAGCCGCCCCTGCTTCTCCGGCACATTTGGGCCCCGTGTCCCGGCCGAGCCTGTCGGGGCCTGTCCCGAGGGGCCGCCCTGCTCCCGCTCAGCTCCCGGAAGGCTGGGGACAGGCAGGTCGCCTGGGCTGGGCAGGGCAGGGTCAGGCACCAGGGGCCTGGGCGGGCGGGGCCGGCAGGGAGAATTGGGGTCTTGTCCTCACCCTGCGGGAGTGGGAGGTGGGGCAGCTGGTCTGGCCTTTTTAAAAAATATTTATTTATTTATTTGCTTTTTGGGCCACACCTGGCGAAGCTCAGGAATTACCCCTGGCGGTGCTCAGGGGACCACATGGAATGCTGGGAATCGAACCCGGGTTGGCCGCGTGCAAGGCAAACGCTCTCCCTGCTGTGCCATTGCTCTAGCCCCAGGTCTGGCCTCCTGCAGGCCTGGGTCTGACCTAAGCCCCCAGTGTCTTTACCTCCTCCTCTCGGAGCTGCCCGCTGCCCCCGCCCAGGTCTCTCAGCTGACCACTACCCGGGACCACCCTGGACCCTGCACAGCCTCCTACTCTCGTTTCTGGGACGGTCCCCGGCCGGGCTATGCCCCTCATGCTCAGCCGCTCCATCCCGGGTGCCCACCAGCCTCTGTGGGAGGACAGCACCCCCTGTCACCTGGCACGCCTGGGACCAGGACAGGGGCGGCCCTCGCTGCAGAGAGCAGTCGAGGAGACGGGGAACCAGGGCCCAGCTTCCTCGGTTGCCTGTATGAGAAGCTCATATGTGTTGGAGATAGCAGGACTGTGTGCATGGATATGTGTGCGTGTGTGTATGTGCATGTGTGTGCATGCATGTACGTGCATGTTGTGCATTTGTGTATGTGTGTGTGCATGCATGTGTGTATGTGTGTGCGTCTGTGTCAGTCATGCCTGTGTATGTGTGGGTCATGCCTGTGTGGGTTCTTACGTGTCTGTATGTGCGCATATACAGACACACATGTGAAAGTGGGCACACAAGCATCACATGATACATGACATGTGTGCATATATGCACATATACAGCATGGTGGCACGTTTGCACCTGCATGTACATGTATGCATGTGTTCCGTGTGGGCACATCTACACATGAACACATGCATACATGTACATGCAGGTGCAAACGTGTGCCACACATGCAGTCCTGCTTCCCGGAATTCTAATCCTCTGGCACTTCAGGTGCAGAGCAGCTTTCCCTGGAGGCAGGTGCCAGCCCAGCGGGAGTGGCCGGGGAGGCGGGTGTGCTGGGGCAGGCTGAGGGGCGAGGGGCCGCCCGCAGGCAGGGCATGAGCCTCAGCTCAGGGGCAGTTGCGGGGAGACTCCAGATTGGTGCCAACCTCCTGGGCCTTCAGCCCACGCCTTGGGGTGCCACCCATGGTGGGCAGAGGGCGCAGGGCCGAGGGGTGTGGTGGGATTCCAGCCGGGAGGCCTGTGGGAGGGTGTGGGGGCCCGGAGAGTGGGAGTGGGCTGGAAAAATAAGGGTCAAACCAGGTCTGTTTGGGGGTGAGGGAACAGGGGGTTTGGGGTGAGGTGAGGGCTGCAGGGAGGCGGTACATGTGTGATTCTGCCTGCTGGGGGATTCTAGAACATTCCGACAGATGGATGTGCCTGGGGCCTGGGGCCCGGGGCCTGTGCACTGGCCCAGGGCTGCCCTCCCCCTCCTGGCCTCACCCCTGCCTGGCTGACACTCCGGCTGTGGCCCTGAGGCTCCCGTGGCTGAGGGGCCCCCAGGGGGCAGGGTTGGAGGACCGAGGGAGGCCATGACCCTTCTCTGACTTCCGACCCTTGACCCCAGCAGGTGTGCTGTCTCCCAGGCAACGGGAGCCGTTTACAAACAGGCAGGGCTGGCCCTGCGTGGCAGGTGCGGAAAGTGCCAGCGCGGAGCTTTATCTCCAGCACCCGGGCAGGAAGGTGTCGCAGAGGTGCAAAGAGCTGCCTCTGTCCTTGGGGAGTCAGCAGAGCGGCGGGCGTGGCGAGGCTGCCCAGAACCTGCTTTCCCGGCACCCCAGGGAGCAGGTCTGCGGGGAGCACCTCCAGCTGGGAGGTGTCCTTGGCTTTCCTCAGGGTGGCAAAACGGCTGCAGGGGCTCCAGCCATCACATCCTCACAGGACATCCCCTCAGGGAGGCGGTGGCCCCGGCTGCTCTCCTCACAGGCCTTTGATCCGGGGACCCCTCTCGCTGCAGCAGCCCTCGGACACCTCTCTGCGCGTGGACAGGGTCCAGTGGCACAGTAGGTGCTCGAGAGAAGGGGGCGAAGGGCCGAGGTTTGTGGCATCTGGGCCCTGCAGGCCAGCCTGTCCCCTCCCCACTGAGCATTCACCCCTGCCCTCACGTCTGCGCCCGGCAGTTCCCGGGGAGGGGGTCAGCTGACGCCTTCCCAGGACAGACAGCGAGGCCTGAGTCCACTCAGCCCTGACCCTGGGCCCAGGTGAACGTGGACCGCAGCACCAGCTGGACGGTGGGGCCTCGCGCCTGCTCCCCCGGGGAGGAGCTGAGGAGAGCAGGACCTGGTGTGCCGACCCCTGAGAGGCGCTGAGAGACCCTGCCCCGTGCTCTGTCCAGGGGCGTCTCAGGGTCACCTGGGCAGGGAGGAGCTGGTAGCGGGGACGCGCCCCTCCCCGAAGCCCCCAGTGTAGAGCAGGAGTGCTGGGGGCTGGCCAGGGCCCCCAGGGTCTCACACTGCAGGAGCTCGGCCAGGCTGCCGCGCCCCCCCCACCCCTGCTGGCCAGGGCCTGTTTTCCTGGCAGGGGGAGATCCCCGAGGGTCACCTGGACCAGCTGCGGCGCGTGGGGACGGGTGCCGCTGTGGGGACTCCCCCTGCGCCGTGTCCTCCTGGCCTAGAGCTGGGGTCTCGGCGGCCTGTGGGGGGCAGGTGGGGAGCTTCCGTGCCAGGGCCCCCCCTGCCCTGGCCCGGGGCCCGGGTCCTCGAAGTGCCACCCTCTGCTGCAGGGCGGGCTAGTGACTCACGGGCCGGGCAGACAGGTCCACCCAGCCCTGCCCTCTGACACAGCGGCCGGGGGAAGCGCTCTGGGAAACGCCACAGACTGGGGAAAAGGAAACCCGGCCAGACCCCCAAAGCCCACCACCTACCACGGAGGGCCGCTGACCGCCTGGTGACCCTCGCCCGGCAGGATGCCACCGGGCGCCCATTCATGCAGGAGGGGATGCTGGAGGTCGTGAGCGGGGACAGGGTGAGGACCCAGAGAGCAGAGCCAGGGCACCCTCAGCCAGGACCCCCTCAGCGTGGCCCTGAGGCCCCCAGGCCCAGTGTTGGGCTCCCTGGGAGATGGTGGTCTCGTGGGCTAAGAACTAGACGTGACGGTGGTCTCCTGTGAGGGGCTTATCGGCTCTAGGGCGGGATAAAATAACCTTCACACATTTTCACACATTTTTCTTTAACGAAACCTTTTTTTTTTTTTTTTGCTTTTTGGGTCGCACCTGGCAATGCACAGGGATTACTCCTGGCTGTGCACTCAGGAACTACCCCTGGCAGTGCTCAGGGGACCATATGAAATGCTGGGATTCAAACCCGGGTCGGCCGCGTGCAAGGCAAACGCCCTACCCGCTGTGCTATCACTCCAGCCCCTCTTTAATGAAACATTTTGGGATTTTTTTTTCCTTTTGGGTCACACCCGGCGATGCACAGGGGTTCCTCCTGGTTCTGCACTCAGGAATCACACCTGGCGGTGCTCAGGGGACCCTATGGGATGCTGGGGATCGAACCCGGGTTGGCTGCGTGCAAGGCAAACGCCCTACCTGTTGTCCTATTGCTCCAGCCCCTGGGATCATTTTTAACGCATTAGATAACAAGCCACGCAAGACAAATCATTTAGGGTCTGCTTTTGTGACGGGCTTGGGTGACAATGGGGAAACTCGAAACAATGGTGGTGGACAGGTGTTATGGCGGTGGGGTTGGCGCTGCAATATTGAATGTAACAAATTACTGGGAACTTCTTTATAAAAATAAAAGTAAATTGGAAAAAAAATAAAAGGATTAGACACGACCCCCAGAGGGCGGATGAGAGGAAATGAGCTTTAGCTGCTTGCGGGCTCAGTGTGTCCGGGGACCAGAGGGCCGGGCGGGCTGAGCCCCGAGCAGCCCCCACACGTGGGGCTGGGGGCTCCTTCCCGCAGCCTGGGCCCGCCTCGGCCATCTTGGGGGGGAGGCGCTTTGTCCAGCCGGCGCTGGCCCTGGGCCCCCACCCGGGACCGAGAGCCTCCTCACCAGCCGAGCCCCTGCATTACAGCTCGCCGGTCAGGGCTGCAGAGGACGGTGGGAGGTTCCCGGCACGGAGACATCGTCCTGCTGCTTCCAGGCTTCCTCCCCGGAGCCCAGCGGGCCGTGGACGGCACATACGGTGTCACCAGGCTCCTGCGGGCTCCCGGCTCGTGCTCGGAGGCTGGCTGGCACTGACCCGCCCCCGCCCCCCGGTGAGCTGAGGCTTCAGCTCCTGCGGCTGTGCTGGGCCCAAGGTCCCCTCAGCTGGGTGCTGGTCTTTCCCCAGGGCTGGCCACTGTGGGTCTCGGGCCAGTGCCCTGTACCCAAGGACCCCTGGACGGGAGGAGGTGGCAGCCTTACCCTTACAGTGGCCCCAAGGCCATGCTGGACACCGTCCCCACTCCCCTGAGCCTCTGTGCAGGGTCTCGGTCACCTGGCTGTGGGTGTCCAGGGTGCCAGCTGGAAAGGGGCCGGGAAGGTTTCCGGGCCTCCCAGGACCCTTGTCACATGCAGGGACTCGGCACAGCCCTGGGAGCCGCTGCGTCCAGGTTTAGGAGGTTGCAACGTGGTGAAACGCGTTTTGGAGCCCGGCAGGCGCCTCCGTGGGCAGGGCCCAGCCCCACTCAGTGCTCCGAGCACCCGGGGACAGGTCCCCCGAGCACAGAGCCAGGGGTTGCCGGAGCACGGCTGGGTGTGGCCCCCAAACGAAAAAATAAAACAAACAAGAACCGAAGCACTAAAGTAGCTCAACCAAGGCCTCTGAACCCACCAGGGCGACGTAGACAGCATTGGGGGCCTAAAGCCACTGTCCCCGGCCACACCCCCCCCAGCCTGCAGCGCAGTCTGTCCCCTCAGACCGCTAGGAGGGCATTTCCCGTCCTCCCTCTCTCGCTGTCTCTGCAGGCGTGCCGAGCTCACCTCCCCACTGTCCTTCCAGGCTAGGAACGAAGCCAACGCAAACACCTCGAGCGTGATTCTGCTGCAGACTCAGTTTTATTTCTCGGGGAATTGCCCCAGTCAGGGCTGGAGAGTAGATAGCACAGGGGTCACGGCACTTGCCTGGCACGTGGCCAACCCCGGTTCAATCCCCAGCGATGCATAGGGGTCTCGGAACCCCGCCAGGAGTCACCCCGAGCACTGCCGGGGAGCACCCCCAACACACACACAGACACACACACAGACACAGACACAGACACAGACACACACACAGACACACACACACACACACCTGTTCTTAAAAATGGAAAGAGGCTGGGGCCAGAATCAGGCGGTCGGTGGCAAATGCAGGCTCCAGAGACGTCCCTCCCCGCTTGCTCTGAGGAGCTGCTCCCTTTTCATGCGTTTCCTCTTAATTACTTGTATTTTGTTTTTCAGGTCACGCCCCCCGGTGCTCAGGGCCTCCTCCTGGCTGGTGCTCAGGGTTCACATCTGACCGTGACCAGGGCGCCCTTCGGGGTGCAGGACCGGCATCTTCCCCGTGCTGTCATCCCTCTGGCCCCTAGGGGCCACACCTGGCAGTGGCACCCGGCTCTTTGCTCGTGCGTGGGGGGTTATTCTGGGCTGTGCTCGGGGACCAGGTGGGGGTAGGGGTGGAACCCAGCTCTCTCCCCTCCCCCAGCGCCTTCCTCCCTGGTCACACAGCTCCACACCCAGCATGGGGACCCGGACACGAGGTGCGGTGAGCGGGTGGCTGTGCTGGGCGGCAGCCGATGGTCTGCAGGGACGGGGCCCCTCCTCTCCCCCGGGGCCTCCTCCCCGCCATGCATCTCTCGGGGTAACACTCCTCCCATGTAGCTTCTGGGTGGCATTCGGCGGAGCTCAGGGCTGACTCCTGGCTCTGTGCTCAGGTGTCACTCCTGGCGGGGCTATGGGGACGGAACCCGGGTCAGCACGTGCCAGGCCAGCTCCCGCCCCGCTGCTCCGTGGCTCCGGCCTGGGAGCACTTTTTCCCGGGGTGTGTCGGGGGACACTCCCGCCCCAGCTCCTGGCGTTGCAGGTGAAGAGGAGCGTGAGGGTGCGAATCACGTGACAAGCTACCCGGAGAAGCGTCGCTCTCCCCTCGGGCAGGCGTGGGACCGTCTCTTAGCAGCTGTGAGGACGGAGTGACAGCCAGGCCTGAGCACCGGGGCTGGGTTCCCTGCCCTCAGCTCGGAACCCTGCCCCCCGCCCCCACTCCAGCCCCGTCGCTTGCCTGCTCAGTTCTGCTGGGCCCAGTTGCAGGAGTCAAGGTGACCCCAAGGCACCGGGGCCAGTCCTCACGGGGGCCAGCAACTGGCTTGCACAGAGGTGCCCCCTTCTGCCTATGAGCCGGGGCCTTGCAGAGACCCCCATGGCGGGGCTGGGGGCCAGGCTGGACCCTGGGGAGGAGGGGGAGGACGTAGTGCTGCAGGGAACATTCAGACGAGAAACACAGCGAAGAGCAGCTCCCGCAGCCGGGCTGGGGCACAGGGCCTCCGAGCGGAGAGGCCAGGCTGACTGTCTCCCCCGGAGCACCCCGTCCTGCAGGAGGTGCCACGTGCCCTGGAAAGCGCGAGGGAGAGGCAGAGCAGCCTGGCATTCCAGAACACCAGGGGTAGGAACAAAACACTGACACCCAGTCAGGAACGGCGTTGCAGCGCTTCTCACCGTGACTCAGTTGAGCTTGAAAAACAAGCCCTGACTGTTGAGAACAGGAAACTAGCGCGAGTGCTCATGAGGTGGGACCCCTCGACGGCCGCAGCCTCGGGGGGGTGCCTCGGACTCGAGCCCTTCCCTGAGCCGCCAGGGACGGGGAGGCGGGGGCCGGGGTGTGGGCTGTACCCACCCATCCAGCCCGGGCCGCAGGTCCTCCTGGGAGGGGGCGACCCCTGAGGGCAGAGCAGCCCGACGCGGGAGGACCTGGGAACGAGGCGGCCGAGGTGAGAGGGGCTTCCTGGGAACCGTCGTGCCGCCGTACGCAGGGGCTTCCTCCAGGACCGGGACACTCGGCCCGGATAAACCTGCCGTGTGGGGTGTATGGCATAAGGTGTGTGTGTTTCTGTGTGTGTTGTGGGTGTGTATATCTGTGTGAGGTGTTCAGGGTGTGTGTGGGGGGGTCTGTGTTGAGGTGTTCCTATATGGGGGCTGAGGTTGGTGGGGTGTGTGTGATTTGTATGCTGTGTGCCTGGCATGTGGTGAGTATGTGTGTACGTGTGTATATAAGTAAAGTGCATATGTGTGGGATGTCTGCATGCATGTGTGTATGAGATGGTGTGTGCTATATGAGTGAGGTGTGTTTGCATATGTGTATGTTCATGTGGGTGTAAGCATGTGATAGATGATACATGTGTGGGTGAATATGTGTATAAGCCATGTATGTGTGCATATGTGTATATATGCATGAGTGTCTCTGTAAGGTATGTATATATACATGTGGGTATATGATGAGAGATGTACATGTGTGTTCATATGAGTATCTGTGGGCACATATGTGTGTTTGAACATGTGCCTGTGTATACACGCATATAAGAGATACATAGATATGTATACACATGTGAACACGTATGCGAATGTACATGTATGCAATGTGCATATGTGAGAGTATGTATGTGTTCACATGTGTGGTGTCCATGCGTTTGTGATCTGTGTCACATGTGTGTATGAGTGAGGTGCATATGAGTGATGTCTATATGTGAATAAAGCATATATTTTTACACACATGTGCACATGTATATGCATATTTGAAAGGTGTGCATATGTGAACATGTATTGTGCATACATCTGTGTATGAGGTGTGCATGTGTGAGCTATGTTTTTGCATATATGTGTGCATTGTGTAGGTATGAGAGATGCATGTATGTATGTGAGTGAGCTGTGCATGTAGGTATGTGCGTGCATATGTGCATATGTTCCTGTGGGGGTGTGCAGGGCCCTGGCCCCTGTCACTCACCTACAGAGCTGCTGAGGGTGGTCGCCCCTCAGGACAGGCCTCTGGGGAGAGGGAGCACTCCTGGCTGAGCCTCCTCCCGCCTCTCCCCTCTGCAGCCCTGCCTGTGGGCCTGACTTCCCTGGGGTACCACATGACAGGGGCTCTGGATTGTGTCCCACCAAATACCCTGTCCTTCCCGACCAGAGCAGCAGCGGCTGAGCAGTGGTGCCTGTCGGTGACCCCTGAGCCATCATTTGTTTGCCCACACACACGGGCATATCTGCCCTCCGCGTCGCACCTGCTGCTGTGAAAGAGGGTGCGAGTCTCTCGGAGTCCGTGCTCAGCTCTCGGGTAGAGAGCGTGGGTGGAGTGAAGGGCTGCATGGCACGGTGAGCACAGTAACTGTGGCCGCGTGGTGCAGTAAATGTGGTGAATGGTAACTGTGGCCACAGGGCACTGTGATAATGGTAACTGTGGCCAGATGGTATGGTGATAATGGTAACTGTGGCCCATGGTATGGTGATAACGGTAACTGTGGCCACATGGTATGGTGATAATGGTAACTGTGGGCCATGGTATGGTGATGACGGTAACTGTGGGCCATGGTATGGTGATGACGATAACTGTGGCCCATGGTATGGTGATAACGGTAACTGTGGGCCATGGTATGGTGATAACGGTAACTGTCGCCCATGGTATGGTGATAATGGTAACTGTGGCCACATGGTATGGTGATAACGGTAACTGTGGCCACATGGTATGGTGATGACGGTAACTGTGGCCACATGGTATGGTGATAACGGTAACTGTCGCCCATGGTATGGTGATGATGGTAACTGTGGCCAGATGGTATGGTGATAACGGTAACTGTGACCCATGGTATGGTGATAACGGTAACTGTGGCCACATGGTATGGTGATGACAGTAACTGTGGCCATGGTATGGTGATGACGGTAACTGTGGACATGTTATGGTGATGACGGTAACTGTCGCCCATGGTATGGTGATAATGGTAACTGTGGCCAGATGGTATGGTGATAACGGTAACTGTGGGCCATGGTATGGTGATAACGGTAACTGTGGTCCATGGTATGGTGATGACAGTAACTGTGGCCATGGTATGGTGATGACGGTAACTGTGGACATGTTATGGTGATGACGGTAACTGTGGCCATGGTATGGTGATAACGGTAACTGTGGGCCATGGTATGGTGATAATGGTAACTGTGGCCCATGGTATGGTGATGACGGTAACTGTGGCCATGGTATGGTGATGACAGTAACTGTGGGCCATGGTATGATGATAACGGTAACTGTGGCCCATGGTATGGTGATAACGGTAACTGTGGCCAGATGGTATGGTGATAACGGTAACTGTGACCCATGGTATGGTGATAACGGTAACTGTGACCCATGGTATGGTGATGATGGTAACTGTGGCCACATGGTATGGTGATAACAGTAACTGTGGCCAGATGGAATGGTGATAACGGTAACTGTGGCCCATGGTATGGTGATAACAGTAACTGTGCCCCATGGTATGGTGATAATGGCAACTGTGCCCCATGCTATGGTGATGACGGTAACTGTGGGCCATGGTATGGTGATGATGGTAACTGTGGCCAGATTGTATGGTGATAACGGTAACTGTGGCCCATGGTATGGTGATAACAGTAACTGTGCCCCATGGTATGGTGATAATGGCAACTGTGCCCCATGCTATGGTGATGACGGTAACTGTGGGCCATGGTATGGTGATGATGGTAACTGTGGCCAGATTGTATGGTGATAACGGTAACTGTGGCCCATGGTATGGTGATAACAGTAACTGTGCCCCATGGTATGGTGATAACGGTACCTGTGGCCCATATTATGGTGATAATGGTAACTGTGGCCATGTTATGGTGATGATGGTAACTGTGGCCATGGTATGGTGATAACGGTAACTGTGGGCCATGGTATGGTGATAACAGTAACTGTGGCCCATGGTATGGTGATAACGGTAACTGTGGCCCATGGTATGGTGATAACGGTAACTGTGGCCTGATGGTATGGTGATAACGGTAACTGTGGCCCATATTATGGTGATAATGGTAACTGTTGCCATGTTATGGTGATAACGGTAACTGTGCCCCATGGTATGGTGATAATGGTAACTGTGGCTATGTTATGGTGATAATGGTAACTGTGCCCCATGGTATGGTGATGACGGTAACTGTGGGCCATGGTATGGTGATGACAGTAACTGTGGCCACATGGTATGGTGATAATGGTAACTGTGGCCATGGTATGGTGATGACAGTAACTGTGGCCACATGGTATGGTGATAATGGTAACTGTGGCCATGGTATGGTGATGACGGTAACTGTGGCTTCATTGTATGTAACAATGATAAATATGGCTAGATGGTATGGTAACAATGGTAAATGGTACAGAATGATATGGCTGATGAATATGGAATATGGCAGATAAATATGCAATAATATGGTGATCAATATGGCTGCATGGTATAGTAATAATGGTACATGAGGGCACAGAGAGGTAGTACAGCAGGTAGGTAGCCTTGCATATGGCTGACTTGGGTTCAATCCCTGGCATCCCATATGGTCCCCTGAGCACTACCAGGAGTAATTTTTGAGTGCAGAGCCAGGACTAATTCCTGAGCATTACCTGGTGAGATTCCCAAAACTAAAAAGCAAACAAAAAATCTGGTAAATGTGACTGGATGGTGTAGTGGTAAGGGCATATGTGGCTGTGTGGGATGGTGAGAACAGAGACTATGACTGCGCGGTAATAACTGAATGTGGCTGCGCTGTGTGTCGCAGCGGTAGACGTGGCTGCGTGGAGTGTAGCAGTGGGAGCGTGGCTGCGTGGAGTGTAGTAAAAAAGAAAAAAAGTTTTTTCTTTTTGGGTCACACCCGGTGATGCTCAGGGGTTCCTCCTGGCTCTGCACTCAGGAATTACTCCTGGTGGTGCTCAGGGAACCATATGACATGCTGGGGATTGAGCCCGGGTCGGCTGTGTGCAAGGCAAATGCCCTCCCCGCTGTGCTGTCGCTCCAGCCCCAGCTTGGTAAGCTTCTTGACTTAAAATGTTTGTTTGTTTAGGGGCTGCACACAGCTGTGCTCTGGGCTTCCTCCTGGCTCTGCACTCAGGACTCGGTCCTGGCGGGGCTCGGGGGACCTGTGGGGTGCTGGGGTTGGAATGTGGGTCAGCCCCGGGCAAGGCAGGTGCCCTCTCGCTGTGCTACTACTCTGCCCCAGGAACAGACTTCCCCAGGTTCAGAAAACACCCGCCCTGGGACTTGCCAGCCAAGGCTCGCTGGCCTCGGGGAGGAAGCGCCCGCGGCCGCCCGTGTTTCGGGGTGGGTGATGGGCAGAGGCTGGCAGCCCCTGGCGCCCGCGCCCCTGCTTGTACCTCCCGGTGCGCCACATACCTGCTGCAGCCCCGTCTGACTTGTGTCAAGCCTGGGCTGGATGTGGCCACGCTTGGCTCCTTCTAGAACATTCTCGAAAACACGTCTCTCGTTTCCGGTGTGTTCTGTCTGGGTGGGGCTAGTGGGCGTCCTGCTGGCTGACACGTGGTCGGAGCTGGCAGGGCTGCGGTGACCCTTCCCAGGGCGCTCTGTGTGCTCGGGGTCGGAGGGGCTCGTGCGAGCACTTGGCACTGAGCAGGGCTGAGGCGGGGGTGTCCTCCCCCCTCAAACAGAGCAGGGCAGGGCCCGGGGGTGTGGGCGGACAACGGAGCAGGAAGGGAGACTGGGCGTGCCGTGGGTGAATCCGGTCCAGGCAGCCTGGGGCCGCTGGGCACCAGCCGTCCTGCTGACCCCACTCTCCCTGGGAGCCTGGGCGGGGCCGCCGACGGAGGGGCCCGGGTGGAGGTGGGTGCTCCCACCTCTGTAACAGTCGGAGTCGGGGCTCTCGGCCGGGCCTGGGGTCTGGTGGGGACGCAGCTTCCTTCAGCCAGCGGGCAGCACTGGGTGGCAGGAGCTCGGGGCGGGGGCTTCGGCCTCCCGGGGGCTGACTCACTGCCTTCTCCCCTCCCTCCCCCGGCAGCTGGCTGGGGGCGGGGTGGGTGGGACGGGTGGGTGAGCTGATGTCACCGAGTGTCGCCCTGGGCAGGAAGGGCCAGCCTGGCCACATACCAGCCCCGCCAGGGCCCGGAGCCGCGATCCGCTAAGGCGCTGCCAGCAGGGCCTGGAGGGTCACCCCCGGGTGGGGGCTTCTCCAGGAGGGAGTCGGCATGTGGGGGGCGAGGGGCTCGCAGGGTCGCTGCTGGTCTCCTGCGTAGCAGCGTGGGCGAGAGGGCACCGCTTCCCACAGTGGGTGCTGGGGAAATGCTGGGCTTGGTTATGGTAGAAAAGTCTCCCTGGGCGTGGGGAGGGGGCTGGGGGCGAAGGCATATGGCAGAACCGGGTCAGTCCCCCACGACAGAGGGTCCCCGAGCCTTTCCCGGGAGTCACTCCTGAGCACTGAGCCGGGAGTAGGCCCTGAGCACTGCAGGGTAATGCTGAGGAAAATGCAAATGCTCCCCCCTCCCCTCCCCTCCTTACCTTCCCTCCCCTCCCCACTCCTCCCCCTCTCCTCCCTTCTCCTACCCCCCTCTACTCTCCTACCCATTCCCTTCTCCTCCCCCCCTTTCTTCCCTCCCCTCCCCTCTTCTCCTCTAAATCTCCGGGCGGAGCTGGTGTCCTGAGGTCACACGGCTGCACGTACCCCAGCCAGCACCTGCTGTCACAGCTCGTGGCCGCCGGATTTCTCCTGTGCTGTGGGCCAGCCCGGCTGGGCCTCAGAACCTCCCTCCTGCCTCTCCTCTCCTGCGGTTGGTCCTGCTGGTTCCCGATCACGCCGGGCAGAGCTCAGGGATCCCACGGTGCCAGGAATGGACCTTGGCCCCCGTCTCTCGGGGCCCAGTTACTTAAAAAAAAAAAATGTAGGGGCTGGAGCGATAGCACAGTGGGGAGGGCGTTTGCCTTGCACGTGGCCGACCCAGGTTCAATTCCCAGCATCCCATAGGGTCCCCTGAGCACCGCCAGGAGTGATTCCTGAGTGCAGAGCCAGGAGTAACCCCTGTGCATCACTGGGTGTGAAGCAAAAAATGAAAAATAAAAAAATAAAAAAGAAAGGGGGATTAAAACAGTGGAAACCACACATTTAATCCACTCATGCTGTGCTTGGAGAGTGTCTAGGGACGCACGCACGCACGGCGGAGGTTTAGTGGTGTACTCATAAGCCCGTGGAATCATCGTACTCAACCGCTCTGTTCGTCCGGCACATGCGCCCTTGAAACACCCCCGGCTCCCGTGGGTAGGAACTGACGAGGCGATAAGAACGCAACGATCCAAAACAGACGTGGAGAAAGAACAGTCGGCTCATTCCTGCCACCCAACTGCCAAAGTCATCACCAAGCTGGACGCTGAGTGGACACTGGCCTGCGGGCAGACCAGAAGGACACTTTCACGGCTCTACAGCAGAAAGCAACGTCCCGAGGCTTCAGGCCCTGAGAGCTGGACGAGGCCAGGCGTGGCGGTGAGCAGGGCCGGCTGGACGCTCCTGACACCCACCCACCGACTCAGACAGGGCGGCAGGAAGGAACCCCCCGGGGGCTGGAGAGAGAGTCCAGGGCCTGGCACGCAACTGACCCTGTAGGGCCCCGGCACTGCAGACTACAGGTCGTGCCACAGTGTTACTCCCTGCCCTTGCGCGGGGGCCCAGAGGCTGGGAAGCTGGGGTGTGGGTGTGGGTGTGGGGGGCCTCCCGGGCCCAGCCGAAGGCCCCTTGGGAAACAGGGGCCCGAGGAAAACCCAACGCATCAGGTGGACGCCCCCACTGGAGACCGGTGCTCTTGGTCTAAGATGGGGTCACTGGCACCCTGGAGCAGGCCTGATGGAGGAGGTGCTGGGCAGAGGCGAGCCTGTCCACCTGAGGGGTGAATCCCAGCCCTTCTGGGGGGTGGTCGGGGGTCACTCCTGGCGTTGCTCAGGGCTGACTCCTGGCTCTGTGCTCAGGGATGACTCCCAGCTCTGTGCTCAAGGATCACTCCTGGCTCTGTGCTCAGGGATAACTCCCGCCTCTGTGCTCAGGGATGACTCCTGGCTCTGTGCTCAGGGATGACTCCTGGCTCTGTGCTCAAGGCTTACTCCTGGTGTGCTTGCAGTTTCTGTGTGGTGCGGGGAATGGAACCCCTGCTGACTGTGTGCAGGGCCCTGCCCACTGTACTATCCATCCACCCTGCGAATGCCTTCCCCAGGTCCAGCCCCTCTGTGATCTGTCTCTGAGGGGAAGATGAGGCCCCTCTCTGGTGCCTCTCAGCTGCCCCTGTCACCCGCCTCCTGATGGCGGCAGCTCTGTCCTGGTCGCCCGCAGCTGGTTCAGGCTTGTGTGCAGATGACATGTGCTCCTGGCCGTCACGGCTGGGCCCCGCTGCGTCCTCCCTGTCTCGGTAACGACCCTCCCGGCCGAGCCTCGGCAGCCACACTCCGGCCCTCGAGGGACAAGATAGCATCGTGGCGAGAGCGGGCGGGCACGACCCACGTCTGAGTTTGGGCTTCTCCAAAACACCCGGTGAAGTCTCGGCCGAGTGGTTGTCCCGATGCTTCACTTTTATTTAATGATTTGAATAAAAATTAAACAATTATTCTAATGAACTTAATTGGCTTTTGACGGGAGGATCTGATAACAGACCTCACGCTGGCATCGTTTAACTGTTTGTGAAACTGTTTGCCAGAACACGCACAACAACAACACCATCCCTGGGGGGCTGCGGGGGGGCGGCGGGGAGGGCGCTCGCTGGCCTGTGGCTGATGCCGCTTTAGTCCCAGACGATGCGCCCGGTCCCTCGAGCAGTCGGGAGTCAGGCCTGAGCACCGCTGGGCGTGTCCCAGAACTGAAAGAACAGATCAAGCAAAGATGCAATCGCAGGGGAACGTAGAGAGGGAGGAAGTGAGCTCAAACGTGCTCTGTGCTGAACCGAAAAGGTCACTTTGGGGCCGGAGCAACAGCACAGCGGGGAGGGCGTTTGCCTTGCACGCGGTCGACCTGGGTTCGATTCCCAGCATCCCCTATGGTCCCCTGAGCACCACCAGGGGTAGTTTCTGAGTGCAGAGCCAGGAGTAAGCCCTGAGCATTGCCGGGTGTGACCCCAAAAAAGCAAAAAAAAAAAAAAAAAAAAAGAAAGGTCATTTTGGGGCCGGAGGAACAGTACAGTGGATGGGCACCTGCCTCTTACACCTTTCATCCCTGAACCGCAGATGGCCCCCGAGCCCGGCCAGGAGGGGTCCCCAAGCCAGGAGGGGTCCCTGAGGAGGAGGGATCCCAGGCTCCACCAGGGGTGAGCCCTGAGCACAGGGCTGGGAGGAAGCCGAGTACGACTCAAACGCCAAACACCAACCCAAACCGCAGCCAAGGCCGAGTGCCTCACTTGGCAGAGGCCAGTGGGATGGGCCGTACGGGTTCAGCCTCAGTCCTTCGGGGCTGCCGGCGGGGAGGGGTGCGCAGGCAGTGGTGCTCGGGGCTGACTCCTGGCTCTGTGCTCAGGGCTCTCTCCTGGTGGGGCTCGGGGGTCTCAGTGGATCCGGCTGCGTGCAGCCAGGGTGCCTCCCCCCCGTCCTGCCGCCCTGCCCCCAGAGCCCAGAGGAGAAACCCAGCTCTGGACACTGCGGATGCTGGGGGTCTCGGCCTCCCTGCGTGCTGGGGGGCTCCACCGGCTTTCTGCACACGCACAGCTGACAGCTGGCGGGACTTGGCCCTTCTTTTCATGACTATTTTCCAGCTTGTGTACCAGACTGAGGAAGGGCCCCGGGAGGCCTGACGCCGTCTGGTCCCGCCCGTCTGTGCAGGGAGAGGGGCTGGAGTCCACCACGAGAAGGAGCCCACCTGGGCGCAGCAGCTTCTCGTGTGGGTGCCCCCGGTTCCAGCCCTGGTATGGCAGGGCCCCCGGCCCCCCCGGGAGTAGCCCCCAGCTCCCCTGGGCATCAGCTGCAAGCGAGTGAACGAGCAGGACGGCAGGACACGGCGTCTGCACCTCAGGGGCTGCAGGGCCCAGCGGGATGTCGGGAGAGTACTGGGCTGTGTCCCCAGGGGCCGGGCTGTCCCCGTGGGCCGGGCTGTGCCCCTGTGGGCAGTCTCCGAGGGCCGGAAGCGGCTTCTCCGTGGGGCAGCCCTGAGGGTCTTCTGCCCCGGGCCCTGGGTCTGGGGGTGACCCTTCCGGGGCTCCTTGAAGCGGGCAGTGCTTGCTCAGTGGCCTGAACCCCGAGTCCCTGCCATGGGCAGCGTCACACCTCACAGGTGCACATCACCCACCCCCGGGATAAACTCCACTGCATTGGGGGGCTGGGGGCCCCGACAGTGCTCAGGGGGACCTGAGCCTGGGTGGTGCTGGAGGCTGAAAGCAGGGTCCACCTTTCCTCCATGCTGTCTCTGGGGTGCCGGCGGGGCAGACGCCGAGCAGCACCTGCCCCCCTGCCCCCCTCTGCCCCGCCCCTCCTCTCCCCCACCCGGAAAGCATCCTCCCCTCCCTGCCAGGGAGTCAGGGTGATGTCATCCCCAGCACCCCCACTTGTGGCTCCCGGATGGGGGTTGTTGGCTCAGCACCACAACAGGAGGTGGGGGTCACTGCGGGGGGGTCCCGTGTGCTCAGGTGTGGAGCCAGGGGTGTGGCTGTCTGAGCCCCGTGTCCCCTGGGGAGGGGGCAGCTCGTCAGATCGGGGTGGGCTGGCAGCTGTGTGGGAAACACAAGGCACCCTGTGCGTGTCCCCCGGGCCCCCCTAAGCAGCCGCCTCTGCAGGGGGAGCGAGGGCCGGGAGGGAGCTCAGGGAGGGCCTGGGCTGAGGGGCCGCAGCGCCCAGAGCGCCCGGTCAGAGGGGTGCAGGGACGGGGACGCGCAGGCCCTGTCCTGCCCGCGGGGAGCTTGGCAGCGCCCCGCCATTAAGCCGGGCCTCCCCGTGAGGTCATCCGCCGCCAGCAAGACCGGACAGGCCGGAGCTCGGAGCCGGCCCCGGGGCCCGGCTGCACGCGGCGAGGGGCGCAGGCTCCCCTTCCTGCACCCCCATCCGGGGACCCCAGGCCCTCCCGGCGTGCGCTGGGGACTGAGGTCAGGCTGAGGTCAGGCTGGGGTCGGGGGAGCACTGGGGCCGTGAGCCTGCAGGCGCGGGGGGCAGTGGGGAGGTCGGTGCCTTGGAGCCGGCAGAGACGAAGGCTCGGAGGCGACCCCGGAAGCTGGCGAGGCACGAGAGACGTTGGCTCCCGCGAGGGACGGAGACACGGGCGGCCTTGGGGGCTCTGCTGACGCCGGCGGCGGGGTAGCACTGCCCGGCAATGTTGCTGGCCCTGGTGGCCTTGGAGGCACAGGCCAGCGTGGTGCCGCTGATGGGTCCCCGCCCTCCTGCACGGGCCGGGCCTGTGACGCAAGGTGGCAGCTGCTGATGGGCCCGAGGAGCAGGCAGGGATGAGTCTCTCGGAGCTGCTGGCACCTGTGTCCGCCTGCGGGGATCTGAGTGGCCCCACACGGCACAGGCCCCGGGCCAGCCCCCTGGGGGTGGGGAGCACTGAGCAGAGGGGCAGGGTGCCGGCAGAGGGGCGGGCGCAGGCGGGGGCTACGGCTGCTGACTGGAGCTGGGGTCTGCCACGGCTGGGACAGCTTTTCGTCTCTGGCTGCAGTGCTCGCTGTCGGGGGCTGGGCCGTGGGCCGGGGGCAGACACGCGGGTCAGAGCTAGAGGCGCTGGCAGCCGTCCAGTAGCCGGGGACTCCCGCAGCCCGGCAGCCTTCGTGGCGTGGGGGCTCCCTGGCAGGTGATGACCCCAGTCCAGTGCTCTGGGATCGGCCATCTGAGCCACCCTACCTGTGTGGACAGAACTCAGAGAGATACCCTGACGCTGGGGCGTGTGTGTGGGTGTGGGTGTGTGTGGGTGTGGGCCTGTGTGGGTGCAGGGCATGTGTGTGGGTGCGGGTGTGTGTGTAGGTGCGGGCGTGTGTGGGTGCGGGCATGTGTGGGTGTGTGTAGGTGCGGGTGGGTGTGGGTGTGTGTAGGTGCGGGCGTGTGTGCGAGGTGTGGGTGTGTGTGGGTGCGAGTGTGTGTGTGGTGCGGGTGTGTGTTTGGGCGTGGGTGTGTGTGGGTGTGGGCGTGTGTGCGGGGTGCAGGTGTGTGTAGGTGTGGGTGTGTGTGGGTGCGGGCGTGTGTGCGGGGTGCAGGTGTGTGTAGGTGTGGGTATGTGTGGGTGTGTGTGTGTGTGTGGTGCGGGTGTGTGTGGGGTGCGGGCGTGTGTGGGGTGCGGGTGTGGGTGTGGGTGCGGGTGTGTGTGGGTACAGGCATGTGTGTGGTGTGGGTGTGTGTGGGGTCGGGGGTGTGTGTGGTGTGGGTGTGTGTGGGTGCGGGCGTGTGTGGGGTCCCAGCAGGGAGACCAGAGCTGCACCTGGAGCTCGGCGCCCCCGAGTGGCGGGGCAGCAGCAGGCGCCCGTCTGGGCTGGGCAGCCCGTGGAACTGGGTTCCAGAGTCGCCCTCCGGCCTGCTCGGTGGGCAGTGCTCTGGGCAGCGGCTGGCGCTCCCTCGGCTGGTCAGCGTTGTGTTCCGAGGTCGCCCAGTTCCGAGGGCCTTGCCCGGACGCTCGAGCAACAGCAGAGGTGCGGGGTGCGCCGGGGGCTGGGGGTCCGAGTGTCTTCTCCACGGGGAGGGATTCCGGGCGCTGAGCCCTGCTGGGTCCTGCCCTTCATTCCTCATGTTTCACCGGTTCACTTGCCTCGCCCGGAGGCGCGGGGGTGGGGGGGTGACTCCTGGCTCTGCACTCGGGACATTCTGGCGGTCCCAGGGGCCTTGTGGGACGGAACCTGGGTCAGCAGCGAGCAAGGCCCGTGCCCTCCCTGGACTGTGCTCAGGCCGGCAGGCCCGGGGGTTACGTCTCCCCAAAGCTTCTGTGCACATGGGGGTCCTCCCAGCCCCGCTCCTTTATCCCAGGTCACAGAGCTAAGCCGGGGAAGAGGGGTGAGGGGAAGGGGGGGCAGAGCTGGGGCTGTGACCTCCCGCAGGGAAAGCCAGGCGGGACCTGTCGGAAGGGCAGGCAGAGCCGGGGAAGAAAGGAATGAGGCTGCAGGGTGCAGGCGAGACCCAAGGGCACTGAGTGCGGGACAGAGGTGCCCCAGGCTGGGGGCACCAGGACCCCCGCCCACTGAAACCGCTCCCCACCTCTGCAGCAGGGGGCGCTGACCCACTTCTCCAGGCCCCAGAACCAGAACCAGAGGAACTGGATTCCAGCGCTGGCCCTGCTGCTGGCTGTGTGAGCTGCGGCTTCTTACTCAGCCTCTCTGATGCAGACTCTTACTTCACCCCTACACTGCGGGCGCGCCCTCGGTCCCAGAGCACCCCTTGAGTCGGAAGGTTCTGCCCACGTCTCTCCCTGTGTTTTGTTCGTGGTTCTGACGGGTGGGCGAGAGGTGCCGCATTTCTCTCGCTTTTATTTGGTTCTGGAGCGCAGAGCCATGAGATGGTTTCTCTGCCCCGAGGGAGCCAGGACAGGGCGGGGGGGAGGGGGAGGGGGCAGCCGCACCTCAGTGGGCCGGCGGGGGGGCTCCTCCAGGGTGCCGGGTGGGCCCCCTTGCTGGCAGAGAGGAGGGGCGGTGGTGCAGGGAGGGCCCCGGGGGGTGTCCCAGAGAGGGTGAGGTGCAGGGGCGGGAAGCTGGGGACGCCCCGGCTCTGCTCCCAGGCCCCCCGCCTGCTGTGTCCGCACCGTTTCTCTCGGAGAAGCAGAATCAGGCCGAGCCGCAGAGCCGCTGGGCGTGGGGGAGACGGGTGGGATCTCAGCCGGGCGCTCGAGGAAGCAAAAGGCTGGCCTGGGCGGGGCTGGGGCAGGTGAGAGGAGAGGGGGGTGGGCGGGCAGAGGCGGGCAGGAAGGGTGTGAGGGTACTTGTTTCATTTTATTTTGCTTTTGCTTTTTGGGTCCCACCCGGCGATGCTCAGGGGTCCCTCCTGGCTCTGCACTCAGGAATCACTCCCAGCGGGGCTCAGGGGACCCTAGGGGATGCCGGGGATGGAACCCGGGTCGGCCGCGTGCAAGGCCAACGCTCTATCTGCCAGACTATCACTCCGACCCAGGGGCGTTATTTTTATTATATTATTTATTTATTTATTTATTTATTTTGGGGAGGCATGCCTGGCAGTGCTCAGAGCTTGCTTCTGGGTCTGTGCTCCGGGAGCACTCCTGGTGGTGCTCAGGGCACCCTAGGGGGCATGGGGGCCCAGCCCCGTCCCTCCCCTGTGTACTAGTCCCGACCCCATCTTTGTTTGTGTCTCACTAGGAGCTGCCCAGGGGTCCCCTGTGGCGGGGATAGTGCAGCTCGGGCTGCAGACACCTCAGTGCTGGTGTCTCCCAGGCCCTCTGGTTAATTTTTCTTTGTAATTCCCCCGCCCCTCTCAGAGAGCCCGGCAAGCTACCGAGAGTGTTCCGCCCGCACAGCAGAGTCCGGCAAGCTACCAAGAGTGTCCCACCCGCACGGCAGAGCCTGGCAAGCTCCCCGTGGCGTATCCAATATGCCAGAAACATTAACAACAAGTCTCACCATGGAGATGTTACTGGTGCCTGCTTGAGCTAATTGATGAACAACGAGATGACAGTGACAGTGACAATTGGAAAAACAAAAAACCTCCAGCAAACCCCAAGATATTCCTGGAGCGAAAAATCCAGCGACACTGAATCTACAGGGACTGGGGGCAAGGGCCTGGGGTCAGTGCGCAGCCACCTGCGGGGGAGCAGACCCCAAGGACAGAGCAGACCCCCGAGGACAGGCCGGGGGACAGACCCTTGTAGGTGTGGCGCGATGGAGCGAAGGGGCCCTGTGGCAGAGCAGGAGGTCAGCTGGCCCGGCTGGAGGAGGCGGGTGGACACGGCCAGGGAGGAGTCAAGCCTCGCACGCGCCCCCTGCAGGCTGGGCCGGCTCCCTGCTGGGCTTTTTTTTTTTTTTTGGTCTCTAAAGCTGCTCTGGGGACCCCGGGACCTCCCTTTGAGATGCTGCCCTTTCCCCCTCTCCGTCCTGCGGGGCATGCGCAGAGCCCCCTCCCCTCCTTGGAAGCTGCAGAAGGGGGGGACCCTTCGCTGTGTCGTGGTTCAGCCGGTGTCTGGGGATCCCCCGGCTCTCCTCACAGCGTCTGCCTGTGGCCCCTTCCTGGGCTCAGGAACCAGCAGGACCCGCCACCCCCCCCTCAGTGCTCCAGGCCGGGGACCACCAGGGCCCAGCCAGACACCTGGGAACCCCCCTCGACACCCGAGAGTCGGCTTTGGGGATCCCTTGCTCCGTGGCCTGGTGCTCTCTCTGGCTGCCACAGAGGTGGCTCCCGGGGGCTCATCTCGGGGTTCTTTAAGCTCCCCCTGCCCCAGGAATGGGCCCTTCGCCCTGGCGGCTTCCCTGCGGGCTGAACAGGAGAAGCTGCCAGGACGAGTGGGGAGGGGGTGCAGGGGGCTTGCCTGGTGCCCCATGGACGTGTGCCCCAGCGAGGGGGTCACCCCGGCAGTGAACCCCCACATTGCCGCCTGGGGGGCTGCGCCATCGTCCTGGTCTGCCTGGAGCTCTCAGGGGCCCCAGCAACCCCCACCCGGGCACGTTGAGAAAGCGCTTTTCCAGGCGGGGGCGGGGCCTCTTGCTCGGACCCTTCACTCGGGGTCCAGCCCTGGGGTTGGGGGGGGTGTGTGCCGCCTGGGCCTTCTGCCCTCCTGGCTTTCTCTTTTCTGACCAAAGGCTGCACAGACCCCCATTCCCGCAGCCCCCACCACTGCAGCCCCCCACAAGCTGACCTTTCTCTGTCTCCTGGGGGTGACCCAGCCATGCCGGGGACGTGGGACCCAGCACCCCTGGCCGAGGTCGGCCCGTCTCTATGGGGGGGTGCTGGGCACCCTGGGGGCAGGAGTCGTGGGAGGAGAGCGTGAGGGCCAGGGCAGGAACTGCCGTGAGAGGCGCACGGACAGTGCCTGTGGCACTGGCCACCCCCTGACCCCTGGTGCCGGGCCATCTCGGGGACAGGGCTGGGCCTGGGCTGTTTCCGCCCAGTTCCGGTGGGGGGGCTTCCCGCCTGCTCCCCATCCCCCGCGGGGTCCAGTGCACCCACACTCCAGCCACGGCACCTGTGGACACCTGCTGGGTGGGAGACGGAGAGGAGGAAGGGAGGGAGGGAGGGAAGGCGGGGAGAGAGAAAGGAAGGAGGGAGAGATGGGTGAGAGGGGGAAGGAGGGAGGGAGGGAGGAAGGGAGGGAGGGAAGGTGGAAGGAGGGGAGAAGGAGAAAGGGAAGGAGGGAGGGAGGGGGCGGGGAGGGGAAAGGAGGGAAGGGGGAGGGAGGAGAGCGGGAAGGGGCGAGGCGGGGCCCTCTCCCAGACTGTCCTCTCAAACGCCTGGCGCTGTGCCCAGAGCACCCCAGAAGGCCGTAAAATCAACTTCTTGTTGCACAGACCGTCCTCGTAATGAGGGAGGCCCCGGCCTGAGCGCCAGGGAGGGGCCGGGAGGGGGGCCGAGGAGAGGGGGGCTGAGGGGGCTGAGGGGCACCTGAGGAGGGGGTGCTCTGGGGACAGTGTGGCCCCCTGGGTTTCAGGGCTGGCGGGGGCCACCTGGGTCCTGTGTCCGGCCTGTCTGGGGCTTCAGGGCGGGGTGGGGAAGACGCCCGCCATGTCCGCCCACTCCCACAGAGACCCCTGCCCCCAACAGGCTCTCGCCCTGAGGCCCCACTTGAGAGCTGGACTGTGGAACATCTACTGGGGCCGTTTGGGTTTGCTTTCCGGCCCAACCTAGCCATGCTCGGGGCGACTCTGGGCTCAGTGCTCGGGGGACCCTGGGCCTCCTGCAGGCAGACTGCTCCCTGTGGCTGTGCCCTCCCCCGGGCCAGGCTTCTGTGGGCTCCGGACAAGCCCCCGAGCCTCTGCCTGAGAGCTGAGGGGCTGCTTGCTGACCGCAGTGCTCAGCGCCAGAGGGCGAGGCCCTGACTCCAGCCTCCACTCACCCTCTTCCTCCGGCCTCCCTCTCCTGAAACTCCTGTGGGGCCCCCAGGGAGCTGTGTGTGCCCGCCAGGCCCCGCCCTGTCCGAGAGCACAGGGAGAGGGGTCTGCAGTCCCCCTGCCCCTGCCCACCTCGACGCTCAGCCCTGCAGAGGGGCAGTGAGGGGAGAGGTCCCAGCAGGCACCGCCCTGCAGCGTCTAGGCGAGACTCAGCTCGTGTCCTCGTCTGGGGCCTGGTGCCCCCTGAGCACAGTGGGGATGGCCAGAGCCCGGCAGAGCCACACTGCGTGGGAGACAGGGGGGTGGGTGGGTGGATGGGTAGGTGGATGGGTGGGTGGATGGGTGGGTGGGTGGATGGGTGGGTGGATGGATGGGTGGATGGGTGGGTGGATGGATGGATGGATGGATGATGGATGGATGGATGGATAGATGGGTGGATGGGTAGATGGGTACGTGGGTGGGTGGATGGGTAGATGGATGAGTGGATGGGTGGATGGATGGCTGGGTGGATGGCTGGGTGGATGGATGGATGGTAGATAGGTGGGTGGATGGATGGATAGATGGTAGGATAGATGGTAGGATAGATGGGTGGATGGATGGGTGAATGAGTGGATGGGTGGATGGTAGATGGATGGGTGGATGGGTGGGTGGATGGATGGGTGGATGGATGGATGGATAGATGGATGGATGGATGGGTGGATGGATGGATGGATGGGTGGATGGGTAGATGGATGAGTGGATGGGTGGATGGCTGGGTGGATGAATGGATGGTAGGATAGGTGGGTGAATGGATGGATGGATGGTAGGATAGATGGGTGGATGGATGGGTGAATGAGTGGGTGGATGGGTGGATAGATGGGTGGGTGGATGGATGGTGGATAGATGGGTGAATGGGTGGATGGGTGGGTGGATGGGTGGGTTGATGGGTGGGTTGATGGGCTGATGGGTGATGGATCAATAGGTGGAAGACAACTGTTCCCTCTCTGGCTTGAGGCTTTAACTTAGCATTGTCTAGGGTCCTTGCCACTCTCCATTGGGGGCAGAGTGCTGGGAAGGGAAAGTCAAGTCAGGAGGGAACGTGTGAGCGCGGCTTCAGATGGGACAGGAACGAGAAAAGGGTGGTGCGGAGGGGAGAGTGAGGGGGCAGGGAAAGTGGGGGAGCAGACTGAGCCCGCGGCTTTGAAGGTCTCCCAATTGCCGGCCAATTACTCCTAATAACCCCTTACGGCTCCGGCGCCTTTCTCCCGGCTCAAAGCCTTCGGCTGCCTCTCGGAAGTCCGAGGGTCGCCCTGGGAAGAGGCTTCCATTCCCGTCCCTCCTCACCGCCAGTTCGTCCTCATCAGGCAACAAGGCCTGCGGAGCCAGGGCAGCTCAGTGCGCCCCACCTCTCCCTCCCCCCCGCCCCCTCAGGGCACACGGGCACGCCTCAGAGCTAGAGGCCTGAGGCTGAGGCCGCACCGTGAGGTCACAGCCAGCAGCGCCTGGCTGGGCACGGGGGACGCCCCGGCTGGGGTCGGCCGCTGGCTCTGAGGTCACTCCGTGTGCCGAGGCTGGAGCGACGGGGAGGTCTCAGGGCTGAAGCCAGGTTTGTCCTCGGGCAGGGCACACCGCAGGCAGCAGGCCAGCCCCAGACCTGCAGGGCCCTGGCCCGGCCCTGCCCTGGGCGCCCCTCGCTACCCCGCCCCCAGCAACACAACACAGAACAAAAACCAAGAACAAATCAAACCCACAACCCCAGCACACAGCCAAGAATGTCGGAACCAGGGCGTGGCTTTCTGGCACTCGGGAGCACCCCGGCACCCTTCTTGAGGTGAGAGGAATGTGGAGCAGGGCTGGGGCAGCCTCAGCCTCCGGGGAGTCCTGTGGAGACTGGCAGGGGCGAGGCTGCAGGCCCAGGGAGAGCAGCTCCCTCCCGCAGCTTCCCAGGCTTGGGGCAGAGGCGGCTCTGTGTGTGTGTGTGTGTGTGTGTGTGTGTGTGTGTGTGTGTTGGGGGGGCTTGCATGCTTGGCTGGGGAGAAACCAGCCTAAGAGCAAGAGGACGAGGGAGGAGCTTGCCTGGACCCTGAAAGGAGGGACAGCTGACACCCACGGCTCCATGGTCTGTTCCCTGGGGGGCTGACGTCTCCATGGCAACGGAACTCTGAAAACCAGGGACTCGAGGCTCTTCCCTCACACTAACAGGTGCTCAGTACATTTCTATGAGACGGATTGTACATGGCGGATGATGAATGGATTGGTGAGGGATGGATGGGTGGGTGGATGCATGGATGGGTGGGTGGGGGGGGGTGGATGGGTGGGTGGGTGGATGGGTGGGTGGGGGGGTGGATGGGCGGGTGGGTGGATGGGTGGGTGGATGCATGGATGGGTGGGTGGGGGGGTGGATGGGCGGGTGGGTGGATGGATGGGTGGATGGGTGGGTGGGTGGATGGATGGGTGGATGGGTGGGTGGGTGGATGGATGGGTGGATGGGTGGGTGGATGGGTGGATGGGTGGATGGGTGGGTGGATGCATGGATGGGTGGGTGGGTGGGTGGATGGGCGGGTGGGTGGATGGATGGGTGGATGGGTGGGTGGGTGGATGGATGGGTGGATGGGTGGGTGGGTGGGGGGGTGGATGGGCGGGTGGGTGGATGGGTGGGTGGGTGGGTGGGTGGATGCATGGGTGGGTGGGTGGATGGGTGGATGGTGGATGAGTAGGCGAATGCATGGAGGGTAGATGAGTGAATGGCTGGATGTGTGATAAATTAATGGATCGCTAATAGGTGAACAGCTGGAAGAAGGATGGATGGACAGATGGGTGGGTAGATGGAACATTGTCCTAGATCCTGAGACATTAGGACGATGTCTGGAATCTTGCCCAAGTCCCACTAGTAGGCTATTCCACAGCATGGCTGGAAAATCAGTTTTAACTAGCATCAACAACTTAGTAAACCCTCAGACAAGGACCGGATGTCCCCATGTGAGATATAACAATTTCCCCAAATTTTCTCTTACCAAAGTACATTCTGATAATTGCATCAGCCACTTAATTGTAAAAAATCAAACACTTTCCCTGCAATGTAAAATAAATTGTTTTGTGCCTTTTCTGGAGAAATAGCACAATGGGTAGGGTGTTTACCTTGCACTCGGCCGACCCAGGTTCGATTCCTCCATCCCTCTCAGAGAGCCTGGCAAGCTACAGAGAGTATCCTGCCCGCATGGCAGAGCCTGGCAAGCTACCCATGGTGTATTTGATATGCCAAAGACAATAACAACAAGTCTCACAATGGAGACGTTACTGGTGCCCACTCGAGCAAGTCGATGAGCAACGGGACCACTGTGCCACAGTGCTATTTTTGTGCCTGCTAAGGGCGCAGGTCTGGGAGGTGGTTTGGAAAATGGGGGCGGTGGTGGAGGGGAGGTCACGCTGGTGATGGGATTAGTGCTGGGACACTGACCGCCTGGAACAACTGTATTTGGGGGCCAGAGCGATAGCACAGTGGGGAGAGTGCCTTGCACGCGGCCGACCCGGGTTCGATTCCCAGCATCCCATATGGTCCCCCATGTACCACCAGGAGTGATTCCTGAGCACAGAGGCAGGAGTAACCCCTGAGCTTCGCTGGGTGTGACCCAAAAAGCTAAAAAAAAACAAACCCAATAACAACAGCAACAACAAGCAACTCTACTTTTAATGACTTTGCAAACTATGGTGTTTAAGTAAAAGGGGAGAAAAAGAACCGGAATTTGGTACATGTAAGACACCTCCCCACCCTATTCCCGGCGCTGGCTGCCCCCTCACCTCCAGGAGAGGAAGGCTGGGAACTGGGGCAGCCTGGCCCCCGGGCGCCCCCCCCCCCCCCCGCCCCGCCAGCTGGCCCCAGCCGGGCTGGAAGAATCTGCCCCGCGGCTGGCTCTGCCGTGCCCCAGGGGCTGCGGTGGCCCCAATTATAGCCGTGCGCCCCTCCCGGCCCTTTCATCTGCCAGGGAGGCTGTGATTACCGGGGGCTGCCGGGAGACCCCCCCACTTTGTGGGCTCTGCGTGGGATGTTTGCGGGGTCGGCGCCCAGGGCTGCCTCTCCTGTGAGCCCCTGTCCACTCCGCGCCGTGGGGGCTGGGCGGGCGGGCGCCTCTGGGAAGGTCCTGCCGACACCCCGAGGCCGGGCCGGGCTGGCTCAGGCTGCTTCCCGGGCGGTGTCTGTCCTCACGCGTCCGTCCCGGCCCGTCCCACACGGGACCCCACACGTGAGCCGGCAGCTATGGAGTTTTGCTTTTCAGCCGACTCCTCCTGAGAGCCAGGTGGGCCCGGGGCCGCCCGAGGCCCGCCCGAGTGCTCTGGGGCTGCCCCCTGCTGGTGATGCCCGGCCAGGTCACACCTCCCCGGCCAGCCCTGTGGGGGAAGCTCCCTGCGGCTCTCAACAGCGCCCCCCACAGGCAGGCCCCCAGGGGCTGTTCTGGAAGGATTGTGTCCCCTCACTGCCCCCCAGGCTCCCCCAGGCCCACACTCCGGGCCCCGTGGACGTGGCCTGGCGGGCAGGCAGGGCGTCTGCAGGGGCGATGAGCTCGGGTGAGGCCAGGCTGGACTCGGTGCCCCTGGGCCAGCGCCCGCGGGCCTCGGAGAGGGAAGCCTGTGGGGGCCCCGGGAGGCGGCCACGGCTAGGCAGGAGGGATGAGCCCTGGCCTCCACCCCCTGCGGTCCCCGGAGTCCAGGAGAAAGGGCAGCACAGTCTCTTCTGGTTTTGGAGGCCACGCCTGGTGGTGCTCAGGTTACTCGCGCTGCAGTGCTCGGGGACCAGGCTATGCATCCTCGGCCCCCTGTGCGTGAAGGAGGTGCTGAGCCGTGGCTCTCCCCCCTGCCAGCACCTGTAGACTCAGTCCTCCACAGGGGCTGAGTCCAGCGTTTGGAGAAAACAGCCAGCACCCCCGGAACTGGCATCGCCTGGGCTGCCCCGGCTGTGGCTTCCCTCCCACCCCGAGGTGTCCATGTCCTGCAGTGGCCAGGACAGCAGTGCTCAGGGTCCCCGGAAGCAGGGCCCGGCGCCTGGCCCAGCCGCAGGGCGTCCAGCTGCCGCAGGGCCTTTGCTCTTGCCCCTTGCAGGTGTGTTTGCCTGCCTGCCTCAGGGCTTCTCCGGGGCTCAGCACAGTGCCCGGGTGTCACCAGCTGGGGGAGGTGACAGGGGAGTGCGGTGGTGCCAGCGTCCCCGCCATGGCAGGCCACGGGGCCAGGGCCTCCCGCGGGGCCCGCCTGGCGCGTGCACGTGTGCTGGGCAGCTCTCCATGCTGGTCTCCACAGGGGTCGAGCCGGACGACGCTCCCCCCAGCAGCGGGCGAGAGTTCCTTTCCCACCATGTCCCCGCCAGTACAAATTGGTCCCCGTGTTGTTGATACGTGCCATTGTCTGGTGTGAGGGCGCCTCTCGCTGGGGTCTCCATCTGTTTTTCCCCAGTAATAAGTGTTGATGAGTATTTTTTTTTCACATGCCTACTGGCCATCGGCCTGTCTTCCTTTGAGAAGTGTCTATTCATTTCTTCCCAATTTTCATAGGTTTTTTTTGACCTTTTGCTGTTGTTGTTGATCTTTGTGAGTATTTTATATATCCTGCATGTCTGATGCGCTGACCTTCAGCTGAACGTCTTCTAGCTTGTGCCACTTTGGCCCTGCAGAGAGAGAGAGACTCTTCCGTTGATGGAGTCCATTTGTTCATTCTTCATGGTTTCCCGTGCCAATGGCACCCTGCATTGAAGACTCCTTTGCGGTCCAAGCCTTGGAGCCTTCTACCTGGTCTGACCCCCAGCGGGGGCACCCAGGGGCCATCCTGTCCTCCTGAGAATCTGAGGTGGACATGCTGGGGCCAGGACGGG
This sequence comes from Sorex araneus, assembly GCF_027595985.1. Lineage (NCBI taxonomy): Eukaryota > Metazoa > Chordata > Mammalia > Eulipotyphla > Soricidae > Sorex > Sorex araneus. The sequence goes on from NC_073303.1 coordinate 51,982,454, forward strand.
GAGCCCTATTCTGGGCAGAGATGCCGGGGGCCGCGTCTATAGGGGCTACGGTGGGAAGAGTCACCCCGTGCCGGCTCCCTCTGGGCGTGGATCTGTGGAATGACACGTGACGTTTCCTATAACCCTGTTCTGCATCGCTGGCCACTGGACCCAGGACCCCACACACTCCCACCTGAGTGGGGGACCCTTGTCCTCCTGCCCCCAGTACAAGGTACATAGAAAGGATTCAAACAGGGGCTCAAGCCAGTGGCCATGCGGCCTGGGCAGCTGTGGGCGTGCGTGGGCGGTGGCGAGTGACAGGCCGGGGTCAGTGGAGCGTGTGACCCTCCTGCCCCACGGGCTCCTGTACCCAGCAGCAGCCCCTGCTTCCTGCCGCCTCCGATGGCTCTCTGGTCACTGAACCAAGTTCCGGTGCTGCTGGTCACTGCCACGTTGGAGGCCAGTTAGTGGAGAGCCACGGGGTGGTGGCGGCAGGTGGGAGTGGCCGGGGCTGAGAGAGATGCACCCAGGTCCCAGCAGGGGCCGGTGTCCCAAGGAATGGCCTCACTCCCAGCTGGGGGCGTGCGATTCCCTGGGGCTTGTTGTCCAAGCCCAGAATTGTGGGTGATTTCTTCCGAGGAGGAGAGAAAGCACTTGGTGGGGAGGCAGAGCAGAGCCCGGGGGACTCCCCCCACAAACACCAGCTGAGAAATCCTTCAGGCCAGAGGCTGGAATTTCCCCCAATTTCAAACCTGCCTTGAAGGACAGCAGGTGTGTGTGTGTGTGTGTGTGTGTGTGTGTGTGTGTGTGTGTGTGTGTGCGCGTGCGCACGCGCGCGTGTGTGGCCTTGGTGAGGCTTGAACAACCAATCCGAGCATCTGGAGCTGCCTACCCGCCTGCAGTGGCCGCCTGGTGTGTGGGTGCCCACCTCCCAGAACAGTCATCCTCGGCGGCTGTCACCGTGAGCCCCCACCTGCCAACAGGAGGTCTGGCCTCAGGCATGTGACCTTCTCCCGACTCAGAAATGGACGTGTGGTGGCTTGTTGGGAGGGCCGGGCCCGGCCCTCTGTCTGGGGGTGGCCGGGCCAGGCCAGCAGCGAGAGGAGGCTGCTGTTTCCTTTCCAGCAGGATGACGGTGCCGGGAAATGACCCAGGGGACCCGAGGTCCCACCAGCCCCGCAGGTGTGGACGTACCGGAGAGAGAAGGATGTTGAGGTGCAAAGTGAAGGCGGGGGTGCGGCAGAGACGGGCCTGAGCCCCGCCCGAGCTCCTTAACCGTGGGTGCGGCTCCCCGAGGTGCAGGCACCGGGGAGAGCATCTTGGAAAATCTGCAGTTTGCTCTGAGGGCTGGAGTCTTGGGCTTTGAATGCTGGAGCTGGGGGTCCCATCCCAGGCCCACGTGGTCCCGTGGGCACTCTGAGGTGGCCCAACACGCCCCAGCCGTTTTTTGCTTGAAAATGATTGTTTGCATGGTTTCTTATCAGTGAGTGATTCGAAGTCTGTTTGGGATCGCCCTGCATGCTGCGCGTGGGAGCGTCAGGCGCCCAGGCTCCTGCCTGCAGCCACTGGGGTGCGGGGGGTGCGGGGGAGAGGGCCCCCCAAGGCCTGGACCTTGCAGCCCCAGCACCCCTGGGAACCAGGCGTGGGCACCCCAACTCCGGGTGAGAAAGCGAGCCTCAGGGAAACTGAGTAACTTTCTTTTTTGTTTTTCATTTTGGGCCACCCTTGGCAGTGCTCAGAGCTTCCTCCTGGTGGTGCTCAGGGATCACTCCAGGTGGTGCTTAGGGATCACTCTGAGCAGTGCTCAGGGATCATGCCAGGTGGTGCTCAGGGATCACTCCGAGCAGTGTTCAGGGAGCACTCCTGGTGGTGCTCAGGGAGCACTCTGGGTGGTGCTCAGGGGACCCATGTGGTGCCAGGGATGAAGCCAGGCTTGACCATGTGCAAGCAGGTGGACGCCCCCTCCCCATGCCCAGCGCAGCCCGTCCGAGCCCCAGGGCTGCTCTGCTTACGTCATAGCCTGTGCCTGGAGCAGAGGGCGAGTGTGGACACTTCCCCCAGCTCAGCGACGCTCCCAGGACCCCTCGGGGCTGGGGCCTCACGGGAGCAGGAGGCTCTGTCTGAACGTCACCAAGTCCTTCCTGGGATCTGGCTCGGGCGCGGGAGTGCCCCTCTGGTGACCATGGCGTGCGTGTCCCGTCTCGGCACGCCTGACTCAGCTCCCCACGCCCAGCGCGGACAGGAAGCTGCGGGGACTTCCCCGGCTCCTGAGTCAGAGGGACACCAGCCCGGGGAGGGAGGGGGCAGCGGGGCGACGGCAGGCCCAGCCTGTGACCCCCACGTGGCCCTGGTGGCTCTCGGCGAGTGATGGCTGCAGAACTCCACAGCTGGCCCCAGGCACCGGGAGGGGACAGTGATCCCGGGGGCGGGGGGCACCTCGAATCCCTCCTCCTTGTCTGGTCACCGGAGATTCCTGCCCAGCTGGAACCACAAACTGTGACCAGAGGCTGGGGTGGGGCCAGAGACAGGAAGGGGGTCAGCCTGCAGGAGGCGCCCCCCAAGGGCGCTGCCAGCAAGTGCAGGAGGGGCCAAGAGAGCGGCCACTGCAGCCCCCTGAGCCCCGCTGGGAGGTCCATCGAGGCTGTCTGTGGAAGGCCGCAGACAAGCCCAGGGTCCTGCCCGCTGTGATGTCACTCTGCCCCACCACAATTTTGTAAAGAAAAGAAGTCAAACTCCACTTATTTGCCGAGGGAGGGAGGGGACATAAAGCGGGCCTCAGCTGTGCAGTGAATTCCCGTCACCCCCACGCCTGGACCCCGTCCTGGGGGTCTCCTGCCCCCGGGCCCTGCTCAGTGCCCCCGTCCGGTGAGACGGCCGCGGTGTCTGTGAGCCTTTCTTCACCAGCCCCGCTCTTGGCCGCGGCTGCTGGTTAAGATTTTGAACCCAGGGAAAGGGGCTCCAACAAATGGACTGAAGCCCCCTCCTCCCTGCCACCTCGACCAACCCCCGCCCCTGCCCCTCCCAAGGGCTCCTGGTGGTGACCCTCACGTGTCCTGGCTCTGCCCAGGGTCCTGCCTGCCCACAGTCCTGTGCAGGAGCGGAGTGCCCGGCTGTGCCTGCTGCCCCCTGCTGGTGCTCCGCGGCATGGCCAGCAGTGAGGGCTGGGCCTCTCCCGCCCTGCTGTGGGGCCCGCTGCTGCCCTGTGAGGGACACTCCAGGCCAGGGCTGGGAGCCGGCCGTGGAGACAGGAGCCCGGCTCCAGCCCTGTTACCATATGGTCCTCAAGCGCCACGGGCTGTGGCGTCACCTCAGTAAGGAACCCCTGAGGCGTCAGGACCCTCCAGCTGCCCAGCGCCTCCAGGGCGGGACAGAGCCAGGAGTGGACACCACCCTCGGAGTGGAGAGATGAAAGAGAAGGCAGGGGCTTGTCTCTAGGCCTGGGGGAGACTCCCCTCCCCTGGGCTCCATCACAAGCAAAGACAGCTTGACACATTGCATCTCCCAGACAAGCTGGGATCATTCTTGCACCCTAATCTGAGAGAGCCCCATGATCACTGCACTCGAGTCCTATCAGGAGCTCTGAATTCAGCCACAGCCACAGTTAAGGCCAGGCTCAACCAGGGGCCACGAATGTCAAGTTGGGCTTGATGGGGACCATGTCCAAGAAGTGAGCTTATGGGTCCCTCCTATAGTAAAATTTAGCAGGTCCCTCCTGTAGTGGAATCCAGCAGGTCCCTCATGCACCAGAATCCAGTGGGTCACTCCACAATGGAATCCAGCGGATCCCTCCAGTAGTAGAATCCAGCAGGTCCCTCCTGCAGTTAAATCCATTGGGTCCCTCCCTTAGCAGAATCCAGCAGATCCCCTACAGTGGAATCCAATGGGTCCCTCCTGCCATGGAATCCAGCAGGTCCCTCCTTCAGTGGAACCCAGTGGATCCCTCCCTTAGTGAAATCCAGCAGACTCCCCTGCAGTGGAATCCAGCAGGTCCCTCCCTTAGTGGAATCCAGCAGATCCCTCCCACAGTGGAATCCAGCAGGTCCCTCCCGCAGTGGAATCCAGTGGGCCCCTCTGCAATGGAATCCAGTGGATCCCTTCTGCAGTGGAATCCATTTGGGTCCCTCCCTTAGTGGAATCCAGCAGTTCCCCCAGCAGTAGAATCCAGCAGGTCCCTCCCGCAGTGGAATCCAGCAGGTCCCTCCCGCAGTGGAATCCAGTGAGTTCCTCCCACAGTGGAATCCAGTGGATCCTTCCTACAGTGGAATCCAGTGGGTCCCGCAGGCAGCAACCTCTGCAGGGCTGTGTGACCTCCCGTGAACACAGGCCACGTGTGTCCCTCTGCCCTTCCTGCCACAGGGCACCTGTTTCTGCCACTCTCAGAGAGCCCCTGCTCAGTGAAGCCCCCGTGTCCCCTCTGTCCCCGAGCCCCCACTGCACCCATTCCTGAGACACAGTCGGGGCTGCTAAAACCAACACCAGCCTGTGGTGCCAGGCTTGGCCCAGCTCACCCGTCTCTCCAGGGCAACCAGGCCCACCCCCCAGAGCCAACTGTGGGAGCCGCCACCAACCTCTGCTGCCCCCACACCACTGGGGCGGATGCACCCGGAGACAGATTCTGCAGAGAGAAAGGGGAAGGGGGCCCCTCCTGCACCCCATCCTGCAGCCCGCCCGCCCGCCCCACACCCAGGGCCTGAGTCCGCACAGCTTCTGGCTGTGCCTCGGCAGCCCAGCAGGTGTCCCCAGGGAGCCAGGGACCTGGGAGGAAGGACAGCTCCAGCCCTGCCCCGCCCTGCCCTCTGCCTGTCTGGGTGCCATGGACCCCGCCATGACCTCCATGGCAACCTTACTCGACCTATGCTATGACCTCGAGCAAGAACAGAGGCAAAAATGACTCCAGCGGTGCAGGAAACCAGCCTGGGGGCTCCTGTCCAGGGGAACCCCCCGGCGGCTTCCTGGAGGTGGCAGTATCTGCATGGAGGTCTCGAGGCTTTGAGAGCAGGCGGGTCGGGTGTGGCTCTGAGCTCTCTGCCTTTCCCCTCTGTGTCTTCTCCAGAGAGGCCCCCACAGCAGCGCGAGAGACGCTGTGCCGCTCCTCTGGTCTGCTCTTCCCTCCTGTCCCCCGGCTCCAGACCCAGGTCCCCGGCGGGCCACCTGCTCCCTGCAGTGATGTCCATACGGGTCAGGAACCTACATGCCTTTGGCAAACTGATTTTTATTTTGTTTGTATGGGGACCACACCTGGGTGATGCTCAGGGCTGACTCCCAGCTCTGTGCCCAGGGCTGACTCCCAGCTCTGTGCTCAGGGCTGACTCCTGGCTCTGTGTCCAGGGCTGACTCCCCGGCTCTGTGTCCAGGGGTCATACGTGGTGCTGGGGATCAAACGGGGCAGCAGTGTGCAGGCAAGCGCCTGGCCCTGGACTGTCTCTCTGGCCTCTGCAGAAGGCCGTGGGGCTCCCCCCAGCCCCGGGATATTCCCACGCTGCCACTTCCGGAGAAAGGGTCTGGTGGGGGCATCTGTGTCCTGGACACCGCGTGTCGCTTGGCAGGGAAGCAGTTCCCTCCAGCTGGACCCGGCTCTCGGTGGGGCCTCCCGGGAGCATCCTAGGCCCGGGTGCCATTGGTCGCCCTTGTCTGTTTGTTTCCTTTTCTCCCCTCTAAGGGTAATCTTTTTTTTTCTTTTTGGGTCACACCTGGCGATGCACAGGGGTCACTCCTGGCTCTGCAATCAGGAATTACCCCTGGCGGTGCTCAGGGGACCCTATGGGATGCTGGGAATCAAACCTGGGTCGGCTGTGTGCAGGGCAAACGCCCTCCCCGCTGTACTATTGCTCCAGCCCCCCTAAGGGTAATCTTTACTTGAATAAAATCAACCAGTCATTTGGCTTTGGGCCACACTCAATGGTGCTCAGAGATTCCTCCTGGCTCTGCACTCAGGAGTCATTTCTGGTGGGCTCGGGGGATCCTTTGTTTTTTTTTTTTTTTTGCTTTTTGGGTCACACCCAGCGATGCTCAGGGGTTACTCCTGGCTTTGCACTCAGGAATTACTCCTGGCAGTGCTTGGGGGACCATATGGGATGCCGGGGATCGAACCCAGGTCGGCCGCGTGCAAGGCAAACGCCCTACCCGCTGTGCTATCGCTCCGGCCCCACGGGGGATCCTTTGGGGTGCCGGGGATTGAGCTCGGGTCGGCCGCGTGCAAGGTCAACTCCCTCCCCTCTGTACTATCTTTCCGGCCCCCTGTTCTTATTTTTTAACTTGTTTATTACAACACTGTGATTTGCCAAGTTGCTCACAACACACTTGTTTCAGGCCTTCAGTGTTCCGTCACCAATCCCACCCCCAGTGTGACCTTCTCTTGCCCCTGTCCCCATGTCCCACCCAGCAGGCAGATATTTACTTCCTGTTGTTCGTAACAACACCAAGGCGGATGGGGTTAGGGGGCCTCAGAGCAGCAGTCCTCAGTTTGTGGCCGTTGTCGCATCTCACAGCGATGCGACTGACGTCCCCGTGTGAGCATCTGCCGTGCTGGCGGGGGCCGGCCAAGCCTTCCGCGTTCCTGTCCAGGCTCCCGGAGCTTGGGGGGCTCCTGGGCGGCCTCCCCTCAGCGTTGCTGTGACCCTGCCGGCGGACAGGGCTGTGGCGTCTGAAGGTGTCGCGGGCTCAGGGTGGCCCGCCGGCAGCTTGATGCGGTTCAGTCGTGTCTCTGGTGGTCCCGATGTCGGGGGGCCCGGCGTGGCTGCTGCGCCTTCAGCAGGAGGGGGAATGCGCCCGCCCCATCCCGAGGAGACCCCTGAGTTCCCCACCCGGACCAGCCTCCCGGGGAGACGCCACAGCAACTTGTTCTTTGGGACACGTGGTGCTGGGCCCCGGCTGTGCCGGCGGGTGGCGGGTGGCCCTTGGCTGTCCGTGGCTGTGGAGGTGCCCCAGCCCTGTACCCCATTTCCCCCGGGGTCCACGCGCAGAGGAGCTGGCGCAGGGCTGGCGGGTCTCTGGGGTCTCCTGAGCGGGGCCCCCGGCTGCGGCACGGCTCTGTCTGAAGCCGTGTCAGACCCCAGGGAATGCGGTGGCGGGAGCCGCGGGCCGGCTCCGGGCGGTTGTTGTGCAACCTCAAGAATGCGAGCCCCAAACTTCCTTAACCCGAGACAGAGAGAGAGGCCGCGCCAAAGCCTTGGCGGGCATGTGTCTCTCCCGTCTCTGCGGCGCCTGAACCCCCGGCTCCGGAGCTCCGTCCCCTGCCCCAGGCTCGCCCAGGCCGCCCATGGCTGGGAGCACTGCTCAGGTGGCCTTCCGCACCCCCACCCCGGGCAGCCCGCCCCTCCACAGACCCTCCTGAGCAGCGGCCTGCATCTTGTGCCCGCCTGGGCCTGGCCCTCGGGGGTGGGGGCAGTGGGCAGGGCCGAGCCAGGCAAGGGAGGCTGGTAAGTTTCAACAGCAGGAGGGTCAGGGAGATGGCAGCGGGGAGGGCGCTGGCCTTGCACGTGGACCCAAGTTTGATCCCCAGGACCCCTATGGTCCCCTGAGCCAGCTGGAGTGAGTCCTGAGCACAGAGCCAGGAGTGAGCCCTGAGCACAGAGCCAGGAGTGAGCCCTGAGCACAGAGACGGGAGTGAGTCCTGAGCACAGAGCTGGGAGTGAGCCCTAAGCACAGAGCCAGGAGTCAGCCCTGAGCACAGAGCCACGAGTCAGCCCTGAGCTGGGTGGGGCCCACAGTAGCAAGGCAGTAGGAGGCCTCCTGGGGGCGGGCTGGGGGGTCAGCCTGGCCCAGGCCCCGCCTACTGTTGCCTCTTGGGAAGGGCCCCCAGTGTCGGGTGGGCCAGCCGGAGCCTGGTGGGCTGGGTGGGGGCTACAGTGACAACTCAGGAGCCAACCCTGCATCTGTGCCCGTGGCTGTGACGCTGCCTGCTGCCGGGCACGGTCTGAGCCCTAAGGCTCCCGGCGCAGATCCTCCCTGGTCAGGGGCCCTGGCAGAGTTAGGGCACCCCTGGCCCCTGGGCAGAAGCAGGTACGGAAGTGATTTGACAGCCGAGGCCTCGGGTCCCAGGATGGGGGTTCCGGAGTGGGGGTTCTGGAGCGGGATTCCGGAGTGGAGGTTCCGAAGTGGGGGTTCTGGATTGGGGTTCCGGAGCGGGGGTTTCAGAGTGGGTGCTCTGGCTGCAGGAAGGGCTGCTGACACTGGGGCTGCAGCCTTGTGACTTCCTGCTTAGTCACTGTTGACCCCAGCCCTCTTGGTCCCCTTTGGGAAGGCTGTCCCCTGGCCTCTGGCATGGTGGCCCCTGGCACTGTCCCCACCGGTCCTGGGCTCCCGGCTGGGCCCTGAGCTCAGCCCTTCCCACCCTGACATCCTTCTGCTGTGAACGGGGCCCCTGTGTGTCCCCTCGCTTGGGGGCCCCAGAGTCTGTTCTGTTTCTATCAACAAGGCCTGAGGGCAGGGCCGCGTGTGGGAGGGGAGAGGGTGGGGCTGGGCAGGGGGATGGGGTGGGGGTGGGGGTGCTGGCCGCTGGCCCTGCTAGAGGGCAGCTCAGGGAGCGCCCAGAGACGGGACAGTGGGCAGGGCGTTTGCTTTCCCCTAGGCTGACCCGGGTTCAATCCCCAGCACTGTGCCCACGCTCTGCCAGGCGTGAGCCCAGAGCCCAGCAGCATTTTGGGGGTGGGTGTGGAGAAAGAAGAAGCAGAGCCCCCCGGGGGGAGGGGGTGGGCGCAGGCCGGCCTGTGCGTCAGGCTGTGGTGCAGGGCAGGGACCCTGAGCTCCGGGCCCCCCTCAAGCAGGGGGGGTGGGTGCGCGGGGACTGTGACAAACGTGTCTCCATGGGGGCCCTCAGCGTGCCCCTGCGCTTGTCAGCCTCAAAGTCGAGGCTCCGGCCGCAGGCTTGGCTCCCTGCCCTCGCCCAGGAAGCGGCCCAACCCTCCTTCCTGCAGCCGTGCCGGCCCCTCCCTGCCCCGGAGCAGCCTGCAGCCTTGGCCTCGGGTCGCTGGCCACCCCGAGAGTGACCGCCTTTCCCAGCAGAACTCCCGGCTCCCGACCTTGGGCGGTGGGGGAGGGGCTGGCCAGGTGGGGCAGGCGCAGTCCTGGAGACACAGCCCTGGGCCGAGGGGGCCCGGGAGGTGCCCACAGTGCCGGGCGGGAGGGGGCTGCAGGGAGGCCGAGTCTCGGCTGGTGACCGTGCTGGCGGCCAGGGGTGCTGCTCCACGGCCCTCCCCGGGGGCTGTGTGGCTGTGGGCGTGTGGCCACCCCTCCCCCACCTCTGCTTCTCTGCCCCCCGCTGCAGTGCTCACGGCCCGCCCCCAGCACACTTGTTCTCGGGGGGCTGGCGCAGCTTCCACATAGTGTGGTTATGTTTGGGGTCCACACCCGGCGATGCTCAGCGTCTTCATCCTGGCTCCGTGCAGGGTGGGCCCTGGGTGCCGGGGAGATGCCGACTGAGCCGGGCCACGTGCTGGCACAGCCATGTGGGCCCTCCCCGCCCTGTGATGGGGGGGGCTTCTGAAGGTCCCCTGAGAGTCGGCAGAGCGAGAGTGAAAAGAAAAGTGAGAGCAGACGAGCCAGATGGCCGGACCCAGGGCCGGGGGCAGGAAAATGGGGCGTCCCCGAGGCCGGAATAGTTGCCGGTGGCACCTTCAGGCGGGGAGCTGGGGAGGAGGGCTCGAGAAAAGTGCTCCCACCTCTCTGCTCAGCCCTCTGCATGCCGGCCCAGCCTTGGCACAGGCGGGGGGTCTGCCGCCTCGCGGAGGGGGTCTCTGGAGGGGGCGGAATGGTGACGAAGGTCTTCCTGAGATGGCTCAGGAGGCTGTGGGGAGGAGGGAGAGTGAAATCGGGAGGACACGACGCCTCCAGAGCAGCAAAGAGGCGTGTTCCGGCCACGCTTGGGAGCGGGTCGGGGTGGGAGGGGTTCCGTACAATTCTCCCAGGCGGGGTTTTCTGGAGGTTTTCGTACGTGCAAGTTCACCCGGGTATTGTCAGGCGAAGGCGGGCCCTGGGGTGGTCTTGTCGCCTTGGTGCCTCCCAGAACCTCGTCCTTGCCCCGTTGATGGTCCCGTAATCTCAGTTTCCCCTTGGCTGAGGGGTCCTCCCTCCTCTGGGCGGGGACTTCGGTGGTGCCTCAGTTTCTCCTCTCCAAATAGCTCAGGCTGTGGGGCAATAGCACAGCGAGTAGGGCCAACTTAAACCCGGCCGACCCGGGTTCGATTCCCAGCATCCCATATGGTTCCCCGAGCACCGCCAGGAGTAATTCCTGAGTGCAGAGCCAGGAGGAACCCCTGAGCATCGCCGGGTGTGACCCAAAAAGCAAGCAAACAAACAAACAACAAGAGAAACAACAGCTCGGCGTGTGTTCTATGTCCTGGGTGCCTGCAGGGCCAGGCAAGGCTCATTATCCGCCCAAAGTGTGTTTCCAGGCTCTCCGCCCCTCTCTGCCTGCAGCAGCGCCCCCCGGGACTTGGCCCTGGCACTATGACCCACCACGCAGCCCACCCCCACCGGGCCTCACAAAAGCCTTGGGGCTGTCACCATTGCCAGCTAGTCTGGTGGCAGAAGGGGGCAGAGGGGTTATTACAGCGGCCCCTCCGCTCCCTGGGGGTGGCGAGTGCGAGCCCAACCCCCATTCCCCGCAGGCTGGGGTGCTTGCTCACCCCCCGCCCCCCACCCCGGGCGAGGCGCCCCTCCCAGGAGAGCCACGTGGCGGGATGAGGAGTTAGTCACGAGAACAAATGTGAGCAAGTCGGGGGGCAGTGGGACAGGATCCTGGGGTGGCACTGTGGGGTGTGCCCTCAGCTCTATCAGCCCTGTGGGGGGCCGCTGAGAACCCCGGGGGTGTGAGCCCAGCTGGTAGGCTGCACACAGCTTTCCTCGCGGCGAGCCATTCCGCGGCTCAACGTGGGCCCTGGGTGGAGGCCACGGTTGCGCAGCTCTGTTGCGTGGCCGGCATGTGCCACAGTCCCAGGGGCTCTGCTGCGTGGCCGGCATGTGCCACAGTCCCAGGGGCTCTGCTGTGTGCCGGCATGTGCCATGGTCCCTCAGCTCTGCTGTGTGCCGGCATGTGCCACGGTCCCTCAGCTCTGCTGCGTGGCTGGCATGTGCCACAGTCTCAGGGGCTCTGCTGTGTGCCAGCATGTGCCACGGTCCCAGGGCTCTGCTGTGTGCTGGCATGTACCATGGCCCCACGGGCTCTGCTGCGTGACAGCATGTACCATGGCCCCACGGGCTCTGCTGCGTGCTGGCATGTACCACGGCCCCACGGGCTCTGCTGCGTGACAGCATGTACCATGGCCCCACGGGCTCTGCTGCGTGCTGGCATGTGCCACAGTCCCAGGGGCTCTGCTGCGTGGCCGGCATGTGCCACAGTCCCAGGGGCTCTGCTGTGTGCCGGCATGTGCCACAGTCCCACGGGCTCTGCTGCATGGCCAGCATGTGCCACGGTCCCAGGGGCTCTGCTGTGTGCCGGCACAGGACCCTGCGAGCGGCTGGGCCGAGGCTCCAGCCTGCCCCGCACCCCACGCCGCAGGCCGTGTCTCTGCAGGGGCTCTGCGGTGCAGGCGGCCCGTCCAGACAGCGAGGGCCCGTGCCCGTCGCAGCCTGTCCAGAGGAATGCCGTGGGCCGGGAGCCCGGGAGCTGCCCACACACGTCCCTTGGAGCAGGACCCTCGGGACACCTGGAGACAAGCAGGAGACTGGCAGGGTCTGGAGGAGATGGGGGGCGGGAGAGGGGGCAGAGGGAAGGGCTGAGGCGGGGAGACAGGAGGACAGGAAGGAGGCGGCAGGACCCAAGGCTGCGGTTTGGGGTGGGGGCTGGGGCAGGTGTGACTGAAACTTGCAGTAGGATTTTGATGGTTTGGGTCACACCTGGCGATGCTCAGGGCTGCCTCCTGGCTCGGCACTCAGGAATCACCCTGGTGCTCGGGGGACCATATGGGAAGCTGGCAATCGAACCCGGGTCGGCCATGTGCAAGGCAAACGCCCTCCCCGCTGTGCTATCACTCCAGCCCCAGGATTTTGATTTTTTTTATTTGTTTCTTTTTTGTTTTTGGGCCATGCCTAGTGGTTCTCAGGGGTGCTCCTGGCCCTTTGGTCAGAGGTCACTCCTTGCGGTGCCCAGGAGACTGTATGGGATGCCGGGGATTGACCCCAGGTGCCCGTGTGCAAGGCCAGCACACTCCCTGCTGAGCCACCGCTCCAGCCCCACGGAACAGGACTGAGAGCAGCAGGGACCCCACCACACAGGGCACTGCTGAAACAGGGGTCTCGGGCCCCAGGAGGCCAGTGTGTGTGTGTATGTGCATGCCAGTGTGCATGTGTGCGCATGTGAATATGTGTGAGTATGTGCATATGTGTGTGCATGTTTTGTGCATCTGTGTGGTGAGCATGTATGTGTGGGTATGCACATGTGTGAGCACATGTGATTGCATGTATGTTGAGTGTGCACTATGAGTGTGCACATGTGGGTGTGCATGTGTGGTGAACATATGTGAGTGCATATGCATGAGTGGGAATGTGCACATGTGAGTTTGTGCATGTGTGAGCATGTGCATGTGTTATGTGTGTATGGTGTGTGAATGTGTGAGTGTGTATATGATATGTGTGAATGTGTGTATGTATGTGCATGCATGTGAGTATGAGTGTGTGTATATGGTGTGTGTGAGTGTATATGTGTGTTTGTGTGTATATGGTATATGTATGTGTATGTGTGAGTGTGTGTATGTGTATATGTGTGTGAGTGTGTATATGGTGTATGAGTGTGAGTGTGTGGTGTGTGTGTGTGTGTGTGTGTCTGCTCCATGCCCTGATGACTGAGGAGGGGAGCTCTGTCCCCGGAGCCCTCCCGGAGGAGCCCCTGGCCAAGACGGCTTCTGACCACACACTGTTACACACACAGACGTACACACACAGGCTCACACTCATGCAGACCTACACACACATACACACACTGTCACATAGACACACACATATACAGACACACATACACTCTCATACTCTCACATATGCACACACTCACACATACACCCACTCACACACATATACACTCTCCTACACTACCCACACAGGCATATACACATACACACACGCCCACACATACAGACACACACATATCTGCACCTACACACTCACACCTACACAAATACACTCTGCGCACACACACACACACACGTGCTTACTCCACGTGCCTGCGCTCTGCACACTGCCGGGGTCTCGGGACCAGCAGCCCCCAACCTCACAGGGGCTCCGGGAGGGGCCACGGCTGCTCCCGCCTCCCCTGCGGACCACAGGCCATTTACATTGGTTGGGTGGAGGGAAACGGGGACCCAGGCCATCCTGGGGTGGGGTGGGCGCCCGGGAGGCCTCCTGGCGGCAGGGCTGCTGCTCAGCCCTTGTCAGCGGGAGCCCCGGGGCCGAGGCCCGTCTCTTCCCGCCTCGCTCCCTGTGTTGTCAGCGGCCGTAAGACCATGGCAAGGCGGTGCGTGTGGAGTGAGGGAGCCCCCGGGCCACTCTGCCCCGCTCTGGAAGCAGCCACAGTGCTCCTAGGGTGTGAATCGGGTCAGCCTTGCGGGGGCTTTGGGGCTTGAGGAAGCCCCACGGAACCACTCTGCCTTCTCTTGCATCTCGAACCCGGAGCTGTCGGGAACCCCCGCCCTGCACCCCCTCGCCCCCCGCTGCCCCACGTGACCAGGGAGGGGCTCTGCCTCGGTGGTGGTGCTCTCTTGGTGCCAGCCTCCCTGGCCGCGGGCACACTTCAGTGTCTGAGGGACCCGTCTCGGGTGAGCAGAGGCTTATCTCGGGCTGTTTACCTGACGACAGGAACGGCCCTTCCCAGAGTCTCCACCGCTGTGTCAACAGGCTCTCGGGCAGAGCGTGAATGATTAACACATTCCTATAGGGGACGTGGCAGGCCCATTAGTGCCACAGCACGGTCACCCGCACGCGCTCCTCCGGGCGTGCTTGGCTGGCTGACAAAGCACAAATGCTAGAGTGTCCCGAGGGAGGCCCGCGCCCCTCCTGCAGATTAGAGCAAACGGACACTCTAATGTTTCAAAGGGTTTTCCAAACGCCTATTGTCCGGGGGCCAGGGAACCTTGCAGCCTCTGAGAAAGGTTCTTTCAAGCTCACAGACCCGGCAGGGCCCAGCCGCCTCCCTCCGGCCCTCCAGACCCCACAGTGCTCCCTCTCCGCAAAGCCGGGCCCCCCTCCCGGGCCTTCGTGCTAATCATCAGCCAGAGTTAAGGCGCACACGGCGGGACCGTCAAGGACGTCACGTGGCCTGTTGCCCCGGCGACGGCTCCTTCGCTGGTCGCAGGAGATAGCACACACAAGTAGCTTCTTATTCCGCGGCCTTTGGGGAGGGCTCGGGGCAGGGGAGCCTCTCTCGGGACCACTCCCTCAAGTGGCATCGTTTGTCCTCCCTGCCCTGGGGTCCGCAGCTCGGTGGGTGGGGCGGTGGGGGGCGGGGTGCGGCTGGCGGCTCTTACCGAGCGTGATTCCCAGGCTCATCTCCCCGCCCCCCAGGGCCGTCTGAGTGTGGGCCTCGCTGAGGACCGCGCCGGGAAATATCGCCGCAACGCCGCAAACTCAGACATGGCCCGGGGTGGGCAGCCGCAGAAGTTTAGAAGGTTGGTGATGCCCACTGCAGGCCCGGGGCAGCGGCCGTTCCGGGCCGTGCTGCTGGGTCGCTCTTGGCTCTGTCTGCAAGACTTCGAGTTTCTGGCCTGCTGGGGGCTGACGGGCAAGGTGGGGGGTCGGCCCTGTCCACACCGGGCCCCTCTCCCTATGGAAAGTGCTTCCTCTCGAGAATTGGCCCTGTTGCAAGGCTCCCTCAAAATATATGGTGACAGTCTCTCATACCCGCACATACCCACACATACATCCACACCGACACACGCCCACACACCCACAAGCACCCTCACAAATACACACAGGCGCGCGCACACACACGCACACACACGCACACGCCCCTGTGCCTGCTCCACCCCGCACCTTAGGAGGCCTGGAAGCAGCAGCCCCCAGCCTGACCGTGGCTCCTGGGGAGGGGGACCCCGGCGGCTCCCTGCCTGTCCCCGCAGAACAGCAGGAGAGGTCACGAGGTGCGGCTATGGCACACACCACATGGGCACCACCAGTCTAGGTGGGGAAGGGACCAGAAAACGGTGCCTCTCGTAAAAAACACCCCCTTTGATAGAGAAGGGACCACTGAGTCAGCGATGGTGGGAGGGGGCGCTTGGTAGGGGAGCTGTGTGCTGAGAATAGACTAAGGACCAAAGGCGATGGCCTCTCAGGGTCTGTACTGCAAACCATGATGCCCAAAGCAGAGAGAAAGAAGGGAGGTGCCCGCCATAGAGGCAGGGTGGGGCGGGGTTGCGGGAGGGATACCGGGACACTGGTGGTGGGAAATGTATGTTGGTAGAGGGACCGTGCTCAATCCTTACATGACTGAAACTCAATCATGAAAGCTTTGTAACTGGATCTCACGGTGAGTCAATTAAAAAAAAAAATACCCTCTTGGGGCTGGCAAGATCAGACAGAGGGTAGGGCGCATGTCCCGGCGGAGAACCCAGCCTCGATCCCCGGAACCAGGGACGGTCCCCTGAGCACAGATCCAGGAGGAGCCCCTGAGCATCGCCAGGTGTGGCCGCCCTTGTGTTGTCCTGGGTGCTCACACAAGGGCCGGGGCCCCTCAGCACAGCGGCTCCACCGCCCCCTGCCCGTCTCTGACCAGTTCCCACGCCTCACCGTGTTGGGTCTTGCAGCCTGCATTGGAGTCTGAAGGCTGGCGTGTGGCCGCCGAAAGAACTTGTAAGAATGACGCCTGAGCGCCAAGCGCAGGAGCCGGCAGGGTTGTTAGGGAAGCCACACCCACTCGCAGTTGCCACGGTGACCCCGACACTGGCCGAACATGGTTGGCCGCTGAGGGGATCCTTGGCTCAGAAATCCTCACAGCGACCCCATCTCTGCTCTGGAACCGCGTGCGGGTTCTGGGCCTCCCAAACCTCCCGCAGAACAGAGAAGTGTGTGTAGAACCGGCCTGGGCCCCTGACGCCTCGTCTGGGTCATCAGCCCCCTTACTTCACTGACACCCCCTCACTTCACTGACACTCCCCTCACTTCACTGACACCCCCCCACTTCACTGACACTCCCTCTCACTTCAGCGGGGACTTACGTGTAGGCTTCTGAGTGGACACTTTTGCTTTCAAAAACTCCTTCTTCTGGTCCCCTATTTATTTCCCTGACTCATTCTCGAATTCTTTCCGTGGGACACCCTCCCTGGCCTCCGTCTGGATGGGCTGGCCGTGTCATGCCGTGGCACTCCACGGATGGGATTTTCATCCTGGGAATATCCTGGGTGACCCCAGGGGGCCACATGGTTGTGGCTGTTTTTCAAAGCAACAGCCCCAGGAAAGGGGACAAGATAAAGGCCTTCAGTAGGAGAGGGATGTCACTGGGCACAGCTGAGCCTGGAAGGACTCCTGGGCCTCCAGAAGAGTTAGGCGGAGCCTTGCATGGGACGCAGGGGGGAAAGTTTATTAGAAGGACCGAGCTGCTTCACCGGAGGCACGTTGCAAAATTCCCTGTGCAGAGGCGCATGTCTGTTACGCTTATGTAATGTGTATACTCGGAGCGTTTATGCAGGTCTGAAACATTAAACTGTAAACAGTGGTTATCTAACACCTCCCCTATTCAGTGTATTCGGGTTCCTTAAAAGAAGACGTTTAAATGGCTGGTTTGTTCAAGTCAGGCTCACACAGAGATTGAGAGTGATGTGGGCCCTCTGAATGGCTCAGCTCTGGCTGTGGTCAGAGTCCTAGCTCCAAGGAGGAGGCCCAGTTATTTGTCCGGGGAAGATGCCTGAGTTCTGACCACGTTGTCTGTGTCGCTCAGACTATCGCTCCACTCTGGTACTTCCTGTGGACAGCAGACGCACAGGTGGGCTGAAATGCAGCTCCCAGCACAGGTGGGCTGAAATGCAGTTCCCAGGGCCCCCCAAGGCCAGCAGATGGGCACCTGCTGCGGGGGTGAGCCTGGCTCGTGGGGGTCTGTTCCCCCAGCCCGACTGCCTCAGTTTCAGTGGCCTGAGAAGCTCAGGTCAGGGTGTCCTGGGGCCAGGAAGCTGCTGATTCTCTAGCATTCATTCCCTCTGCCCTTGGTGCAGAAACTGCTCCAGGAAAAAGAATCGTTCTTCGACAGCTACTTGCTCTAAAAGTCATTTTTATAGAGAAGTACAGAATCATGGTCTGATCTGTACTTTTAGTTTAATTCACAGGATAAGTTTTGGCATTCTAATGAGCTTTGTAGGTTTTTACTTGCACAATGGACACATACACACATATGCTAGATCAGAGCCTACATATGTTATGGGGCCTCTCCCAGTTGTGCTCAGGACTCACTCCTGGTGGGCTCGGGGAACTCGACTGGCCCCCCGAGCCGTGTGCAAGGCAAATGCCCTGCCTGCCGCTCGACGGCTCCAGACCCCGGGAGTCTTTCCTACGTGCCGCACACACTTTGGTGCTGGTGGACTGCGGGTGGAGGGTGGTCTGCTGGCATGCTCAGGGCTCTGTGTTCAGGGGCCACAGGATGCAGGGACAGGGCAGGCCAGCTGCATGAGAGGCAGGTGAATGGCCTCCTTTACTACGTTCCTTCCCTTCCTCCCTTCCTTCCTTCCTTCCTCCCTCCCTCCCTCCCTCCCTTCCTTCCTTCCTTCCTCCCTCCCTTCCTTCCTTCCTTCCTTCCTTCCTCCCTCCCTCCCTCCCTCCCTCCCTTCCTTCCTTCCTTCCTTCCTTCCTTCCTTCCTTCCTTCCTTCCTTCCTTCCTTCCTTCCTTCCTTCCTCCCTCCCTCCCTCCCTCCCTCCCTCCCTCCCTCCCTCCCTCCCTCCCTCCCTCCCTCCCTCCCTCCCTCCCTCCCTCCCTTCCTTCCTTCCTTCCTTCCTTCCTTCCTTCCTTCCTTCCTTCCTTCCTTCCTTCCTTCCTTCCGTGGGCCACACCCAGAATTTTTTAGGGCTTACTCCTGGCTCTCTACTCAGGGATACTTTGGGTCACTCCTGGATGGTACTGAAGATTGACTCAAGGTTGGCCACAGGCAAGGCAAGCACCTCAGTGCCTATGCTAGCTCTCTGCCCCCTGTAACTTCCTTATAGGGTGGATGTTCTTTGAGATACTAGTTCCAGAAAGCAAGTCACCACTCTGTCCCAATAATAAGGCAAAAGCAGGACAGATAGGAAAATTATCAAGCAGGACTACTTTGCTGGAGCAGAAACTCATCAGCTGACCCCTTTTCAGGAGTCCCTACTTGGGCAAGGAAACTGGGACGAGTAAAATTGCCAAAGGTTCAGTGTGGAAACTTTACTATAAAAACTCTAGGGAAAAAAAACCCAAAAAACTCCAGGGAGACCCGGACATAGGGAGGCCACCAAGTTGAGTAAACTTGTCTCCTAGGTTGTGTGTGTGTATGTGTGTGTTGCTGGGATTAAACCCACACGAATACACAATAGAGCTTTACAGATGACCAGAATCCCTCAGAGCTAGGACTGGAGGAGCAAATTCCCTGCCTCTGGCAGGAAGGTGGGGGAGGGGGTGGCAAGTAAGCCTGAGCTCTCTAGTCTTGTCAAGGGTCTCAGGATGTTTCTTCAACTTAACCAGCACTTAGCCTGCTGGGAGATGATCTGACTGACACAGAGAAAAGTCCCAACTCCAGCCAGCTCCCACCATTCTGTCCCACCTCAGAGGGAAGAGCTGAGAAGCTCTTGAGAAGGTCACATCCAGACCTGACCTGACATAGAAACACACACACACACACACACACACACACACACACACACACACACCCCTCACCAATGTATTATTAGAAATCTGTTCATAGCAGTTCCCTTTACCTGATGTGAAATGTCCAGCTACCAGACAAAAATTATATGACATACTTAGAGGTTAAAAATTTGGTCTCAACTTTTCAAACAAACCTCAACACCAGACTCAGACATGGCAGATGTGCCGTGGTGAGAAGGGGATTTGATTTTTTTTTTTTTTAGGTCACACCCAGTGATGCTCAGGGGTTACTCCTGGCTTTGCACTCAGGAATTACTCCTGGCGCTGCTTGGAGGACCATATGGGATGCCGGGGATTGAACCCGGGTCGGCCGCGTGCAAGGCAAACGTCCTACCTGCTGTGCTATCACTCCGGCCTGAGAAGGGGATTTGAAACAGTTATCTTAGCATGTGGAGGAAATGAGGAGAAAGGAACTAGAAAGAGAGGGAGCGGTTAGGCCTCTGATGGAGTGGTTTTTCACACGTTAATTTGCATATGTGATTCTGTTAGTCATTCTACAAACCCTTAGTTACACCAAGGCCTGTGAGATCATCTGATAAACCCTCAGGGGCATGGGAGATTTGATTGGTCATTCCACAATTACTCTGGCTCTCATTTGCATAGGCATTCAGGTTGGTTGTTCCAATTAGATGACCTTATAGGATGGAACCAATCAGAGAGCAGAAATGATTCAGAGGCAGAGACACACAAGTATATAAGCCCAGGTCACGCGACACAAAAGGGTTGGTACTGGGGGGAGGAAGAAGAGAAGAAGGTGGAAGGCAGTGTGGTGTGACGACAAGGCGTGTTGCGGAGGGAGAGCGACGGAGAGCAGTGGCGAGGAGGAGAGAGACATCAGCCAGGGGTGCTGGCTAGGGTGCAGAGGGACTATTTCCGCTGGGGCGTGTAGAGACACACCTACGTGAACTGGTAACTGAAGAGCTACTAGGAAGGACTAGTGAGGTCCATGTTCTAATCTTCTATGCCAGTGTGTCCCCAAGACCCCGGAGAGGCCACACCCTGTGGTATACTAAAGGCATTAATGGATACAGCAGACAACATACTAAAACAGATGGCAGTGTGGGCAGACCAAGGAGTCCTCAGCAAGGCACTGGAATGACAGTTCAGCGGTTAAGGCTCTTGCCTGGTATGTGACCCTCGCCAGCTGGAACCGGGTACCACGTGATCCTCCTGCACCCCCAGGAGGGATCCTGAGCACAGAGCCAGGAGTGTCCCCTGAACATTGCTGGTTGAGGTTCAATACCTTATCTCCCCCCAGAAGAATTCCTAAGAACAAAAGTGCTGTCTTTAGTACTTCTATGCTAAAGATGGACTAGAGTGGTAGCACAGCGGGTAGGGCGTTTGCCTTGCACGTGACCGACCCAGGTTCAATTCCTCTGTCCCTCTCGGAGAGCCCGACAAGCTACCGAGAGTATCTCGCGAACACAGCAGAGCCTGGCAAGCTCCTTGTGGTGTATTTGATATGCCAAAAACAGTAACAACAAGTCTCACAATGGAGACATTACTGGTGCCCACTCGAGCAAATCAATGAACAACGGGATGATAGTGCTACAGTGCTATGCTAAAGATGGGAGACACTAACTGGAGTGAAGAATGCCTTCCGTGGGCTTAAGTCCAGCAGGCTGGAAATTACTGAGGAAAGATTTCCTGGGCTTGAGGATATCTCAAAAGAAATCTCCAAAACCCATGAAGCAAATGGGGAAATAACATTTTTTTATTTGTCTTTTTAAAACCGTTTTCAATTGAGCTGCTGGGATTAACAATATTTTTACTTATACTTTTTACGGATTTATCATTCCAGCACCCACACCCACCAGCAGAGAGCTGGCTCCCCACCACCCACGTCCTGAGGACCCCTTCTCCCACGGAAGCCTAGCTCTGTAGGCAGAATTTTCAGTTTTGATGGCTCTGACCACTTGTGGTCCCCTCACCAGGTCTTCTTGACTTATATTTGGGGTTGATTTCTCTTTTTTCCCTGGGAAGGTGGTGGTACCTGCACACATAAGTGAATAGAGTAAACCTCCTGGGATTCCACAGACTGTGAATCAATGATAAGTTGGTAAAGTTAATATTTTTCAAAAGCTATAATTTTATAGGTATATAAATGTAAACACTTAATACTATGAATAATTCTGTACTAATACATTTTAAGACTTATATTAAATAGATAAATCCTTCACTTGTATCACTTGTAGTCCCGTTGATCTTTGATTTGCTCGAGCAGGTGCCAGCAACATCTCCATTTGTCCTTGTTGCAAGCCAGTGTAGCCCAATGATACCTGCTCGCTCCAGGAACAGAAAGAGCCTCAAATAGTTCACTGAGAGATTTGACGAAGAAATCTGACCATCTAGTTGGTGGGCGGCCACGAGGTCTTCTGACGTTCCGTGGAATCCAGTCTGTAACAGCTCTAGTCCAACAGTCGTCTCTGAATCGCATTACATGACCGGCCCATCTGATTTTTGATGCCTTGGCAAATGAGACAGCATCCCTGATCTTCGACCGTCGACGGAGGTCAGAACTCCAGATTCCTTCTCTCACTTGAGTGAGACATGATATTCCCAGCATAGCTCTTTCGATTCCTCTTTGGGATACCCTAATAGCATTCTCATCCTGTTTTCCTAGGGCCCAGGTCTCTGAGGCATATATTAGTGCAGGAAGAACTGTGGAATCAAAAAGATGTGCCCGGAGTTGGAGGTTCTTCGTTCTCTTAACCACCTCTTCAACGCTCTTGAAGGCATTCCATGCTGCTCTCTTCCTCCTGCACAGTTCTGGCACCAAGTCATTCCTCATGTTGATTTCTCAACCCAGGTACACATAGCTGCTGCATTCGGAGATGTTCATTCCATTGAGAGCAAATGGAGCTTTAGGGACCAGTTCATTTTTCATGAACATCGTCTTGTTGAGGTTCAGCTGCAATCCGACCTTTCTACACTCACCGTAGAAGTCGGCCAGCATTTGTGCTGCTTGGCTAATGTTTGGTGTTATGAGAACGATGTCATCAGCGAAGAGGAGGTGGTGTAATTGCCGACTGTCTATCTTCACTCCCATTCCTTCCCATTCCAGTTGTCACATGATGTTCTCAAGGGCGGCACTGAAGCGTTTCGGTGAAATGGTATCACCTTGCCTTACCCCTCTCTTTACATCAATGATCACTTCCTTGTAGAATGGTGAGATCCTGGTGGTGAATCCACAATACAGCTCGCAGAGGATTTTGATATACTGAGTTTGAACGCCCTGTTTGACCAAGGCTCGATGACCGCCTCAGTCTCAATAGAATCGAAGGCCTTCTTTAAGTCGATGAATGTTAGACAGAGTGGCATCTTGAACTCTCACGAAACTTCAATGAGTTTGGTCACTGTGTGGATGTGGTCTATCATGCTGAATCCTCTTCGGAACCCGGCTTCCTCGCATGGTTGATCTTCGTCTAGTGTTCTGCCTATTCTATTCAGGATGACACGAGTGAACAACTTGTAGACGACAGACAACAGGCAGATTTGGCGATAGTTGCCAATGTCGTGGATGTCTCCCTTCTTGTACAACAGAACAAGTACTACTGGTCCTACTGGTACTTTCAATGCACGGTCACTAGATAAATCCTACAAATGTAAAATTTGGTAAGAGTGAAAAGAGTTAAGAAAAAAAATTTTTAATTTTTAAACTTTTTTATTGAATCACCATGTGGAAAGTTACAAAGCATTCAGGCTTAAGTCTCAGTTATACAATGGTCGAACACCCACCCCTTCACCAGTGCACATATTCCACCACCAGGAACCCCAGTATACCTCCCCTCCCACCCCCATCCCCCCGCCTATGTAGCTGATAATTTTCACTTTACTTTCTCTTTACTTTGATTACATTCAGTATTTCCACAAAAAACGTCACTATTATTGTTTGGAGTCCCCCCCCCAAAAAAAAATCAGACCTGCTGAAAAGGAAGCGTTTGATAATTTGTTTTCCATTGCTGACAATAAAGAGATATGAGGTTGTGCGGCCACTATTGTGGCCGCGCAGTTTTGGATTTCTGTATTTTAGTAACTAAATCTAGGGAAATTTCTGCCAGAGATTGCATCATTGCAATCTTGTACCTCTCTTTAGTGGCCCTTATAAGATGGTGGTCACCATGCCTTTCTCCCTGGAAAGGAAAAGCAGAGAGAGAAAAACCTTTCCCCTCCTGGGGTGGCATGGGGCCATGGCTTAGTTCACAGTCTAGAGACAGTTCTGCAAGAAGCTGCTGGTACCAAAAGTAGTTTAGCTGGCTTCCGGGATCATGGTCATCCAGCAATGGAGAGGCCGCACATGCACACGTGCAGCCACTCAGGTCACAACTCGGCGGAGAGTGGTGCCCAAGAGTTAAGAAGAATTTAAGGAGAGAGTCCGAATAGACCTATAGAAGTATAAAAGTGTATTTTATCCTAAAAGGCATGTTGGCTTTATGTTAGAAAATATTATATTATGGATGATGCTTAAGTGTCTGCATTAATAAGTAAAGGATTATACAAAATTTCTATGGATGTAATCCCCTCCCACTTAATCAGATATACTGAGATTCAATAATGAAATTTTAATTTGTTATTGCAAACATATAAAATCCCTTCTATTTTACACATTAAGGATAAGAATAATAATCAAACTTAATCTGGTAGAGCCCTCAACCACACGCTCCATGAGTGAATGCCATATTCGATGCCAAGTGCTGAGGAATTTATCTTATAGTTTTAAAAAGCTCCTCTCATGCTTTTTTGCAAGACTAATTGCAAGGCTATGAATTCCCTAATCTGTTGCCAGCCCATGAAGCTCTACTTAGTTCCTTCAGGTCTGAGTGATGGTCGAGCTGGGTAGGATACTCCTGGCGAGGTGCTCACTTCATTGTCCATATTGCTCCATTCTCTTCTGGCTTATAGAGGCTCATTTGATAGATCTACTCTGAATCTTTGGACTTTCCTTTGTGTGTAAGTTCCTTTTTTGATCTCACTGTTTCAATATTCTGTATCTGTCTTTGGATTCTTATCATTTTGCGTACGAAATGTCTTAGAGTTTTTCCTATCTGAGTCTATTTTCACTGGAACTCTTTGGGACTCCTGGATCTTGGTGCTTGGATTCCCCAACTCTGGGAAGTTCTTATCTGTGATTTCTATAACTATTGTTTCTTTTTTCTTTTTTCTTTTTTTTGCTTTTTGGGTCACACCCAGTGATGCACAGGGGTTACTCCTGACTCTGCACTCAGGAATTATCTCTGGCGGTGCTCAGGGGACCATATGGGATGCTGGGAATTGAACCTGGGTTGGCCGAGTGCAAGGCAAACGCCCTCCCTGCTGTGCTATTGCTCCAGCCCCTGTAACTATTGCTTCTTTATCAAGTTTGCTTCTCTGTGCTCAGAGACTCTGGTGATCCTTGTCTCATCCCCCTCGAGTCCCTCCCACAGTTCTCTGGTGTGCTGTCCATTTCCCTGCAGACCATTTCCCACCTTCTGCTGTTTCTACCAGTTTCCTCCTTCTCTTCCTTGTGCTTCTTGATCTTTTTCTCAGCTTCTTTTAATCCGCTATGTAGGGCTTCTATTGAGTTATTATTTTTTTAATCATTTACCACACTCTTCATTTCTGCTTGTAGTTTTATCATTTAGCCACCCGTGCTTTCCTGTGCTTTGCAGACTACCTGTGCCATTATTCCCCTGACATCATTAAACATCCTCACAACAGTGTCACTAAAGTCACTGAGGATTTACAGAGGTGATTGGGGCTCAACAGAAGGTTGAGCCTCCTGTTATTGTACTCATTCACTGAGCGTGGTGGGCTTCTACGTGTCTCCCCCATGGGGTTTTGCTGTGTTCCTGCTTACCTGAGGGAGATCTTTGTAATTAGACCTGGGGGAATCATGGAGAAACTAGGCTGGAAGTTGCTCTTTTCCTCGTCTGCGTATCTTCATCCAGTGACAGGAAGTATAACCGTGAGCAATGTGAAATCTGGTGACGGGCTGTCACTCAACCGCATATGTGGACCTGTGCAACAGGAACTGTGGAGCTGGGTGTGTTGCAGTGGCAGAGGTCAGGGGAGAGCGGAGCCTTGGGGGGGCAGCACCCACCGTCCTTCTGAACAGACTGGAGTTTCAGCCAGGAGACCATCTTCCTGGAAGGGTGGTGCACTGAGCAGAAGTTCAGGAGCTGTGGAGCTGGACCTATTGACAAGAAAATACTTAAAAAACAGACAGAATACCTAAGAAAGTGAGACAACATTGAGACATGTAACAAATATCTGATGGGAATGCCAGAAGGGGAAGAGCACATAGCAGAAGCAGGATTTGAGATAATAACGGCTGAGAATCCCAATATGCTGACTGGTGTTAGACTTCCAAGTACAGGTCCAAGAAGCTCAGAGAACACCACGCAGACAAACAAAAACCAAACGGTTAAAAACTGGGCTAATCTTTTACAAGCTACAGAAAATAAAAAACTTAAAAAATCCAGAAATAAGCTAAAGGAATAAACTTTGTTTCTAGAACAAAGTTAAGAATGATGGGGCCGGACAATACCACTACTGGGAATATATCCTGGAGAGGCAAAAATGACATCTGCATTTCTATGTTCATTGCAGCACTGTTTACAGTAGCCAAAATCTGGAAAAAAACCAGAGTGCTCCAAAACAGATGACTGGTTAAAGAAACTCTGGTACATCTACACAGTGGAATACTATGCAGCTGTTAGAAAAGATGAAGTCATGAAATTTGTATATAAGTGGTTCTACATGGAAAGTATTATGTTAAGTGAAATGAGTCAGAAAGAGAGGGATAGACATAGAAAGATTGCACTCATCTGTGGAATATAAAATAACAGAGTGGGAGATTAACACCCAAGAGTTGTAGAGATAAGGATTAGGAGGTCTGCCCCACAGCTTGGAAACCGGCCTCACATGCTAGGGGAAAAGGCAGCTCAGATAGAGAAGGGAACACCAAATAGAGGATGTCAGGAGGACCCATTCGGGTTGGAAGATGCAAGCTGAAAGTAGACTATAGACCGAACATGAAGGCCACTCAATACCTCTATTGCAAACTACAACACCCAAAAGGAGAGAGAACAAAGGGGAATACCCTGCCGCAGAGGCAGGGTGGGTGGTGGGGGATGGGGTGGGGGTGGTGAGAGGGATACTGGGACCATTAGGGGAGGTGAATGGGCACTGGTGGAGGGATGGGTAAGCGATCACTGTATGAGTAAAATGTAAACACAAAAGTTCATAAGTCTGTAACTGTACATCACAGTGATTCGCTAATAAAAAATTTAAAAAAAAAGAATGATGGGGCTGGAGGGAGAGTACAATGAATAAGGTTCTTGCCTTGCCTGTGGTTGTCTCAAGTTCAATCCCTGGCACCCAGTGTGGTCCCCGAACCTGCCAAGCGTGATCTCTGCGCACAGAGCAAGGAGTAATGCCTGAACACCGTGAGATGTAGCCTAACAACAAAAAATGACATCAACTTGTCTTCAGTGGCTGTGTAAGCAAGAAGAGAGTGCAGGGGAAGTGCTAAGAGGAAAAACTAACACTCCATCAAGAATTCTGTGTCCTATATTGTTGGTGTACAACATCCTATAATCTCAGGCCTAGCTAGGCTTGGATATAAACATGGATTTTCTGTATTATTGAAGGGGCCCCGGGTCGAGCCCCAACTCCCATTTCCCGATGGCTCATTATATTTTCTAAAATTTTCTCTTTTGAAATGGCATTTATTGACCCAATGCTTCCCCTTCCTACATCGTCTACAGTCGCCTGGTTCTTTTCTCATCCCAGACTTAATGCTAGTACAATCTCGTCTGAGATGTCCCAAAGCTCCACAGCCGTAACATTTTACCTGGTTCACTCTTTTCAAAGCAGCAGCTATTATTTGTGCCTGATGGGTTGGTGTTCCCACTTCCCTACATACTTTAATAAAATCATCCAGGGAGTTTTCCCCCATTAACTAAGCAGTTTGAACTGCCTTTTGGCAATCTGCTGTAGCATTTTCCACCGCTAAAGTTAGCATAAGCATTTCATGAAGGCCTTCATCAGGTATAGCCTTTTCAAGAGAGTCTTGGAGTCTGGCAATAAAATCTGAGTAAAGTTCATTTACTTCCTGATTTTTGTGAATGACCTAGTACGTTTTGCAGAGGTCTCAAGATAGCGCCACACCTTTAGACAGGTCTTATTAACAGCTTCTAAAATGTTTGCCTCTAGACGGACTTGTTCTTCCACTAAAGCCCACTTGCCAGTGCCTAAAATCTGGTTCACAGTGTTATCAACTTGTTTTGGTGTTTGAATTCTAGTAAATTTCTCAGCCTCTTCTCTCCACCAAGATTTAAATTGTACATATTGAGAATTTTCTAACACTGCCTTTGCAAGTTTGCCAATCAAGCGGAATTACAGTATTAGCTTCTGCAAAATTTTCTAGAAGGGCTAGCACATATTTAGAAGTGACACCATAGGTGGTCACAGCTTGCTTAAGCGAGGAAAGAAACGTAAAAGGAACAGGCTCATATTCCCCTGCCTGTCTTTTTCTTTGCACATCAGGATTACAAACGACTGGAAAAGCCATAAACTGAGCAGGCTGTTGGCTCAATTTTGCTTTATATAAAGGAGCTTCATATTTTTGCATCAGAGAATGCAACTCAGGAGTAAGCTTAAAACTGCACCACAGAGATTCCTCTTCCCTATTCTTATATAGACGAGGGGAAGGAACTGCCAAAGAGTCAGGATCAGTGATACACAGTACAGGAGGCATTATCCTTCTTTCAGAAGGGTGGTGCATCTCAAGGTACTTCATTTGACTGATTAATTTATCTATTTTTTTTATTAACTTTTCTCAACTCTTGGGCGTTTACAACCTCTTTTAAAACCAAATTCTCTGTGTCTGACTCGAAGCTGTCAGACTCAGACTGGGCAGTGAATCATTAATTTGATATGAATCACCAAATAATATAGATGCTGTTGGCTTAGCACAAAATTTTGGCTGAATCAAAGATTCTTCCCCACTCTTTTCCTCTAACACAGGAGTTTCTCTGTAAGTTGCTTTGAATACTTGTGCATGACGCAACTTTTCCCCTACTTTTTTTTCCATAGTTTTAAATCAAATTGCTATTTTTTTTTGCTTAACCAATGACAATACCCTTTTACCCTCTCAAGGAGGTGTAGCTTTATCTGTTCCTTCAACTGCAGACCAGCTGCTTTTTTTTTAGAGTTCAAAGTGTCAACATAGGCATCTTGCTGAGACGTTACAGAATTACCCATTGACCTTTTTTCTTTTCTTCCTTTATTTATTCTTTATTTCTTTCTCCCTTTCTTACTCCTTTTCTTCTTTTCCCGTTCTTTCTTTCTTCCTGTCTATCTTTCTTTGTTCCCTTTCTTTCTCTTTTTCTTCTTTTACCTTTCTTTCTATCTATATTTCTTTAATCCATTTCTTTTTCTTTTATTCTTCCTTCCTTTCTTTCTTTTCTCTATTTATATTTCTTTATTCCTTTTCTTTCTCCTTTTCTTCTTCCTTCCTTTCTTTCTATTTCTTTGCTTCCTTTCTTTCTATCTATATTTCTTCTTTTTCCCTTTCTTTTTCTTCTATCTATATTTCTTTATTCCCTTTCTTTCTCTTTTTCTTATTCCTTTCTTCCTTCCTTTCTATCTATATTTCTTTATTTCTTTCTCTCTTTCTTTGTCTTCTCTTTCTTTCAATTTATTTCTTTCTCCTTTTCTCTTTTTCTTCTTTCCTTTCATTCTCTTTCTTTATTCCCTTTTCTTTTCTTCTTCCTTCCTTTCTTTCTATCTATATTTCTTTATTCCCTTTTTCTTCTTTATTTCTATTTCTTTTTTAAAAAAATTTTTATTTTATCACCATGTGGAAAGTTACAAAGTTTTCAGGTTTATGTCTCAGTTATACAATATTCAAACACCATCCCTTCACCAGTGCCCATATTCCACCACCAAAGTCCCCAGTATACCCCCCGTTCCTACCCCCCCACCCCCAACTGTATAACTGATGAATTTCACTTCATTTTCTCTTTACCTTGATTACGTTCCATATTGCAAAACAAAACTAACAATTGTTGTTGGAGTTTCCCCCAAGAAAGACAGCCCTACTAAGGAAGCATTTGATAATTGGTTTTCCATTAAAAGATTGTATGTTTTCAGTTTTTAGAAAAGGTCGGATGTGTTCCAGTCCGGCAACCCGGAGCCGTGTTAGTTGCTGCTCAGTGTCGCCAGGGCTCCATCTGGAGAATGTGTACTGGCTGTACCTCCTCCGTCTGGATCCCTGGTGTTGTTGGCCTGGTTTCGGGTCCGGAGCATCTCTCCGGCTGCGTTGCTCACCAGACTGCCTGGCCTCTTCTCTGTTGAATGTGGCAAGATGGCGCCGAGGGTGAGTCGAGGGCGTGACTTCCGGCGGCCGGGGCCATTTGGAGTTTGGGCTGGCGCTGCCCCACTCCAGTGCCCCCCCCACAGTGCGGATGTGTTCCAGTCCCGCAACCCGGAGCTGTGTTAGTTGCTGCTCAGTGTCGCCAGGGCTCCATCTGGAGAAGGTGTAATATTTCTATCTATTTCTTTATTCCCTTTATTTTTCTTCTTCTTTCCTTACTTTATATCTTTCTTTATTCCCTTTTTATTCTTCCTTTCTTTCTATCTCTATTTCTTTATTCCCTCTTCCTCCCTCCCTCCCTTCCTCTCTTTCTCTCTCTTTCTTTCTTCCTCTCTTTCTCTCTCTTTCTTTCTTTCTTCCTCTCTTTCTCTCTCTCTTTCTTTCTTTCTTTCTTTCTTTCTTTCTTTCTTTCTTTCTTTCTTTCTTTCTTTCTTTCTTTCTTTCTTTCTTTCTTTCTTTCTTTCTTTCTTTCTTTCTTTCTTTCTTTCTTTCCTTCCTTCTTCCTTCCTTCCTTCCTTCCTTTCTTTCTTTCTTTCTTTCTTTCTTTCTTTCTTTCTTTCTTTCTTTCTTTCTTTCTTTCTTTCTTTCTTTCTTTCTTTCTTTCTTTCTTTCTTTCTTTCTTTCTTTCTTTCTTTCTTTCTTTCTTTCTTTCTTTCTTTCTTTATCTCTCCCTTTCTCTATTTCCTTCATACCTGGCCTTTATCTTCGAGCCCCGTGTTGGGCGCCATATGTTGCAACAATGTTGCTGTAAGATTTGTTTAGACAGTCTGAGGCATTTAGAATATGCACGCGAAAGAAATATATGTTTTCTGGGAGGATCACATAACTGTCTCCTGAGTTTTTGTGTGTGGCCTGCGGGAGAGTAGCCTGTTCAGGCCCCTTTAACTAGCTTGATGTTTTAACCAATGACATTCAGCCACAAAGGCAGAATTTGCAAAATAACTTAGTCAACGGAAACAGTATCAAAGCCAGTTACATAGCCGGAAGTATAGTCCGTTAAAGTAACAGTACAGAAAATCCGTGTTTACATCCAAGCCTAGCTAGGCCTGAGATTATGGGATGTTGTACACCAACAATACAGGAAATCTTCAATAAAATATAAAATTAAATTAAAGAGTCTTTCATCCCCTACCATGATAACAATCAATGAACCAAAGAGCATTAGCAAGAAACTGTCCTATATTGACCTTGTGAGAGCAACGGAGGGAACTATAGCCGCTGATATTTCAGTTTTACAGGATTTGTTTCTGACTCCTATAAAAATTTATAAAATCCCAACTAATGTTTATGACCCCCTTCCAAAAGGAATGGCAGGATTGATCTTAGAGAGAAGTAATATGACTCTGCGAGGTGTTAATGTAAAACTGGGACTCATTGACAGTGATTTTGTGAATGAAATCTCAATTATAGTCACTGTTCAAGCGGATATCAGAATATTTAAAGGGAAATGTATTGCTCAACTGCTTTTGCTTCCGTGCATACTAGGAAAACATACAGCATGAAAAGAAAATGTGATTTTGGAAGCATTAATGCAGAAATATTTTGGGCAAAAAAGATTACTGATGATAAGCCTACTTTGGTTATGACCTTTAAGGATGGAACAAAACTGGAGGGTATGTTAGATTCAGGTGCTGGTGTTACTGTTGTCGCCTCCCATCATTGGCCTATAGTTTGGCAAAAGCGAAACTTTTGGCAAAAGCAAAAAGCTTGGCAGGACCCAGAGGCCTGGCTGGAGGGCACCATGACCCCCACAGGCTTGCAGCTGGTGGACGCAGAGCAGGGAGGGGGCTCACAGGACCCGGGTTTGCAGACCATGATGGGGCCACATGGCTGGCAGGACCCAGAGGACTGGCTGGAGGGCACCATGACCATCACGGGCTTGCAGCTGGTGGACGCAGAGCACGGAGGGGACCCACAGGACCTGGGTTCGCAGACCACAGGGGACGGGCAGGAGGGCATCATGACCATCATGGGCTGGCAGCTCATGGGCATGCAGCAGGAGGAGCAGCTGGCTTGGCTCATGGTGGCGTGGGCTGGGTGAGGCTGGAGTGCAGGACGGGTGGATCTGTGGGCTCTGTCTCCCGGGCAGCCTTTATACCCGGCCAGGCGTCCCAGCCCGCACGTCCTTCCTGGACACGCCGGTGCTTCCGCTTCCGCCTGCCACAGCGGCCACCCGGGGCCTTCCCCGTGACTCAGTGGCAGCCTCGGCTGCAGGGGACGCTCACGGTGACTCAGCAGCTGCGGGTCCCAGACTTGGAGGCCAGCGCTGGGCCTACACTGACCATGAAGAGGCTGTGGGGACGCCGGCCTCTGTCCCCGCAAGGGCTCGGCGGTGACCCAGACTCGGGGCCCAGCCCTGTCACCACTCCCGGAGCACCTCACCTCAGGGTCCCCGACCCCACACTGGCCCCGACTCTGACCCTGGTTCCGCAGGGCTGCCTGCTCTGGAACTGCATCCGCGGGAGACTCCTCGTCCCGGTCAGTCTCCAACTACGGTGGGCAGGAGCAGTGTCCACACAGCCCGCCCCAGAGACGGGTTAGGCGCACCCGCACTCACAAGGTGCCCAACGGGTCAGCAATCCTCAGAGAGGACACCCGGTGGGCCCCACTAACCTCCATAACCCACACTGCCCGTCTACACCCACTAATCTCTAACCCACACTGCCCGCCTACATCCACTGACCCCTAATCCACACTGCCCTGTCTACACCCACTGACCCCTAACCCACACTGCCCTGAACAGCCGCGCTGGGTGCTGGGGGACCTGGGAGTGGGTTGTGTCCTTCCAGCTCTTGACAGTGGCTCGGGCAGCTCTCCTCAGCATGAGTGGCCATCTCGTGTCCTGGGAAACATCGTGGCTCCGTCACAAGTCGGCCCGAGTCATCACGGAGGCTGAGACAGTGTAGGGAGCCATCTTACAGAGCTTGTGAGAGCTTTTCTCTCCACCTTCATTTTAAAATTTACCTGATGGCTTAACTAGTCTGACTTGTTCTTTTGCATAAACACAGCAAGATTGGAGAACTCTCCATTTTGGGGTACCCCATTATTTACTGAGAAGTCCTGGGGGTTGGGCTAAAGACAGGAGGCACACCAATAATGGCATTAATCTTATGTGGCACGTCAGAGTTACCCAGGCCTGGCCATAAACGTCCCACGATGAACTGGATGATCTCGATCTTTCAGGTTGAACTGGAGGTGGCCTTTTCCGTAGATGCATCCTGGCAGAAAGGAGTCCACCCCCTCCCTTTTTCAGGGCTGGGAGAGATCCTGGTTTCCAGGGTTTTTCTTGATGCTGAGTAGGCCCAGATTGTGTCAGTCACACAGATTCCCGGATTTCTCATTTTCCATAGCAGTGATGATTTCCATTCTTTCCTTAAGCCAACTGGCCTCTAGGGTCTCCCTGAGGTTTGTAGGGTACTTGAAACAGTACCTGTTAAATACCTGCTCCTGTCATTTAGACCAATCCCTTGACTCTTTCCCTGAAAGAGGGCTTTTGGGTCCCATAATTGATTTTCCTGTCTGCATGAGGGGTAGACCCTATTACAGAGAGGAAAGACTTTTGTCTGGATTTATGCAAACCAACATAGTGCCATGAAGCATCAAAAACATACCGAAGGTACAAAGAAGAGAAAAACATTTCACTTTACTCACAGTGAGATGCAACACATCTCACTGTGTTCCTAGCCAAAGAATCTAAATCTGTAGAGAAAGTGTACAATTTAACATCATATTTAACCCATTCAATCCCATGTTGAAAACCTTGACTTCCCATTAATAAGAGCACTGTACTGGGAGTCCAGTGTACAGTTAAACATGTCTAATTCATTTAATCCCATTTGAAAAACCCTTGATTTCCCGCAACTTTTGAAGAATTCAATTATCTAAGAGTACTGTAACAGGAGTCCAGACAATCCATCCAATATCTTTTCCATAGATCCTACCAAAAAACATACTAGAACAATTTCTGCATGTGATTTAAAGAGTTTCTTAGAACAGTGATTGCACCTCTTCTTTTTATTTTTGTGTTTTACACAAGTGATCACTTTCCTTCCTTCAAACACAACCTCAAACCTTCTACACATTCTTTTACATTCATTCTGTCCTGTAACTTTCCTTCAACCCATTTCAAAATCAACTTCACTTTAACAGGATCCTTTCCTTTTTCCAACTGATGATATCTGCATCCATTATCTTTCTGACTTAAGACATACATCTATATTCCTTATAGTCGTCCCACAAATTTAAACTCTTATTTTACTGAACTCAGTACAACATGATTTCCCAAATTTGGACACTAGTTATCAATCATCTCATTTAACATGACAAAACTACTCTGCCATACCATTTTAAAAGCATTGTCAGTTCTATAGATATTCAAAAAGGTTTAGAAAGTTCTTACAACATATATTCACTTGGCAAAAGTTCATTTCACATTAGAAATTAACCAGGGGACATCTTAGAATTCTGATTTCTAGGAAAACACAAATATAAAGATTAAAACACTCATAGAGTACCATAAAACATTAAGGATCTCACACTTGCGTACAAAGTTCTCTGATGGTCCGAGCTAGGTATGATACCTGGTGACAAAGGGGGTGGCTGCTTTCCCGATGGGGGCCAAGGGGCTGAGGGTTGATACCTAGCTATCTCATTTTCCAGGATAGCCCCATCCTCCGGGGGCAGGGATTCGGGTTCTGTAGGAGAGGGATCAGAGATGCCAGAAATCACAGGATAAAGTCTCGGAGGCACCTCCGCATGGGAGGGCTCAGGTAGGGGAGCAGGATGGTCAGAGTCTATAGTAGTAGAATTTGAGGAGTCAGCCCCGTGCATGGGGGTGGCCTTATCCCCACAGACTGAGGAAGCCTTGGAAACAGAGGATATGCAGGCCATAAAGCAAGAAGAGAAAAGAAAGGGTCACTGGTAGGCTGTTTCTGCCAACTCGACAGAAATGAAAACACAGGACAAAGGGGTTCAAGCCTTCCACCAGTGGCTGCTTCACTGGTAGAGTGTTTCTGCCAACTCGACAGAAATGAAAACACAGGACAAAGGGATTCAACCTTCCACCAGTGACTGCTTCACTGGTAGGCTGTTTCTGCCAACTCGACAGAAATGAAAACACAGGACAAAGGGGTTCAAGCCTTTCCGCCAGTGACCGTCTCGTCCTTAACACGAGACTG
Organism: Sorex araneus; assembly: GCF_027595985.1. Taxonomy (NCBI): domain Eukaryota; kingdom Metazoa; phylum Chordata; class Mammalia; order Eulipotyphla; family Soricidae; genus Sorex; species Sorex araneus. Next base: position 52,016,766 of record NC_073303.1, read on the forward strand.
TATTCGAGCCCGGTCCCATACCAGGGTGTGCGCCAAGAGAGAGGCGACCCTGAGAGACACTCACTTTTCCGTGAATTCGTCGGCTGACATGAACTTGACCGGGCGTTTGGTGGTCCCCTAGTGCCCCATGCTGGGCGCCAGATGTGGGGGTCCCCCCTGCGGGCATCATCCTGTCCCGCAGGGAGGACCTTTCATGGGACTAAGGAGGGGACGCAACCGAACGAAGAGACGCAGAGCCAGAAGGAGGAGGAGGAGGAGAGCGAGAGGTTTATTCAAGACAGGACCAAAGGAAGCACCATGTTCAGCAGGCGGCCAGCACAGCGGGGCTGAGACCCACCCGAGCCACGGGAGCTCAAACCGGAACTTCCAGTTTGCAGGAGAGAAGGCCCTGCAGCCAGGCTTGTTTGTGGGTGCGGACCTGGGGACGCGTGTCCCAGGGGGATGCGGGGAAGTGCCGGGCGAGCCAAGAGGAAGTCCAGGGGGATCTTCCGTGTCACCGGACGCCCACAGCCGGGTATAAAGGCTGCCAGGGAAGGGAGCACAGACATCCACCCTCCGCCAGCACCCACACACCACCCCGCACACCCTCAGCACCCGCCATGTGCCAGACCAGCTGCTCCTCAGGCTGCTCCCCCTGCTGCCCACCGCCCATGAGCTGCCAGCCCATGATGGTCATGATGCCCTCTTCCCAGTCATCTTCATCGGGCAGCCAACCCAGTGGACCCACCCTGCTCTGCGAGCCCGTGTCCTGCGGGTCCTCTCCCTGTAGCCCACCCATGAGCTGCCAGCCCATGATGGTCATGATGCCCTCTTCCCAGTCGTCTTCATCGGGCAGCCAACCCAGTGGACCCACCCTGCTCTGCGAGCCCGTGTCCTGTGGGTCCTCTCCCTGCAGCCCACCCATGAGCTGCCAGCCCATGATGGTCATGATGCCCTCCTCCCAGTCGTCCTCCTCGTGCAGCCAATCCAGTGGACCTACGCTGATCTGCGAGCCCGTGTCCTGCGGGTCCTCTCCCTGCAGCCCACCCATGAGCTGCCAGCCCATGATGGTCCTGATGCCCTCCTCCCAGTCGTCCTCCTCGTGCAGCCAATCCAGTGGACCCACGCTGATCTGCGAGCCCGTGTCCTGCGGGTCCTCTCCCTGTGGCCCGCCGCCCATGACCTTCCAGCCCATGATGGTCATGATGCCCTCCTCCCAGTCGTCTTCATCGGGCAGCCCATCCAGTGGACTCACCCTGCTTTGCAAGCCCGTTTCCAGCGGGCCTCCTCCCTGCAGCCCATCCATGACCGTCCAGCCCATGATGGTCATGATGCCCTCCTCCCAGTCGTCTTCATCGGGCAGCCCATCCAGTGGCCTCACCCTGCTTTGCAAGCCCGTGTCCAGCGGGCCTCCTCCCTGCAGCCCACCCATGAGCTGCCAGCCCATGATGGTCATGATGCCCTCCTCCCAGTCGTCTTCATCGGGCAGCCCATCCAGTGGCCTCACCCTGCTTTGCAAGCCCGTGTCCAGCGGGCCCTCTCCCTGCAGCCCACCCATGAGCTGCCAGCCCATGATGGTCATGATGCCCTCCTCCCAGTCGTCTTCCCCATGCAGCTCACCCAGTGGACCCACTCTGCTCTGCAAGCCCGTGTCCTGCGGGCCCCCTCCCTGCTGCTGCTGACCTCCACACTCCAGCCCAGCTCCTCCACTGCACACCACGCTGCCCCCTCCTCCAGGGAGAACTCCTGCGTGGCCTCTAGGGTCTGCACGTGGGGCTGGAGAGCCTGCTCGGGACCCCTGGGCCAGCAGTGAGACCACGGCAGGATGGGGCTGCTCCCTCAGAGCCCCTGGACACCCCCTGGGGAGCCCTGGCCCAGGACCCTGCTCTGTCTCCAGCAGGGAGCCACCCCCCGTGTGACCAAATAAACATGTTCTGTGCAGCTTCCCTCTGGCTCACTGTCTGACCTTCTGGAGTTCGGGGGCACAAGCTGCCACAGCACAGCACCCCAAGGTGCTGCTCCCTGAGGCAGAACAGAAGGGGCGGGCAACATGGGGGCAGTGAGGGGACCAAAGGGCCCTGAGACCCCCTGTCTCGGGCCCCCTCGGGGGGCAGGAACCGCCCCACCAGCCCCCACAGTCACAGATGGAGCTTGTGATCCTGGGAGGACCAGGAAGTCACAGAGCCTCAGCCCCACCCCTGCACACAGACTGTGGACAAGAACCGGGTCCGGGCCTCAGTGACCCCCACCAGCCCTCCGAGTGCCCTGCATGGAGGGTCCCAGCACACGGGCTGTGCGGGTGAATCTGGTCCTGGTCGGTGACCCCCAGCCACCCCACCCAGCCCAGGGCAGCCCAGGCCCCAAGGGGAGGGAGATATGTGGAGTCCTGGTGAGGTAGGCAGGTAGACAGGGAAAGGCCCTTGGCAATGAAATGGAGATTTAAGAGAGTCTCTGGGAAGGAGACTCTTAAGACTTGCAGATTCAAGAAAACAAAAGACCCAGAGGAAACCATCAGCAGACCCTGAGGATAATGGACCCCTCCCTAGGAAGTTCCCCAAAGAAGGCCATCCCCACTCCCAACCTCCCTGGTAACCTCCTTAGCAACGGACTTTGACCTGGAAAGAAGCCCCACGTGGGGGCAGGTTGAAGAAACCCTATAAAGGACACCTTGAACAAAGGAAGGGCGCCCATATGCTGCCTGAGCCCATGTGCTGCTTGCGCCTGCGTGACCGAGGACATGTGTCGCCCGAACATGTGTCGCCCGCATCTCCCCTCTTGAGATGTGTACTTGCATGCTTTCATACTTTTGTGTCTAAAGCTCTGTTATGTGTAGGGGAAGCTTACACAAGCTTCTTACAAGCTTCTTCACCCTTGGAGAAGCCCGTGTTCTCTCTTGAGCGTGTTATTCTTACTCTTCTCTCTCCCACTGATCCCTTCCTCCTTCCCTCGGAAACCTCTGAATAAAATCTATTTACTTCACTGCTTGTCTACTCCTGAACTGTTTTTCCGTGAGTGAGACAAGAACCCAGTAACCCTGGGTCCCGGGTGGTAGAGGTGGTTGGGGAGAAAGTGACCGTCTTTCTCCTCCCCGCTTCACGTAAGTCACCCATGGGGCCCACCGCCATCACTGGGTCCAACCCAGCAGCTGAGAACTTAGGGTGCAGCCAGGACGGAGCCCCCAGCCCTCTCCAAGAACAAGGCCCCTGCTGCCTCACACAGGAGCTCGAATCTCTGCGCCCTGATGTCACAACGACTAGAAGAACAACAAGTAAAGGTCACACCTGGCGGAGTGACTCAATCTCCCCCACTGCGGAGCTGGCTGACAGCCGGCCGGAAAGGCTCTTACTTTATTTTCATTAATTCATAAATATGGTTTTCTTTTATTCCTATTATCTTATTTTACTTTTTAATTGAGTGACCATGAGATTTAAAAATGATATTTAATGAAGGGATGGGGGTTCCAGCATTGTATAACTGGGACTTAAACCTGAAAGCTTTGTAACTTTCCACGCGGTGATGCAATAAAAGAATAAACTTTTAAAAATAAATAAATAAATAAATGATATTTAATAAAAGTATTCGAAGACACAAAAATACAAAGTCAAATTAATCAATTATCCAGAGACAAAGAAATCATGCTATGTGAAATGGGTCAGAAAGAGACATACATAGAAGGACTGCACTCATTTGTGGAATACAAAATAACATAATGGGAGACTAACACCCAAGGATAGTAGAGACTAGGTCCAGGAGGATCACCCTATGGCTTGTAAGCCAGTCTCACATGCTGGAGGAGAAGGCAGCTAGGACAGAGAGGGGGTCACTAGTCAATGATGGTTGGTGGGCTAGCTCGGGATGGGAGATGGGTGCTGAAAGTAGACCATGGACAAAATATGATGGCTGCTTAGTACCTGTATTGCAAACCATAATGTTGGGGATGGTCTGAGCTATCAGTGCGAGCCCATGTAGACTGTACTACAGACAGGAACATTTTCCCTCTTCAGCTGCCTTCAGAAAATAATTCCGGTATCTTATAAGGGGCAGTGTTCCTTTTCTCACAGAAGCCTGGCTGGTCTTTGACATGCAGATCTCAGGTGCTAGCCAGGCCTGACCTTTGATATTGTAAATTGCAGGCTTTGGCCCAGCCTAGTGTTTGGGATGCAGATTTCAGGTGTGGGCCCAGTTTGTATTTGAAGTGTAGATTTTAGGTGGCAGCCCAGCCTTGTCTTTGGGATGTAAATCCAAGTGTGTATAGCCCAAGAAAAGTTTTGGTTTTCGTTTTTGTATCTTCTTTCTGGAGGCCAAGATTACTGGCCTGCAGATGCAAGGAAACAATGCATGTTCTACTGCCTCAATGTTTGTTCTTCCTGTAACTTTTTTGATGCCTTTGGTGATGTCACTATATTGCGCCCTTTAGAGGTACCATGATCAATAAAAGGAGATCACGGGGCTCTCTACCTTTGCCTAAGAGTCAGAGAGAACCTAGACCCTCCATGACATAGATTTCTTCCACGTTCCTTGTCTCAGGGCCTCCGACAGCACGAATATTCACGCAACACCATAACACCCAAAAGGAGAGAGTAAGAAGGAATGTGCCTGCGACAGAAGTTGGGTGTGGGGCGGGTGGGGGTGGCAGGAGGGACACTGGGATCATTGGTGGTGGAGAATGGGCACTGGTGGAGGGATGGGTGCTTGATCATTGCATGACTGAAACGTAACCACAAAAGGTTGTAAGCTTGTAACTGTATTTCATGGTGATTCATTAAAATAAATATGAAAAATAAGCAACAACAAAAAAATAAAGAAATTCTTCCACAAACCGAGAGAGAGAGAGAGAGAGAGAGAGAGAGAGAGAGAGAGAGAGAGAGAGAGAGAGAGAGAGAGAGAGAGAGGAAGCAATCAATAAAACGACCCAAATACTAGAACGACCAGACAGGAAACTTCAAACAATCTGGACGTAGGGCTGGTAGAGAGGACAGAGGGCAGGGCGTTCACCTGGTGTGTGTCCAACCCATACTCGATCCTCAGCTCCCCACCTGGTCCCCCCTGAGCAGCGCCACAAGTGACCCCTGAACCCAGAGCCAGGGGTAAGTCCTGAGCACTGCTGGGTGTAGCCACAAAACAATCAGGACTAATGAGATGTGTCAGACAGAGAAAAGCAAACACTATATGACTTCGCTTACCTGTGGAATCTAAGAAATCCTAGATTTACAGACATACAGAACAGAACAATGGGCCCCTGGAGGAGGGTGGAATGAAGAAAACAGGTGGAGGTGACCTAAAGTACAAACTTCCAGTTACAGGAGAAATAAGTCCTGGATGAAGACATATGACACAGTGACCATATGCAAGAATAAAACAGGCTAATTTATTTAAATAAGTTGTAAACAATAAAAATATCGTTTATTGAAACAAAAGAAGCACAACCGGGGGAAACAAAAAGAGAAGCTTCAAAATCAGATAATGAGGGGCCAGAGTGACGGAACAGCAGGTAGGGCTTTAGCTCTGCACACGGCTGGTCCTGGCTCAACTCCTGGCACCCCAGACGGTCCCCCAAGCCCGCCGGGAGTGATACTTGGGTACAGAGCTGGAAGCGAGCCTGGGCATCACCAGGTGTGGCCCCAAACAAAAATAAATCAGGCAGTGAAAACTTAAAACCGGTGGACACTAAGCACCTGGGTACGCTGGTCTTCAGCTAAGACTCTGGGAAGCCCTCAGTCGGGGGGAGAGCCGAGCCCCTGCCCCGCCAAAGTCCAGCGGCCACGCCGACACCCCAGAGCCGCTACCATGCGAACAGCTCAACTCACTGTTGTGACTAAACTCTGCAGAGACAGCAGGCTGACAAAAATCCCAGGTACACCAGTGATCGGGCTGAAAACTCTGGGGTCTTCTTGGATTGGGGGCAGGCAACCTTCCCTCAGCCCCCCATACTGCCTGGACTGCCCGCAGTCACACTCACGTCCCATAGCCATGCCACGTAAGCCACAGCCCAGCTTTACAGCTTCCAGCTAATCTCGGGAGAGATGCCAAACATCCAAAACCCACAGGTGCATCTGTCTTCAGCTGAAGGCTCGGGGCACCCTCGGGAGTGGGCGAGCCAGGAACCATGCCAGCCCCACAGATCCCAAGATCCTGCAGCGCGCAGCCGCAAACGTGGCCTCACAGCGCCTCCAAATTCCACGATACTGACAGCCCAGGAGGAGCACCGCAAACGCAGTGGGAAAGTAGCATAGGAACAAACTGAGCTCAATAAACAATAACAGGAGGCTCAACTAGCAACTGGAAGCTCAGCAAACCCTCAGACAATGACTTTGATGAGATAGGACATTGTGAAATAGGACAACTCTCACACAATTTTCTTTTACTGAAGTATTTATTGATACTTCAGTAAAAGAATGGTTAATTCCAACAGCCATTTTGACAACAAATGACATTTTGTGTCAACAAATGTTGTCAACAAATGACAACAGCCATTTTGACAACTTTATATTATACAAGTAATATAAAATAAATTATTTTGTGCCTACTAATAGGGGAGGCTTGGGGGTGGGTAAGAAACCGGGACGATGGAGAAGGGAGGGTCACACAGATGGGTGTTGGAATATTGAATGCCAAAAACAGCCACATTATGAAACTCTGTTAACCGCTGTATTCAAATAAAGTTTAAAAGAGTGAACAACTTAAGCATCATATTCAATACAGCTTAAAAGAGAGTAGGAGAAATGGAATGTAGAGCTAAAGAAAGTATTCTGAGAGCGGCAAATCATCAAGATGGAAAATATGTAAAAATGGATTAGAGATGTGGTAGAATGGCTGGGAGGGCAGGTGGTGGACCCCTACTCCCAAGCCTGGGATTTAGGTGTAAATTTTAAGACTACAGTTACCAGTGAGATGGAGCAAGGCTTAACTCAGTTAAAGTAACTGATTAGCGTGTCAGTCACAGTTGCTTGACGTAAGCCCAAGGATCATGAGCAGATGAGGAACTCAGCAGAGTCACAGAAGCTGTAAGAAATGTTCAAACTTGGGGCCGGAGCGATAGCACAGTGGGTAGGGCGTTTGCCTTGCACGCGGCCGACCCGGGTTCGATCCCCGGCATCCCATATGGTCCCCCAAGCACCGCCAGGAGTAATTCCTGAGTGCAGAGCCAGGAGTAACCCCTGAGCATCGCTGGGTGTGACCCAAAAAGCAAAAAAAATAAAATAAAATAAAATAAAATAAATGTTCAAACAGGTACTAGAGAAGGAAATTTCTTTGTCTTTAGTTGGGAGTTCGGGCCTGCACCCAGGGAGGCCAGCTGTGAACCCCGAGTAGAGCTGTGTAAACTCCTTCGTTCAGGGATTACACGTTTACAGATGTTAGAGGGCTCTCTGGGAGGCTCTCTCTCGCCACCCGCGTTCGGTGCTCTTGTGCTGCTTCTCCACCCGGGATGGCTGTTGCCTTGGATGGACAAAGGAAGAACGAGGACCAAGCTGGTTGCTGATTAGTTGCCGTTTATTCACTCTCTTGCCCTGACGAGAACCGGAGTGGCCACAAACATGAAACGGCTCTTCTGCTCCTTAAAGACTATGATCCTGGAGGGCTACTAATCACTTTTGGCACCCAGCGGCTTCTTACAGACATGCATCTTGACTGTGAACTGAGCTATAACCCCAGGCCGCCCGAGGAGGGGATAGGTTTTTCTCTCTCGGCCTTGTCTTTCGGTGACTTCTGGCAGAAATTTCTCTGGACTTAATTACTAAAGTATCAGAAATCCAAAACCGGTGGCCGTTGTTGTGGCCGCGCAAGCTCATATAGTCTTCACTATCAGCAATGGAAAACAAATTATCAAATGATGCCTTTTCGGCACGTTTGATAGTTGGGAGAAAATTCTAAATAATAATAGTGAGTTCTCTGTTGAAATATTGAATGTACTCAAAGTATAGAGAGTAAAGTGAAGATCATTAGCCACTCTGGTGGGGGGGCTGTGTGGGAGGGGGGTATACTGGGGTTCTTGGTGGTGGAACATGTGCACTGGTGAAGGGATGGGGGTTTGATCACTATATGACTGAGACGTAAACCTGAAAGCTTTGCAACTTTTTTCACGGCGATTCAATAAAATAAAAATTAAAACTCAAAAAAAAAAAAAAAGAAGAAGGTCTGTGTCTGATTCCTGACACTAGGTCAAAAAAGTCTAGAAATCGGCATCATCCAGAGGCCAGCAATACAGAGCAGCATGTGAGGTGCTTCCTTGCATCTCAACACCACAGATGGTTTCCTGAGCACCAGGAGTGAGGCTGTGGACCCTGAGTACACAGCCAGAGTGAGCACTGAGCACCATGAGGGTCTCCCCTTCAAAAATAAAAGAATAGGAGAAAAAAAAACAAGATTCAACAATATGCCAGGCCCTGGAAATCCCACTTTCATATGGAAACATAAATAAAACATTCACATGTGTAAGTATACATAAGCATGTTCATACATACTAAGATGCTTATGTATTCTATATGGAAGCCTTATACAGATGTTTATGTTAACATGACATGCACATAAGCACAGATGTTCAATATATTTTTGAATTATTTTGAACACGTAATTTTGCTCATTCAATTAAGGAAAAGAAAAATGCTTTTATCTTCATATAGCCCTTAAATTTGCATAAATTTACTTTATGCAAAAAATGGTTTTGGCGTTTATATTTTTTCTTCTTTCTAAAGAAATCTTGCTCACCTTTCTTGCAAGGCTGGTCTATTGGGAATAAATCCCCTAAATTGTTATTTGAGAAAGTCTATAGTTCTCCTTTCATTCTGAAGGGTAATTTTATAGTGTTGCAACAATGTTTCTGTAAGGTTTGTTTAGACAGTCTGAGGCATTTAAGATATGCAAGCGAAAGAAGTATGCGTTTTCTGGGAGGATCACATAACTGTCTCCGAGTTTTTTGTGTTGTGGCCTGCCAGAGAGTAGCCTGTTCAGTCCTCTTTTATTAACTAGCTTGATGTTTTAACCAATGATATTCAGCCACATAGGCAGAAGATGCAAATTAACTTAGTCAACGGAAACAGTATCAAAGTCAGTTACATAGCCGGAAGTATAGTCCGTTAAAGTAACAGTAACAGAAAATCCAAGTTTACATCCAAGCCTGGCTAGGCCTGATATTATGGGTTGTTGTACACCAACATTTCCCCCATTTTTGTTTAAAATGGGCAGTAATAAACTGTTGGATATCATTGGTTTGTCCTGCTCCCCTTGCCACAAGGAGCTTAGGTTTATCAGTCATACCCATCAAAGTGCTCCCGAGTCACTCCCATTCCTTTGTTTATCTGTAACCAATTCTACCAGTTTATCTGCTCTTCCTCTAATCAAACTCTGTTAATTGGTAAGGTCAGAACTTCCTAGGACACTGAATATTATAACATTGCCTTTCTCTCCTCTTTATGCCTTTTGAATAATTTACTTTAAAGCTATGTCTTTTTTGTATAGACACAAGAAGACAATATTATGTTTTTGTAACTTGGGACTTAATTGGCCTCGAATATTATTCCCTCCCGGGCATCTGCTTTCTCCACTTAAGCCTCAGTTGCCCTAAGTTCCTAGCACCCCAAAGTAGGGTCCCCGACGTGGGACGGGAAGGATCCAGGGCAAGCGGTGAGTTATGTGCTACCCTGGCATCGAGATGGGCCTGGCCAAAGTGCCTAGTTCTTAACTATAAGTTAAGAGCTTGGTCATAGACAAATGCTGTCGTGATCCAATAGTAATTATGAGACTGGGACCCTGCTAGGGATAGGAAAGACTGTTCTGGCCTGAGCACTGTAGTCTGAGATTGAGATGGCCCCAGGAGAGCAATTCTATAAGCTTTAATGCATCTCTTATTGTGTCCATACAAAATGATTAATATTATGAATTCTTATATGTTTGCTGGCTGAGGAGAAGAGAAACACATTCATGGGACTCCGCCCTTGGGTGGATCCTCCTGCTGAAAGAGAATTAAGTCCTAGGAGAAGTATCCCCTGAGGGAAAAGAACCTTACCCTATTGCTGACCACACCTATGTGTATGCCCTAACCCCCTCATGCTGTGGAGATTTAACGAGGCTGTAAGAGTGGGTTGGGAGCCAGATCCACGGGGGCCAGATCCACGGGGGCCAGATCCACGGAGCCAGATCCACAGATCGAGAGAGAGACCGATAGCTGGGAGAGAGGCAGAGAGAGAGAGAGAATGAAGTAGGATGGGGGAGGAAGAAGCAGGAGGATAATCAGAGGAGAATGGAGAAGGAAGATTGGAATAAACTGCGAGTGAGACCAACCATCTTGGCTCCGTTCCATTCCTTCACCTGCCTCGCCACCTCTTTTCTTTTTATTTTTGTGTTTTACACAATAAACAATACAAACATTTTCACAAATCTTTCCAGTAATTCCTCAAGAAAATCTTAAGAAAATCTAACCTTAAAGAAATTGTTTTTCATTTTATAACACAGAGTTCACATATACAGAGTTTGCACACATTAAGTAATATTTCAGTTCCAATCCTGATTCAGAGACACTTGTCAACGAAGACCAATTAGTCTCTAAACAAAAACAACACTTTCATGCCATTTCTGGATGAACTTCACAGTCTAGGTTTTTCCACAATCAGCAACTGCCGAAGCACTCCCGTTATCAGATTCTTCTCTCATGGACAAAGAAGAATCACCGGCATCCATAAGTAAAATTAGAAACTTCCTCCTTCTCAAACTTCATAGATGTCCCAATAAAATATGCATGGAATGTCACCCAGTCTTATATAATAAACCTGTTATCTCTTAGAACTTATGTTTAGAACTAAATCAATACCTGTTGAACCTATTTTTATATACAATTATTTCATTTATCTTTTTAACAACTCAATATAATGCAGATACAAACAAAAATTATAATGTTGGTATACAACATCCCATAATCTCAGGTCTAGCTAGGCCTGGATGTAAACAGTTTATGTTTTGGTTACTATAACTTTAAATGGCGGTTACTGTTTCCGTTGGTTGATTTGCATATTCGCCTATGTGGCTGAATATGATTGGTTTGTATGTTAATTTAATAAATAAAAGGAGATTGAACAGGCTGCTCTCGGGCAGGCCATAACACAAAACCTCCGGAGGCAGTCCTGTGATCCTCCCCCAAAAACGTATATTTCTTCAGCGAGTAAAGTGCCTCTGACTCTCCGGTAAAATCGCAACATTGTTGCAACATTATAATACAAATATTTAGAGAGGAAAATGTACTAACATAATGAAAACTTGTATCATTTTTACAAAGAATGAGGAAAACATCTTTTTAATTATAATAGTACTTGTACTTTAGATATTTCAAATCGTGTACCAATCTTTATACCAATCTATATACCAATCTTTAACAGTTTTCAACTTGGTTTCATGCTCTAATTTTACAATTCCTAAAAAGCTCCAAAAAACACTCAAACTATTAAATTTTTTTGGCGTACATATTACTAACCTTTGTGATGGGGCTGTTTGCCCAGTTACAAGGATTTCCACTTCTGATTTCAATCTGACTTCAATATTTAAACACTTAACACAGACAGACATACAGAAAGAAAACAAAATCACATGCATGTGCACTCATACATACCTGATCCATCGATCTGACCCTCCAAGAACCAAGGAAGAAAAACTGATGGACAGAGAAAGGAAGTGCAGGACCCAGGGTAAAAATTTCCTGTCGGCAAATTGGGATTATCCCCCCGTTTCTCAGTCCAACTAGCCTGTTTCCTGCTTGTTAAAATTGGGTCAAAAAGAAGAGAAGCGCTTCTTTTTTTTTTTTTTGAGTTTTAATTTTTATTTTATTGAATCGCCGTGAAAAAAGTTGCAAAGCTTTCAGTTTAAGTCTCAGTCATATAATGATCAAACCCCCATCCCTTCACCAGTGCACATGTTCCACCACCAAGAACCCGATTATATCCCCCTCCCACACCTCCCCCCACCTGAATGGATAATGAGATGCGGGCGACACATGTGCTCCGGCAACACATGTCCTCTGTCACACGGGCGCAAGCAGCACATGGGCTCAGGCAGCATATGGGCGCCCTTCCTTTGTTCAAGGTGTCCTTTATAGGGTTTCTTCAACCTGCCCCCACGTGGGGCTTCTTTCCAGGTCAAAGTCCGTTGCTAAGGAGGTTACCAGGGAGGTTGGGAGTGGGGATGGCCTTCTTTAGGGAACTTCCTAGGGAGGGGTCCATTATCCTCAGGGTCTGCTGATGGTTTCCTCTGGGTCTTTTGTTTTCTTGAATCTGCAAGTCTTAAGAGTCTCCTTCCCAGAGACTCTGTTAAATCTCCATTTCATTGCCAAGGGCCTTTCCCTGTCTACCTGCCTACCTCACCAGGACTCCACATATCTCCCTCCCCTTGGGGCCTGGGCTGCCCTGGGCTGGGTGGGGTGGCTGGGGGTCACCGACCAGGACCAGATTCACCCGCACAGCCCGTGTGCTGGGACCCTCCATGCAGGGCACTCGGAGGGCTGGTGGGGGTCACTGAGGCCCGGACCCGGTTCTTGTCCACAGTCTGTGTGCAGGGGTGGGGCTGAGGCTCTGTGACTTCCTGGTCCTCCCAGGATCACAAGCTCCATCTGTGACTGTGGGGGCTGGTGGGGCGGTTCCTGCCCCCCGAGGGGGCCCGAGACAGGGGGTCTCAGGGCCCTTTGGTCCCCTCACTGCCCCCATGTTGCCCGCCCCTTCTGTTCTGCCTCAGGGAGCAGCACCTTGGGGTGCTGTGCTGTGGCAGCTTGTGCCCCCGAACTCCAGAAGGTCAGACAGTGAGCCAGAGGGAAGCTGCACAGAACATGTTTATTTGGTCACACGGGGGGTGGCTCCCTGCTGGAGACAGAGCAGGGTCCTGGGCCAGGGCTCCCCAGGGGGTGTCCAGGGGCTCTGAGGGAGCAGCCCCGTCCTGCCGTGGTCTCACTGCTGGCCCAGGGGTCCCGAGCAGGCTCTCCAGCCCCACGTGCAGACCCTAGAGGCCACGCAGGAGTTCTCCCTGGAGGAGGGGGCAGCGTGGTGTGCAGTGGAGGAGCTGGGCTGGAGTGTGGAGGTCAGCAGCAGCAGGGAGGGGGCCCGCAGGACACGGGCTTGCAGAGCAGAGTGGGTCCACTGGGTGAGCTGCATGGGGAAGACGACTGGGAGGAGGGCATCATGACCATCATGGGCTGGCAGCTCATGGGTGGGCTGCAGGGAGAGGGCCCGCTGGACACGGGCTTGCAAAGCAGGGTGAGGCCACTGGATGGGCTGCCCGATGAAGACGACTGGGAGGAGGGCATCATGACCATCATGGGCTGGCAGCTCATGGGTGGGCTGCAGGGAGGAGGCCCGCTGGACACGGGCTTGCAAAGCAGGGTGAGGCCACTGGATGGGCTGCCCGATGAAGACGACTGGGAGGAGGGCATCATGACCATCATGGGCTGGAAGGTCATGGGTGGGCTGCAGGGAGGAGGCCCGCTGGAAACGGGCTTGCAAAGCAGGGTGAGTCCACTGGATGGGCTGCCCGATGAAGACGACTGGGAGGAGGGCATCATGACCATCATGGGCTGGAAGGTCATGGGTGGGCTGCAGGGAGGAGGCCCGCTGGAAACGGGCTTGCAAAGCAGGGTGAGTCCACTGGATGGGCTGCCCGATGAAGACGACTGGGAGGAGGGCATCAGGACCATCATGAGCTGGACGGTCATGGATGGGCTGCAGGGAGGGGGCCCGCTGGAAACGGGCTTGCAAAGCAGGGTGAGTCCACTGGGTGAGCTGCCCGATGAAGACGACTGGGAGGAGGGCATCAGGACCATCATGGGCTGGAAGGTCATGGGCGGCGGGCCACAGGGAGAGGACCCGCAGGACACGGGCTCGCAGATCAGCGTGGGTCCACTGGATTGGCTGCACGAGGAGGACGACTGGGAGGAGGGCATCAGGACCATCATGGGCTGGCAGCTCATGGGTGGGCTGCAGGGAGAGGACCCGCAGGACACGGGCTCGCAGATCAGCGTAGGTCCACTGGATTGGCTGCACGAGGAGGACGACTGGGAGGAGGGCATCATGACCATCATGGGCTGGCAGCTCATGGGTGGGCTGCAGGGAGAGGACCCACAGGACATGGGCTCGCAGAGCAGGGTGGGTCCACTGGGTTGGCTGCCCGATGAAGACGACTGGGAAGAGGGCATCATGACCATCATGGGCTGGCAGCTCATGGGTGGGCTACAGGGAGAGGACCCGCAGGACACGGGCTCGCAGAGCAGGGTGGGTCCACTGGGTTGGCTGCCCGATGAAGATGACTGGGAAGAGGGCATCATGACCATCATGGGCTGGCAGCTCATGGGCGGTGGGCAGCAGGGGGAGCAGCCTGAGGAGCAGCTGGTCTGGCACATGGCGGGTGCTGAGGGTGTGCGGGGTGGTGTGTGGGTGCTGGCGGAGGGTGGATGTCTGTGCTCCCTTCCCCGGCAGCCTTTATACCCGGCTGTGGGCGTCCGGTGACACGGAAGATCCCCCTGGACTTCCTCTTGGCTCGCCCGGCACTTCCCCGCATCCCCCTGGGACACGCGTCCCCAGGTCCGCACCCACAAACAAGCCTGGCTGCAGGGCCTTCTCTCCTGCAAACTGGAAGTTCCGGTTTGACTCCCGTGGCTCGGGTGGGTCTCAGGACCCTCTGTGCTGGCCGCCTGCTGGACACGGTGCTTCCTGGTCCTGTTTCAGCCTCCGTGAAGACTATGGCCCTCTTGTGATGGGGCCACAATTTTTCCCTGGACACGAGCTGGCCACCCCGGCTGAGGAGAACTGCTCGAGCCACTGTCAACAGTCAGAGGGACGCAGCCCACTCCTGGGTCCCCCAACACCCAGTGCGGCTGTTCAGGGCAGTATGGGTTAGGGGTCAGTGGGTGTATACAGGGCAGTGTGGGTTAGGGGTCAGTGGGCATAGATGGGCAGTGTGGATTAGGGGTCAGTGGGTTAGACAGGCAGTGCTGGGTTTGGGGTCAGTGGGTGTAGACTGGCAGTGCTGAGTTAGGGGTCAGTGCATGTAGATGGGCAGTGTGGGTTTGGGGTCAGTGGGTGTAGACAGGCCAGTGCTGGGTTAGGGGTCAGTGGGTGTAGATGGGCAGTGCTGGGTTAGGGTCAGTGGGTGTAAATGGGCAGTGTGGGTTAGGGGTCAGTGGGTGTAGACGGGCAGTGTGGGTTATGGAGGTTAGTGGGGCCCACCGGGTGTCCTCTCTGAGGATTGTTGGGCACCCTGTGAGTGCGGGTGCGCCTAACCCGTCTCTGGGGCGGGCTGTGCGGACACTGCTCCTGCCCACCGCAGTTGGAGACTGACGGGGACGAGGAGTCTCCCGCGGATGCAGTTCCAGAGCAGGGAGCCCTGCGGAACCAGGGTCAGAGTCGGGGCCAGTGTGGGGTCGGGGACCCTGAGGTGAGGTGCTCCGGGAGTGGTGACAGGGCTGGGCCCCGAGTCTGGGTCACCGCCGAGCCCTTGCGGGGACAGAGGCCAGCGTCCGCACAGCCTCTTCATGGTCAGTGTAGGCCCAGCGCTGGCCTCCAGGTCTGGGACTCGCAGCTGCTGAGTCACCGTGAGCGTCCCCTGCAGCCGAGGCTGCCACTGAGTCACGGGGAAGGCCCCGGGTGGCCGCTGTGGCAGGCGGAAGCGGAAGCACCGGCGTGTCCAGGAAGGACGTGCGGGCTGGGACGCCTGGCCGGGTATAAAGGCTGCCCGGGAGACAGAGCCCACAGATCCACCCGTCCTGCACTCCAGCCTCACCCAGCCCACGCCACCATGAGCCAAGCCAGCTGCTCCTCCTGCTGCATGCCCATGAGCTGCCAGCCCATGATGGTCATGATGTCCTCCTGCCCGTCCCCTGTGGTCTGTGAACCCAGGTCCTGTGGGTCCCCTTCCTGCTCTGCGTCCACCAGCTGCAAGCCCGTGATGGTCATGGTGCCCTCCAGCCAGTCCTCTGGGGGGTCCTGCCAGCCCAGTGGCCCCATCATGGTCTGCAAACCCGGGTCCTGTGAGCCCCCTCCCTGCTCTGTGTCCATCAGCTGCCAGCCCATGATGGTCATGGTGCCCTCCAGCCAGTCCTCTGGGGGGTCCTGCCAGCCCAGTGGCCCCATCATGGTCTGCAAACCCGGGTCCTGTGGGCCCCCTCCCTGCTCTGCGTCCACCAGCTGCAAGCCCGTGATGGTCATGGTGCCCTCCAGCCAGTCCTCTGGGTCCTGCCAGCCCTGCGGTCCCACCTTGGTCTGCAAACCCGGGTCCTGTGGGCCCCCTCCCTGCTCTGCGTCCACCAGCTGCAAGCCGGTGATGGTTATGGGGCCCTCCTGCCCGTCCTCCGGCTCCTCTGGAGCCTGCAAACCCGGGCCCTGTGACTCCTCTCCCTGCAACTGAGCTTGTGGCCCCCAGGACTCCTCTCGGTCCCGCTGACCCTTGGGAGCAGCCCCGCCACCATCCCCTGCAGACCCCCTGGACCTGACTCACCCACCTTGCAGCGAAGGCATGGCTCCCACCCCGTGTGACCGAGGGGACTCGCCCGCCAGTGCTCCCCCAGCCCCGAGCCCGGCGCACCTGTGTGGTGCAGACTGGGGGCTGCCGGGGTCAGGCTGTGCATGCCCAGCGTGAGGTTCCAATAAAGTCTGAGCATGAACCTCCTGTGTGTCCTCTCTCCTGCGTCGCAGCCACTGCGCCACCCAGGGAGCCAGGGGTGGGGGACCCAGTGCCCCAGGGGATTGGGAGCCAGGGGCCGTCCTGGGCACACTCCTGGCTCAGCTTGGTGGGACCCTAGGCTTCTGTCCCCTCAGGCTGATTGCTTCAGCTCTCAGTGCTCTGGCTGGTCTCAAGGGAACTTGCGTGGGAAGGGGGGCCCGGTGTGAGCCAGTTGTGAGAGGGAAGAGGCAAGTCTGTTGTGATTGGAGGGAAGCAGGGAGAAGGGTTGGCTGGGTGCCTGGGGAGGAGGGAGGTGTGGGGGTCAGAGGGAGCCCGCCAGGCTGCAGGGCCTTGTAGCATCTCCCCTCTCTGCTCTCTCCCTGCCCGCCCTCGGGTTCCCTCCCTGCAGCCAGGAGAGGCCCCACTCCAGCTGCCCGTCCTGAGTGCTCACAGCCAGGGTCCCTTCTCCCAAGGCTGCCCTGCTTCAGACTCTAGCCCTGACCAGGGCCCTGCAAGAGAGTTCTGAAGTGCCACTCACGGGCACCGTGTCTCCTGAGGGCCCTAAGCCACAGGCTTCACCAGAGTCCCAACACCTGCACCCACATCTGCAGGCCTGTGTCTCTGTGGGCTACTGTCCCTGGGGGTTAGTGCTCTCTTCCCTGTGGGCTAGTGCTTTCCTCCCTGTGGGTTAGTGCTCCCCACCCTGTGGGTTAGTGCTCCCCTCCCTGTGGGCTAGTGCTCTCCTTCCTGTGGGCTAGTGTCCCCTGTGGGCCAGTGTCCCTGTGGGCTAGTGTCCCCTGTGGGTCAGTGTCCCTGTGGGCCAGTGTCCCTGTGAGTTAATATTCCACTCTCTTCCTTACCATGGTTGTGGGTTGGCCGGTATTGCAGGGATTAAAGAATCTACCAAAGGCTAAGGTGGACGCAAGTACAAAGCAGATTCATTGCTTGGACAGTAGGGGTCAGAGGGCTGACACAAGACCCTGGGTCTGGGGGGCCACAGCCCTTGGGGAGCCCGAGCGAGAAGGCAGCTGGTCCCAGTGGTGTTGAGGGTCCGGGTGAGCTGGCCCCTGCAGGCAGCGCCCCCCGAGCCCAGGGAGAGCCTTCGGAGAGCAGCGCGTGCTTGCGGTCTGTTGGGTTACCGCAGTACTTGAAATATATTTTTGAAGCCCGCTGTGTTTCCCCCTCTGAGATGCACCCATGGGAATTTGAGAATGGGGCAGGAGACAAGTCTGGGTGTTAGGTTAAGAAGACACACGGGGACCCTCTGCGCCTAAAGACTTTGATTCCAGAGGTCTTCTAACCCATTTTGGCATCCAGAGCAGCTTCTTACAGCAATGCACTGGGACTGTGAGCTGGGCTACAACTCCGCACTGCCTGGGGATGGATTTTTCCTCTCCACCTTGTTGTTCTGCACGGAAAATGGCGGAGGCAGCAATATCCACGTGGCGAGAGCCACCTTCTAAGACTCCTAACCCAGAGGTATACGGTTTTTGCAGTTTCGGGCTCATAGGCAATCATGGGAAGTGAGTGTTACCGGCACGCCCTCGGCCCAGATAAATCCAGAGCTGCTGAGCGCAAAAGGGACCCTCTGCTCCTAAAGACTTTGATTCCAGAGGTCTTCTAACCCATTTTGGCATCCAGAGCAGCTTCTTACAGCAATGCACTGGGACTGTGAGCTAGGCTATGCAATTTCTGGCAGAATTTTCCCCGGACTTTATACAGAAATCCAAAACCACGCGGCCGCTGCTGCGGCCGCGCAACTTAACATCTCTTAATTGTCAGCAATGTGAAACGGTTCCTTTTTAGCAGGGCTGACTTTGGGGGGAAACTCCAAACAATAACAATGAGTTTTTTGTTGAAATATTGAAGGTAATCAAAGTAGCAGCCATTTCTCTAGACTATGAACTAAGCAATAGTCCCACGCTGGCCGAGAAGAGAAAATATCCCTCTTTCCCAGTTGTTTCCCATTTTCGGGGAGAAACGCGGTGTGGCGTCCACCACACTATGAGGCGTGGGAAGGGGGATGAGAAAAATAAAAAGGAAAAGGAAAAATAAAAAAAAAGAGTTATGTACTTGGAGCAGTGGGGCTACATATCTCTTCATTCTAAGCAATGGAAAACTAATTATCAAATGCTTCCTTGGTAGTAGGGCTGTCTTTCTTGGGGAGAAACTCCAACAACAATAGTGAGTTTTGTGTTGAAATATGGAATGTAATCAAGGTAAAGAGAAAATAAAGTGAAATTCATCAGTTATGCAGTTGGGGGTAGGGGGGCGGGAGGTATACTGGGGTTTTTGGTGGTGGAATATGGGCACTGGTGAAGGGATGGGTGTTTGAATATTGTATAACTGAGACATAAGCCTGAGAACTTTGTAACTTTCCACATGGTGATTCAATAAAAAAAAAGAAAAAAGAAGACACATGGGCAGATGTCAAGATTACTGGTTGGTAAGATCGTTGGTGCCGGGCACTTTGTCCATGGAGAATAGCTGCAGATTTTATCACAGGTCACAGGGTGGGCATGGTGGGGCGAGGTGGGCACCGGTAGAGGTTTATGATAGAACAGGTGCTGTGCTGAGGTCTCTCAAGCCTGTCAGGAGGAATTCCTGAGCACCACCAGGTTTTGCCCCAAGCTTAAAAAATAAAAAAGTCATTTCAAGTTAAAGGATAGCAGGGATGCTTGTGTAGTTTTCTACTCGGAGCCGGAGAGGGGAGGATATTTCACCGGAGAAGAAAGCCAGCGATGATGGTGCCACTGAAGGAGGGACTGCTCAGACCCACACAAAAGTGATAATCTAGGAACAGGTTAAAGAGAAGGAGATGGCCCCTCCACCGAGATGTAATCCCGGCGTCTGCACGTGTGCGGCCTCTCTGCTGCTGCATGACCATGGCCCTAGAGGCCAGCTAAACTACCTTGGGCACCAGCAGCTTCTTGCAGAAATGTCTCTAGACTGTGAACTGAGCCCCGGCCGCCATCTTATGATGACCACAAAAGGGAGGTACGAGCTTGCAGTGATGCAATTTCTGGCAGAAATTTCCCTAGACTTAGTTACTAAAATACAGAAATCTAAAACCGCGGCCGCGCAACCTCATATCTCTTCATTGTCAGCAATGGAAAACAAATTATCAAATGCTTTTTTTTCAACAGGTCTGACTTTGAGGGGGGCAGGGGGAACTCCAAACAATAATAGTGAGTTTCTTGTTAAAATATTGAATGTAATCAAAGTAAAGAGAAAAGTAAAGTGAAAATTATCAGCTACACAAGCAGGGGGTGGGGGGCAGGGTCGGGGGGAGGTACACTGGGGTTCCTGGTGGTGGAATCTGTGCACTGGTGAAGGGGTGGGTGTTTGAGCATTGTATAACTGAGACTTAAGCCTGAAAGCTTTGTAACTTTCCACATGGAGATTCAATAAATTTTTTTTAATTAAAAATAAATAAAGAGAAGGAGACGGCTTCCAGAGCACAGCAGGGGAAGCTGCCTGAGTCAGTCCGATGGGAATGGGACAGTCAGAGATAATGTCTCTAGTCGACCTGGACCATTCTGGAGAATGTCCAGAACTGGAGGCATTGGAGGGGAGTGGACATTGTTCAAGACACACCGAGTAATTCCAGTCTTGCAGCACAGGGCAGTATGATGTCGGCAGCATGAGCAGTCCTGGGGCCTGAGGAGCCTGGACATGGAAGAGCAGCTCGACAAATTGGTTGGTCACCCCAGGGAAGGGCGGCTCCGCTTTTATTGTCTACCAGGGATAAGACAATAAAATTACTGGGCTGGAGTGATATAATAAGCGGGTAGGGCACTTGCCTTGAACGCGGCCAACCTAACTTCAACCCCCAGTCCGCAGAGCACTACCAGGAGTAATCCCGAGTGCAGAGCCAGGAGTAGCCCCTGAGCATCACCAGGTGTGGCCCCCAAACAAACTAATGATGCTGGGACTTAAATGTGGAAAACAGGACCATGGAAACATGAGGTCCAAAAGAGCTCAGAAGTCAGTTTTGTTCACGGCATGCTCTGACTACGGATTTGAGAGATTTGAGCACCGTTGGGGTGGATCTGACTGGCGCTTACAACCAAGTCTTCACAATACTTGCCAGGAGGTCAGAGAAGGCCAGAACCCGCGAAGCCTCCCAGGAGCACAGGAAGTGTCTCAAGGTTGTGGAGCTGTGTGAGGTGGAGAGGAAGATGAGCACAAAAGAGAGCTGTCTCCTGTGTTGTGTCACCCCTTTTCATCACGTGCCAATGTGCCATGCCACGAATAGTTTTACAGCTGATGGAGAGAGCTCTGGGTGCATCACTCGCTCTGTGTGTGTGTGTGTGTGTATGTGCCCACACCCAGGTACCAGGGCAGGGCACTTTTAGTTGAAATGATTTCTCGCACTGTCATGCTTCATGGATTGGACTGAATCGACATTAATTTACTCCTCTTCTTATGTCTTTCATTAATTTTTTAAATTGAATCACTGTGGATTAAGAGTTACAAAGTTATCAGCACCGGTCCCCTCTAACAGGTACCCCGGATCTCTGCGCGCTCCCCTCCTGTCCAGTCCTGCATCCCCTACATCCACTGCCTGGGACTTCCTGGCCGCGGGCATCGCCTTCACCAGAACCCTCTGTGCCTGCGAGATCAGCGCTGGTCCCCTCTAACAGGTACTTGCGGATCCCCATAAAGCGGACATTAATATTGGGACTGACTGGGGGTGTGACCTCCCCTGAAGGGGTGTGGCCTCATCAAAAGTGGGCGTTTCCTTCTGTTGAGCCGGAGGCCGCTTACATGGCCGCAGTTTTATCCTCCACAGCCAGCACCTTAGACTCCCATCCCAACCTTCATTATCTAATTTTGTGGAAAGCATTCTGGCCACCTCAAACACAACACGGCAACAATCTTCTGGCTGACTCCAGTTCCACCAAAAAACAAGTGTATTCAAGAAGTTTCATACAGCCCAATTGGAAGCAACATCTCTTCCAATGCTGCCCTAGATGCCTATCATAAGTCGCAGAATAATGCCCACAAGAAAATAAGTACTCTAAACTAGGAAAAGGTTGACCACTGTGGATCTTATTCAGAATTTTCTCTGGCAATCAGAGGGAACAGTTCCAGTGAACCTAAAGGCTTTACTCGTTAGATCCACAACAACATAAAGAAACAGCGCAAATCTCCACTACAAGTAGAGGACGAAGAAAAGAGCCCCGAATCCTCAACAGGAGGTACCCACAAGTATGATCTCTCCGACAAAGAATTCTGAGATGAAATGCTGAGGGTGTTCAAGGAACTCAAAGAATCAGTGGAACAGTTGTACAGAAAATTAAAGGAAGAAGTGAAAGAAATGGGGGAATGGATAACTGAGAAAATACAGGAAGAAATGAGAGCAGAAATAAAACTACAAAAAGAAATGTCACAAATGAAAGATTTGATAGATGAACTTAAAAACTCAATAGGTACTCTCAACAGTAGAATGTCAACGGCTGAAGACAGAATCAGCGATCTTGAAGACAAACAGCAGAAATTGTACAGGCAACAAGAAACAATGGGAAAAGACCTCAAAATGGCTCTAAGGTGAATCAGAGACCTAGGAGATGACTCCAAGAGGAACAACATTAGAATCACCGGAGTACCGGAAGGACAGGGAGCCAACCCCAATGAAAAAACCACAGTTAAAAAAATCATCGTTGCAAAGTTCCCAGAGTTAGAAAATGCAAGCAACCAGATCCAAGAAGCCAGAAGGATGCCAGCTAAAAGAAATCCTAACAGAAACACTCCAAGGCATATCATAGTCAGAATGATGGATGCTGCAGATAGAGACACAATACTGCAAGAAGCAAGGTCAAAGAAAGACATCACATACAAAGGAGCACCCCTTAGATTTACAGCAGACCTATCAGAGGAAACCCTCCAAGCCCAAAGACAATGGTGGGATATAGTGAAAAAAAATCAATGAAATGAATGCCTCACCAAGAATACTTTACCCAACCAAACTCTCACTCAAACTCGATGGAAAAACACACCATTTCATAGATAAACAACAGCTCAGGAATTTCATAGATTCAAAACCAATCCTGAAAGAAGGACTAAAAGGGCTCCTGTAAGACAAGGAAAAAAAACCCATAAGCGCAACAAACCCTTATAGAACAATGGCACAAAACCCCATGACAATAGTCTTTCTCAATGTCAATGGTCTAAATGCACCTATCAAGAGACACAGAGTGGAAAAATGGATCCAGAAACTGAAACCAACATTCTGCTGCCTGCAAGAAACACATCTGAACAATCAGAACAGATACAGACTCAAAGTTAAAGGATGGAAAACAATAATGCAAGCAAACAACCCCCTCAAAAAAGCTGGGGTGGCCATACTAGTATCTGACAACATAGATTTCAGGTTGAAAAAAAATCAGAAAGGATAGAGAAGGCCATTTTCTATTCATCAAGGGTTATATACAACAGGAAGAAATCACATTCTTAAATGTACATGCACCTAATGAGGGACCAGCTAAATACAACAACTGCTAACTGGAACCTAGCTACAGCCATGCTCGAGGCCCCTCTCCACACGTTCGGACAGGCCTCATGCTTGAAGGTACCGGCAGAGGAACCCAGGTGTGTGTAATCCCATCAATGGCCAACATCCAGAGAGAGACTTAAAAGCAAGCTCTCAGAAGAGAGTGATGCAGAGAGCCCGCACGCCTGGCTGTCTTCCCCAGGGCTCCTCAGAGGGGATGGGCTTCAGCTTCCCTCCCCACCCCGAGCAGAGCTCCCAGCGGCCGAAGACCACTGGAACCTAGCTACAGCCATGCTCGAGGCCCCTCTCCACACGTTCAGACAGGCCTCATGCATGAAGGTACCGGCAGAGGAACCCAGGTGTGTGTAATCCCATCAATGGCCAAAATCTAGAGACTTAAAAGCAAGCTCCCAGAAGATATCTTATAGCCTACTTCTCCCTCTGGGAGAAACTGGCAAGCTTCTGAGAGTTTCCTGCCCACATGGGACAGCCTTGCAAGCTTCCCATGGTGTATTCATATGCTAAATGCAGTAACAAGCTGGATCTCATTCCCCTGGCCCTGAAAGAGCCCCCAGTGCAACATCATTGTAGGGCCGAGTCGAGATAGACTCCTAAGATCTCAGGGAAAGGACCAAATGAGAGGTTACTGAGCCCGCTCGAGCAATCGATGATTATCGGGATTTTGTGATCGTGATCGTGATCGCCAGCAATACAATAGTAGTTGGAGATTTCAACACTGCCTTGTCACCTCTGGATAGATCAACAAGAACAAAACTCAGCAAGGAAACACTGGCTCTGAAGGAAGAAATAAAAGAGAGAGGGTTAACAGACCTATACAGGGCCTTACACCCCCAAAAGAAAGAGTACACATTCTTTTCCAGTGCACATGGAACATTTTCTAAAATAGACCACGTGCTGGGTCACAAAACATGCCTCAATAGAATCAAGAAGATAGAAATTGTATCAACTATTTTTTCAGACCACGATGCACTGAAGATAGAAGCTAACCACATACAGATGAGGAGAACCAAATCAAACAACTGGAAATTAAACAACTCAATGTTGAACAATGAGGGGGTCAGGAAGGAAGCCAAGGATGAAATCAAAAGATACCTGGAAACAAATGAGAATGAAGACAATAGCTACCAAAACCTATGGGACGCAGCTAAAGTTGTGTTAAGAGGAAAATTTATA
This sequence comes from Sorex araneus, assembly GCF_027595985.1. NCBI lineage: Eukaryota > Metazoa > Chordata > Mammalia > Eulipotyphla > Soricidae > Sorex > Sorex araneus. The sequence goes on from NC_073303.1 coordinate 52,041,058, forward strand.
GCTTTGCTAGCATTCATCAGGAAGGAAGAAAGGGCCTACGTAAATAACCTGACTTCACAGCTCAAGACCTTAGAAAAAGATCAACAAAGGGAACCCCAACCCAGCCGAAGGAAAGAAATACTAAAACTTAGAGCAGAAATCAATGACATGGAAACTCAAAAAACAATCTGAAAGGTCAATGAAACCAAGAGCTGGTTCTTTGAGAAAATAAACAAGATTGATAAACCACTAGAAAGGCTCACAAAGAAAGAGAAAGAGAGAACCCTAATAAACCGAATCAGAAATGAAAAAGGGGTTATCACAATAGAAACTACTGAAATTCAAAAGATCATCAGAGACTATTTTGAGAATCTGTATGCCACGAAACAAGAGAACCTAGAAGAAATGGACAAGTTCCTGAATTCCTATGACCTCCCAAGACTGAACCAAGAAGACTTGGAATACCTGAATAGACCCATTAATATCAAGGAAATTGAAACAGTAATCAAAAGTCTCCCCCAAAACAAAAGCCCAGGCCCAGACGGATTCACTAGCGAATTCTTCCAAACATTTAAGGAGGACCTGTTACCAGTTCTCCTCAAGCTTTTCCAGGAAATTGAAGAAACAGAAACTCTTCCAAACAGTTTCTATGAGGCACATATCTCCCTAATACCAAAAGCAAACAAAGACACCACTAAGAAGGAAAACTACAGGCTAATATCCCTAATGAACACAGATGCGAAGATCCTCAACAACATATTAGCAAATAGAATCCAACAACTCATCAAAAAGATCATACACCATGACCAAGTAGAATTCATCCCAGGGATGCAAGGGTGGTTTAACATTCGGAAATCAATCAACATAATCCACCATATCAACAAAAGCAAAGATAAAAACCATATGATCATTTCAATAGATGCAGAGAAAGCATTTGACAAGATCCAGCACCCATTTATGATGAAAACTCTCACCAAAATGGGTTTAGAAGGAACTTTCCTCAAGATAGTCAAAGCCATCTACCACAAAGCTACGGCAAGCATCATCCTCAATGGAAAAAAACTTAGGGCCTTCCCTCTAAGATCAGGGATGAGACAAGGATGTCCACTCTCACCACTTCTGTTTAACATAGTGCTGGAGGCTCTTGCAATAGCAATTAGGCAAGAAAAAGACATTAAGGGCATACAGATAGGGAAGGAAGAAATCAAGCTCTCACTATTCGCAGATGATATATACCTAGAGAAACCCAAAACCTCTACCAAGAAACTCTTAGAAACAATGGACTTGTACAGTAAAGTTGCAGGTTATAAAATCAATATCCAAAAATCCATGGCCTTCCTATACGCAAATAATGAAACAGAGGAAAGTGACATAAAAAAAACAATCCCCTTCACAATCGTGCCCCAGAAAATCAAGTACCTCGGAATCAGCTTAACCAAGGAAGTAAAGGATCTATACAAAGAAAACTACAAAACGCTAATCAATGAAATAAAAGAGGACATGAGGAAATGGAAACATATCCCCTGCTCATGGATAGGAAGAATGAACATTGTCAAAATGGCAATACTCCCCAAAGCACTGTACAGATGCAATGCAATCCCTATAAGGATACCCATAAAAAACTTCAAAGAAATGGAGGAAACACTTCTGAAATTCATATGGAACAATAAATGCCCACGAATAGCTAAAGCAATTCTTGGGAAAAGGACGATGGGAGGCATCACCCTCCCCAACCTTAAACTCTACTACAAAGCGGTAACAATTAAAACAGCATGGTATTGGTCCAAAGGCAGATCTGCAGACCAATGGAACAGGGTGGAATATCCCTACACACAACCCCAATTGTATGAACATCTAATATTTGATAAGGGAGCAAGAAATGTGAAGTGGAGCAAAGAAAGCCTCTCCAACAAATGGTGCTGGCATAACTGGACAACCACTTGTAAAAAAAATGGGTTTAGATCTAGACCTATCACCATGCACAAAATTCAAATCAAAATGGATTAAAGACCTCAAAATCAGACCAGAATCCATAAGGTACATTGAAGACAAGGTTGGCAAAACTCTCCATGACATTGAAGCTATTGGTATATTCAAAGATGACATGCCATTGACCAACCAAGTGGAAACAGAGATAAACAAATGGGACTATATTAAACTAAGAAGCTTCTGCACTGCAAAAGATACAGTGACCAAAGTACAAAGACTATCTACAGAATGGGAAAGAATATTCACCCAATACCCATCAGATAAGGGGTTGATATCAAGGATATACAAGGCACTGGTTGGAATCTACAAGAAGAAAACTCCCAACCCCATCAAAAAATGGGGGATATAAATGAACAGAAACTTTCTCAAGGAAGAAATACGAATGGCAAAAAGGCACATAAAAAATGCTCTTCATCACTATCATCAGAGAGACGCAGATCAAAACAACTATGAGATACCACCTCACACCACAGAGAATGGCACACATCGAAAAGAACAAAAGCAACCACTGTTGGCGTGGATGTGAGGAAAAAGGGACCCTCCTACACTGCTGGTGGGAATGCCGACTGGTTCAGCCCTTTTGGAAAACAGTATGGACGCTTCTCAAAACATTAGAAATTGAGCTCCCATTTGACCCAGCAACACCACTTCTGGAAATATATCCTGGAGAGGCAAAACAGTACAGTCGAAACGACATCTGCACTCGAATGTTCATTGCAACACTGTTTACAATAGCCAGAATCTGGAAAAAATCCGAGTGCCCGAGAATGGAGGACTGGTTAAAGAAACTTTGGTATATCCACACAATGGAATACTATGCTGCTGTATATAGAATATAATGTCCAGGAAATTCTGTGTTATTCTCTTCCGGGAGCTTTAGTTTATAGTCTCTGGGTCTTGGCCATTGATGAGAATACATGGCGCTGGGGACAGTTTGTGGGTGTGACTGCCAAGTTTCTGTAAAACTGGGGACCTGGGGGGAGAAGGCCCAGTCCCTATCCAAGCGGGCTTGGAGATCTCAGTCACGGGTTCCTCCATACCTGGGTTTTCCTGCCGGTCTGCTCTCAGGTGAGGCTCGTCAGAGTGTGTGGAGAGTGGCCTTGGGCATGGTGGAGGTTGGGTCCTGGAGGTTTTCAGCTGCCGGAGTTCTGCTTGGGGTGGGGAGGGAGACTCAACCCACCCACGAGGCACTCATTTCATTGAGGTGTTCTTGTTTTTTTTTTTACACTATATCTCACCATTGTCTGTGGGCCTCGTGATGCTGCTTGATAAATCTGCTGTAATCCTCAAGGCTGCTCCTTTGAATGTGATTTCCTTCTTTGATTTTTCTGCTTTCAGTATTCTCTGCCTTTAGCTTCTGTCATTCTGACTGGGATGTATGTGCCTTTGAGTCTTTTCATCTGAAAAGAAAAGACTCTTAGCTGTTACCTTCTGGGCCCTGGAGTCTGGTACATCTGCTCTTAACTCTGGAGGTCTCTAGGGGGTGACTTCTTGACTGTGGTTTCTTCACAGAATGACCTTCCGGGCCTCTGGGACCGGATGATTCTTACTTTGCTCCCCTCTAATTCATCTCAGAGTTCTCTTGTCTGCTGTTATTTATTTGGAAGCCTTTGAAGCTTTCTTCCATCTCCTGCTGCTTCTTGCATCTCATGTCGGAGTTCACTGATTATTTCCTCAGTTGTTGTTACTCTGCTGCCGAGACCTTCCAGTGAGTTTTTCACATCTTCTACCAAACTCTTTAGTTCTGCCACTTCTGTTGTAGCTTTCTCCCGTACGCCCACACCTCCTCTTGTGTGTTTTTGGCTGTCTGTTCCACTCTTTCTTTGAGCTCTTTGAACATCCTTAACATCTCCTCTCTAAGGTCCTTGTCAGAGAGGTTCTTGCTCTCTGGTTACTACTGGCTGAGTCTTCAGGGCCACACTCTCCTCTTACTATGGGTGATGGGGTTCTGCGTTGCCTTCCCACTGTGAGCTCTGTAGTCTAGAGGTATTTTGTGTGTGGGGTTAGGTGATAGGCATTGTGTGGGCAGCTAGAATGTCAAGGTACGCTATCTGTGGGATATGAGAAAATGAAGTAACGTGTGGCCAGGTACTCTACAAGGCTTCTGACCTGGGGGGAGAAATGGTGGCTTCTGAGTGTGGCTTCTTTTCATATTAAGTCTTCAGTATGGCTTATGGTATTTAATAGTGTATCCTCCTTACTGTATAATTCATGAGGTACCTCCCCCCTTTAAAGATAGCTATAATTTTTTTGCTTGCATTTTATCTTGTTGTTAGAGAGCACCGCTCTGGCTGTTAAGTGGATGAAAGACTGGCCTTGAGCAAGATTTCTTCTGCACCGTCCTCTTTATTAAAGACATACTTGAGGGTTTTTTTTTCTTTATGGGTCACACCTGGAAATGCACAGGGGTTACTCCTGGCTCTGCACTCAGGAATTATCCCTGGCGGTGCTCAGAGGACCATATGGGATGCTGGGAATTGAACCTGGGTCAGCCTCGTGCAAGGCAAACGCCCTACCCGCTGTGCTATCGCTCCAGCCCCTAAAGACATATTTAAGTTCTGATCCAAACTTTAGTCAGCAAAGGCGGTTAAGTCTGAATCCCTAGAAGTATTTTCTATGCTTTATTTTTTTAAAAAAGTGATGTTTAAAAATTGAACATGATCCCAATGTACATCAGATTTTTGCAGCTTTGAAAAAGTTGAGGAGATGGCAACCAACAGAGTAGCCTGAGATAATATTTATTTATTTATTTATTTATTTATTTATCTATATATGCAATAGTTAGTATGCAGCCCATAACCCGTGGAGCACAGCTTGTTAGAGAATTCATGTTGTGCTTTTATTTTTTTTTTATTTTTTATTTATTTATTTTTTTTTTTTGCTTTTTGGGTCACACCCGGCGATGCACAGGGGTTACTCCTGGCTCTGCACTCAGGAATTACCCCTGGCCGTGCTCAGGGGACCATATGGGATGCTGGGATTTGAACCCGGGTCGGCCGCGTGCAAGGCAAACGCCCTACCCGCTGTGCTATCTCTCCAGCCCCAATGTTGTGCTTTTAGATAACAGTTTTTTCACCTCTTCGCCGTTTTTAGTGTATTTCTTTGACTTTACAAGAAAATCTAGACAGTGGCTTTATTTGTGGTATATGGGGGCGTTTATATTGCATAGTAAAGATGATATTCCTCTAGAAATATGCTAAGTTTACATACATATTTATTACATGAACACATTTTTGTGTTGCTTAATATATTAAAAAACACATACAAATTACACACACAAATATACAATACATCATTAATTTTGAATGCCACTATTTTGGGTTTGGCCCTTGTCAACTATGAAAATTTCTTTTTTCTGGTGAGCTTTTATTTTTAAGAGCAGTTTTAGGAACATAGCAAAAAGGGGTAGAATATATAGGGAGTTTGGTGTGCTCTCTCTCTCCAGCACGCAGACAGCCTTCCCCATACGCAGTTGCTCCCCTCCCCCCAAATCATAGTTGTTACTTTGGTTAAGCCCCCACTGACATCTCTGTCAGCCAAAGTACCTAGATCACATTAGGATTCAGTCTTGGTTTTGGAATAAAGCTTAAGACTTACATATATCATTCTGGTATGTAGAGTAATTTTATTTCCCTAAAATCCTCTGTGCTTCATTTATTCACACATTTCTCCCACATTGCTGACGCTAATTGTTTTACTAGCTCCACAGTTTTGTTTTCCACAGAATGCCATAACTTTGAGTCATAGAACAGTAGCTTTCTCAGACTGGTTTCTTTCTCTTAGTAGTATGCATTTATGTTTCATCAGTGTTTTTCTAGGGCTTGATAATACATTTCTTTTAGTATCATCTGGTTGTACCACAGCTATCTTTCACCTACTGAAGGACATCTTGGTTGCTTCCTAGTTTTGACAATTATGAATGAACCTCTGTAAATACTCTGTGTTGGATTGGGATGGGACCTCCTCCCAATTTTCCAGACCCCCAATTTTCTAGTAGTTTGGCAGCCACACCCACAAACTGCCCCCGGTGCCATGTAATCCCATCAATGGCCAAGATCCAGAGACTATAAAACAACGTTCCCGGAGGAGAGTGACACAGAGTCTCTTGTCCCTGTGCCTGGCTGTCTTCACCGGGGCCCCTCGGAGTGGGGGCGGGTTGAGTTTCTCTCCCCATCCCGAGTGGAGCCCCGGCAGCTGAAGACCTCCAGAACCCAGCCACAGCCATGCTCAAGGCCCCTCTCCACACATTCAGACGAGCCTCACGCATGAAGGAACCAGCAGAGGAACCCAGGTGTGCGGGACCGGGGCTGAGATCTCCAAGCCTGCTTGGATTGAGACGGGGCCTTCCCCACCCAGACCCCCCATTTTCCAGTAGCTTGGCAGCCACACCCACAAACTGCCCCTGGTGCCCCATGTAATCCGATCAATGGCCAAGATCCAGAGACTATAAAACAACACTCCCGGAAGCACGCTCAACCTCTTCCAGCCTAGTGCTGCCTCTCAGGGAACCTGACAAGGTACCGATAGTATACTGCCTGCATGGCAGAGCCTAGCAAGCTCTCCGTGGCACATTCAATATGCCAAATACAGTAACAATGATGGGTCTCATTCCCCTTACTCTGAAAGAGCCTCCAATGTGGCACCGCTGGGAAGAACGAGTAAAGAAAGGCTGCTAAAAATCTCAGGGCTAGGGTGAATGGAGACGTTACTGGTGCCTGCTTGAGCAAATAGATGATCAATGGGATGACAGTGATACAGTGATATATTTATTTATTTATTCTTAAATTTATTTTTTAATTGAGTCACTGTGAGAACAGTTACTGGGTTTTTAGGATCGCATTTCAGTCATACTATGCTCAAACCCCCATCCCTTCACCCGTGCACATGTTCCACCACCAGAAACCCCAGCATACCCCCACTCCCACTCCCCCTCTGCCTGTGTGGTGGATGATTTTCACTTTATTCTTTCCTTACGTTGATTACATTAAATTTTCAACAGGAAACTCACTATCATTATTTGGAGTTTTTCCTCCAACAGTCAGACCTGTCGGAATGACATCATTAGATTGTATGTTTTCTATTGTTGGTAACAAAGAGCAAATGATGTTGCACGGTTGCGAAAGTGGCCGCCCAGTTTTAGAATTCTAGTATTAAGTCCAGAGGTATTTCTGCCAGCACCGCTGCATTCCGAGATTGGTTTCTGTGGCTCTGGGATCATGGCTGTTCAGGAGCGGAGGAGCTGTACATGGGCGACCGCTTGGGGTCTCATTTGGGCAGGAGGCAGGGCCGGTTCTGCCTCCTCCATCTCAAGATTCCCCATGCATCCTGTCTCATCAATGTAAACTCCTACCTCTCTGTCCAATTGGTTCTGAACAGTGGCGGTCACCATGCTGTCCAGGGGGGGAAAGGCCAAGGGACAGAAACCCTTCCCCTCCCAGGGCTGCACGAAGCCGTAGCTTAGTTCAGAGTCCAGGAGTATATCTGCCAGCAGCCGCTGCGTTCTGAGATTGGTTTCTGTGCCTCTGAGATAATGGACACTCAGGGGTGGTGGAGCCATTCCTGAGCATATGTTTTGTATATCAGGAAATGTTGTGCAGCCACGTAAGCGGCCACTCAGTTTGGAGATGTCCCAGTCCCGAATACCCGATGTTGGTGTACGACATCCCATAATCTCAGGCCTAGCTAGGCCTGGATGTAAACGTCGTTTTTCTGTTACTGTTACTTTTACTGACTATACTTCCGGGTGTGTAACTGACTTTGATACTGTTTCCCTTGACTAAGTTAATCTGCATATTCTGCCTATGGGACTGAATATCATTGGTTAGTACATCAACCTAGTTAATAAAAGAGGGCTGAACAGGCTGCTCTCTGGCAGACCACAACAGAAAAACCTCCCGAGACAGTTATGTGGTCCTCCCAAAAAGTGTATATTTCTTTCGAGAGTATGTCTTAAATGCCTCGGACTATCAAGTTAAATCTTACTGCAACATTGTTGCAACACCGGAGCTGTGTTAGTAGAAGCTCAGTGTCGCCGGGGCTCCATCTGGAGAAGGCGTGCTGGCTGTACCGTCTCCGTCTGGCACCCCAGTGTTGTTGGCCCGGTCTGGGGTCCGGAGCATTCTCTGGCTTGCGGTGCCTGCTGGAACGGCCCGGATTCTTCACTGTTGGCTGTGGCAAGATGGCACCGAGGGCGGGTCAAGGGCGTGACTTCTGGTGGCCGAGGCAAATTGGAAACTGGGCTGGCGCCGCCTGGTTCCAATGCCCCCCCTGCGGTCTGGAGATGTCCTAGTCCCACATACCGGAGCCGTGTTAGCAGAAGCTCAGTGTCGCCGAGGCTCCACCTGGAGAAGGCGTGCTGGCTATACCTTCTCCGTCTGGCACCTTGGTGTTGTTGGCACGGTCTGGGGTCCGGAGCATTCTCCGGCTTGCGGTGCCTGCTAGAACGGCCCGGATTCTTCACTGTTGGCTGTGGCAAGATGGCCTTTAAAACTCATTATTTATGAGTTTTTTAAGATTCATTCTTTTTATTTTTAATTAAAGAACTGTGATTGACCAAGTTTTTGACTGTTGAGTTATAGGCATTAATATTTCAACACCAAATCCCACCCCCAGTGTCAGCTTCCCCCCCCCCCCAGCCCCAGTGCTCCCAGATCCCCTCTGCACCTTAATCCGTTTCTACTCACCAACTTGATGGGCACAATGCAAAGTTTCAGTGGCTGCGGCCTAGAGCTCATCTCTTAAGTTTTATAAGACTCATTCTTGAGAGATAGAGAGAGATAGAGAGGAGGAGGAGAGAGAGAATTGGCCTGGGGGGTCCACAGACGACCAAATATTTAAAAAGTCATAGATAATGCCAAGATTGAAGAAGATAATCAAGATGAAGAAATGATGGTGGAGACTGATAGCTGACAGCTTTGGGAAATAAGTGTTTCGTGTCAGTACGAATTGACTCACAGAGCTTGGATGCCGGCTACGTTGATTCTGGGCAGCTCCCTGCGAGGGTGGCCCCTCGAGCTTCACTGCCACGGGGGTTGTCCAGAGTACTGAGGGGTCCTGCTAAGATGAGCTGAAAGAGTGTTTCGTCCTGGAGAAGGATTTTCCGGAGAGTCAATAGCCTGGGGAGAGTTTGGGGTGCGTGGTTAGGGGACAGAAGAGTTGGGGCAGTGGGGATGGGACAGGAAGGCGAACGCTGGGGCTGGAGAGAGCGCAGCACCAGGCCTCGCATGCGGCCAGCCCTGGTTTGATATTCAGAACAGCGTAAGGTGTCCTAAGCACCGCCAGCAGTGACCCTTGGGCACAGAGCCTGGCATAAGCCCTGAGCTCCGCCAGCATGGCCCCAAACCAAGGTAAATAATGTGAAGCTACTCTGACTTTCCCTAGGGGTCTTGCTTTGCGGCAAAGGTTAAGAGCTTTTTTTAAAACGAGAAGGTGGGCCGCCCCTGGTGGTACTCAGGGGCTGCTCTGGCAGTGAGTATTAAGCTGCAGGCGCCGCGGAGACCCCTAACTGCTCAGTCCCACCCCACATGCTGGTGTGCTCTGGAGCCTTTCACTCTTTCTGATCAGGTGCCAGCCACTTCCATCCGGGACGTGGGAAGGTGCCCGGCTTGTTTGGCTTCTGCAAGGCAGAGAACCGCGGTCGGACTTAGGAGGAGAAACACAGTGCAAATGGCTCAGCACAAACGTTTTATTGTTACAGCAGTGGACACGGGCACATCAAAGGCCAGCGCCAGCCTGCAGGGACCCTTGGCCTCTGCCCGCCCCCTCGAAGCATCTTCAGGTCATTTCTTCTCAGAGAGGGACACGTTCAAGTGTCCTCGGTTCCACTGAGGGTCGCCTGCTGGGGCGGGGGAGGTTCTGGCTCAGCAGGGGCTCGGGGTGCCCAGGACGGCAGCTCAGAGGGCCAGTGCTCAGCAGGTCTTCTGGGCCGAGGCAGGGGCGCAGCAGGCGGGCTTACAGGCGGGCCGGCACAGCAGGGACATGCTGGACCCACGGCAGCAGCTGGGCGGGCAGCAGGACGCAGCGCCACAGCAGGGGGGTTGGCAGGGGGGCGGACAGGCAGGCCGGCAGATGAGGGAGATGCTGGATGAGGGTTTGCAGCAGGGAGAGCACGAGGGGGCCTGGCACGGGGAGCCCCCACAACACACGGGGGTGCAGGAGAGGGACACACAGCAGGGCGGCTGGCAGGGGGAGCAGGAGGACTGGCAGGGGTCTGAGCAGGGAGAGACCCCACAGCACACGGGGGTGCAGCACATGGGGGTGCAGCACATGGGCTTACAGCAGACGGGGGTGCAGCACATGGGGGTGCAGCACACGGGCTTACAGCAGACAGGGGTGCAGCACATGGGCTTACAGCAGACGGGGGTGCAGCACATGGGGGTACAGCTCATGGGGGTGCAGCAGGCCGGCTGGCAGGGGGAGCAGGAGCAGCAGGAGGGGGAGCAGGACCCGCAGCTCATGGGGCTGCAGACGAGGGTCATGCTGGGGGCCGGGGCGCAGCAGCTGGGGGCGCAGCAGCTGGGGGCGCAGCAGGGGGGCGCACAGCAGTTCTCGGGGCAGTCGTCCTCCTGCCAGGAGGATTCCGTAAAGGTTTCACAGGACCCTGGCAGGCAGACCCGGCTGTCGTAGCTGAGGTCGCTGGAGCAGATGGACAGGGCGGAGGCGGCCATGGCGGGCGGGTGGAGGTGGTGCGAGGAGGAGGCTGGGTGGGTGAGTGAGTGAGTGTGTGTGTGCAGGTGCTCAGGCTGTGGCTTTTATACCCCTGCCCTACGGGGCGTGTTGTCCCTGCAAAGGCTCACGTGCCCTCCTTCCTGGTTGGTGTGTGGAGGCGCTGGCCAGAGACCTCTCATTACAGGGGTTTGTCCTGCCATTAGCCCCGCTCATTAACCTGGGTGCGTGCCCCAGGACATGTTGTCCTGTCTGTTTTGCCGGACTCCAAAACATCATGGAAAAAATAAACAAGGCAGAGTTTGCTGGGCGGCTGCTGACGCTTGCATGCCCCGTCCCCCCACCCCCAGCTCCCAGCCAGCCGTGCCAGAGAGGACCCGGGACCGAGATGCCAGCATCGCCCAAACCAAGTGGAGCCTGGGAGGGAGGCGAGGAGGGTAAGTGGTGACGGAGTCACGCCCGGCCAGGGGACATGCACGCCCGACGTGTCCCACAGGGCAGGGTCCCACTGCGAGCTCCTCCGCCTAGCTGCACGGGCAGAATTCTGTCACACACCGCAGGACCTTCTGCAGGGCTGCTGGCGACACGTGTCGGGTGGGTGGGAATGTAAGAGTCCTTACAACTAAACTCGAGGCAGAGCCCAGCACTGGCAGCATCCAGGGCCAGAGAAAGCGGCCAGTACTCTCGGCAGGGCAACCCGGGTCCCACCCACAACACCACATATGGTCCCCTAAGCAGCCGGTCCCTCCTGAACACAGAGCCAGGAATAGCCCCTGAGCACTGCCTGCTGTGTCCCAATACTAGCCAAAAAAACCCCCACACAAAATAACAAAATTGAAACATTCAAATGTCCAGTAAAGTCTTGAGAAGCTCCTTGAGATCGTGGGGAAAGGGCCTGAGATCTCAGCACGGTGCTGAGAGCAGCCAAGACTCTGCCCCGAGCCAGGCTGCAGCTGCGGCCCCTGCGTGTTCTACTTCACAAGAGAGGGGCTAGAGAGGGGGCAGAGGAGCACTTGCTTTGCTCACAGCCAGCCCCAGCTCAATTTCCTGCAAAGCACGGGCCCCCCCGAGCCCCTCCGGAGTGATCCCCAAGCTCAGAGCCAGGAGTAAGCCCCGAACTCCACCAGGTGTGACCCAGAAACAAGCAACAGAAATAACAAATTACAGAATGGATTATCTGAAGGGTGTGATTCAGAGGCACCTAATACAGTCATGATTTCCTGCAACCATGACCACAACCCAGCCCCAGAACATTCTCCTGACTTTATTCTTTAAAAATGTATTTATTTATTCATTTTATTAAATGCAGGGAGAAGCCACAACTGTTGACACAATCCTAGAGTTGAAGTTGATTATATAACAAAGCTCCAATAGGAAAATCAGTAAGTTTAGAACTCATTTTTTTTTTCTTTTTGGGTCACACCCGGCGATGCTCAGGGATTCCTCCTGGCTCTGCACTCAGGAATTACTCCTGGTGGTGCTCCGGGACCCTATGGGATGCCGGAGATTGAACCCAGGTCGGGTGCATGCAAGGCAAGCACTCTCCCCGCTGTGCTATTGCTCTGGTCCCAAGAACTCATTTTTTTTATGTGAAAAATTGTTTTATCTCTCCACGGGGTCATTAAGCCCTTGTCTAAAGGTTTACTAAGCTGCCGGTTGCTAGTTGAGTCTTCTGGGATGTTGATTTTGATTGCTGAGTTCAGTTGGCTTCTGTCGCTTGCTGTGCTCCTACTGAAATTTCGTTATTAAAGAAGTTGGAAGCGTATGAAGTCCAGAGACTCCAGGATCTCTGGGCTGGGCCTGTGGGCTGACATGGCACTGACTAGGGGAGGAGGACGTGACTCCTGGGGCTTCCGGAAGTGTGGGGGTGGGGTGGGGAGAGGCTGCTCGCCCCCACTCCAAGAAGACCCTGGTGTTCTCAGGCCGGGCACCAGGTAAGTCATTTTTTGCAACTTGGTGTCTCTGCAGAGTGTCAGGGAAGCGGTGGAGCTGGGCGGTTGGCGTGGCTGCAGGGGTGGGGTGTGGGTGTGGTTGCCGGGGCTTTGGCAGGGTGGGGACTCGACCTGCCCCCTCTTGAGGGCGCCCCAGAGTTTTCGACCAGGGGGAATGGTGTGTCCATGAGCCTTAGTTGCTTGCTTGCGTCTCCTTGAAGATTCCATCACGAAGTGGCAGAGCACGCTGGTGTGTGTGTGAGTACGGCGGCAGCTGTGACAGTTGCAGTGACTGTGGGGTTTCTGGGAGCCGGCCATGTTGTGGGGAGACTGCTCCCCCACCCGTGTTTCCTGACTTTAAAAGGAAATTCTGTGGCCCAGCGAGCGTACGCACTTGCCTAGTCTGTCAACCCCCCGCAAAGCACCACTTTTAACTGCATTATTTGGGGCTGGAGAGGTAGGACAGCGGGGAGGGCAGCTGGTTGCATGTGGCCCACCAGGTTCAGTCCCTCTAGCTCTGTCCTCAGGGGTCATTCCCAGAGGGCTCAAGGGACAGTATGGGACACCTGGGACAGAACCCAGGTTGCCGCATGCGAAGTAAGTGCCAATTGTACTGTCACTCAGGCCCAGGCTCGAGTCACTGGGCAGTTAAATACCCGGTTACCTCAGCACTGTTTGTCCAAGAGACATTCTTTACCTTGTTAAATGGTTTTGACACCTTGCTGAAAATCAACTGGCCACAGATGTTTGAATCTATTGTTGGGTTCTCAGACTTTCTGCAATTGATATTTATGTCTATCCTTACGTCAGTGTCATTGTTTTGAGCACCACAACTTTGATTTTTCCTGCATAATTATTCTTGTAAGAATTTCTGGTATGATACTGACCTGGAGTGGTAAGAATGATCAAATGTAAATGATCAAACATAGGACTGGCCTGGTCTTAGGAGGAAAGCTTTTGGTCCTCACCCGTGAGCAGAATGTTGGCTAATAGTCTTTCACAGTGCCCTCAGTCTACGGAGAAGACCCCCTTCTGACCTACATGGTCTTTTGGTGGGGGTGGGGATAAGGTAAATAAAATACTCAGAACAAGTAGGTTCAGGATCAATCATGATGAAGGCCATTGTGAACCAACTGGGGCTCAGAAATGCTCGAGTTAAGAATGACTGTGCCGCTCATCTATGGTATATAGAATATCAGAGTGGGAGACTAACACCCAAGAACTGTAGAAATAAGTACCAGGAGGTTGACTCCATGGCTTCGAGGCTGGCCTCACGTTCCGGGGAAAGGTCAACTCAGAGAAGCGATCACCAACTACATTGTAGTCGAAGGCCATGTGGGGGAAGGGAGTTGCGGGCTGAATGAGGGCTAGAGACTGAGCACAGCGGCCACTCAACACCTTTATTGCAAACCACAACAGCTAATTAGAGAGAGAAAACAGAAGGGAATGCCTTGCCACAGTGGCAGGGTGGGGTGGGGGGGAGATGGGATTGGGGAGGGTGGGAGGGACACTGGGTTTACGGGTGGTGGAGAATGGGCACTGGTGAAGGGATGGGTTCCAAACTTTGTATGAGGGAAGTATAAGCACAAAAGTGTATAAATCTGTAACTGTACCCTCACGGTGATTCTCTAATTAAAAATAAATAAATTTAAAAAAAAAAAAAAAGAATGACTGTGCCGGTGGTACTGGGGGTCACTCTTGACTTGGCTGGAGGTGGGGGTGGGGCTGATGCTCCAGGCAGGGAGTGAGGGTTTGAACCTTGGTTTCCTGCACGTAAAGAAAGCGTATTCTCCAGGCCTTCAACTATTTCCCAGCCCTAGTAACTTTTCTTCAATTGTATAAAGGTTGACCTTCGTTAAATGTTTATTTTGTTTTGACAATTCAAACAACTGGGTTGATTGTGTGATTTTTTTTCTCCCCCCTTCATTGTCTTAATATGTTGAATTTCATAGACTTGACTTTCATATATTTAATCATTATGGCATCCCTGGCATAAATCCCACTTGGCCATAGTTCATAAACATTTTAATATGCTGCTGGATTTGGTTTTATTGTATTTAGTTGAGCATCTTTAATCTTTATTTACAAGGAAGAGCGGCCCACTGTTTTCTTTGGCCGCCTTGGGCTCTGACATCAGCTCCCTGCTGACATCAGATAATGTCTTAGGAAGTCTTGTTGGTGGAAGCGCCCCTACCAGCGAGAAGTGGGGTTTCAGGCTGGCAGAGGTAGCAGCCCCAAAGAAGCCCACCGCTTCCCTCTCTTGCCCACCTCGGTTCTCTGAGGAAGTGCCTGGAAAATTCAGGGCTGAACAGAGTCTAGGGGAGGCCCTGGATGGCCCAGGGATGCTCCGGCAGGTGACGTTCAAGCCGCACAGGAGAAGAAGATCCCCCACACCCAGTTGCAGATTGCCGCGAATGAGGGCAGAGTGAGAAAATGCTCTTTGCAGGGAAGGAAAGTCAGTCCTGAACCTTACCCGGGCTTTGCCAGTCCCTAGTAGAAAACAATTTTAGGGGGAGACGAGTCTTAAAGCAGAACAGGTTTCCTGGTGCAGTAAAGGAGGGAAGGAGAGGGTAGATAAAGAGAAGTGCTCGAGAGCAAACTCAGGCTGCTCCAGAGTGGGGAGGAAGCCAGGACACACGCCAAGCAGGGGTGAGCGGGACACACACTCAGGGTGGGGAAACGGCCCCCCAGCCTGAGATCCAGGTCTCCAGAAGGACACGCCCCAGCACTGACAGGGCCTCCTCCAAGGCCAAGTTAGTTTAAATACATTTTGCCCAAACTGCCCCTAAGCCCCAGCCCTCTGCCACGGCTCATGGGGGAGAGTTTGGAGCAGCTAATGGTCTTTTGGTCCCTCTGCACGGCGTCTTCACTCAGATGTCCAGCCCCGTCTACGCCCAGGGAACTCTGCCTCTTGCAACTCGCCAGGCCTCGAACATGGGTCTTTCCTGTCAAGGCTCCACATTTCCGGGCTGGTTCAGGTGTCAGTTTCCGCCACCTATATTGCTCCCTGTTTTTCTGCCTGCAACCGAAGGATTTTGTCAACCTTTGTTTTCCAGGAGGGTTTGAGGAGGGTTGAGATTAATTGCTCCATACATCTTTTTTTCCAAATAGAATTCAGCATGGAGGTCATTTTGTTACTGGGAAAGTGGATTTTTCCCGAGCCTGGTGGGTTCTTGAGAATGGCGTGAAAGATTCGCATACAGAACTTGGGAGGTTAAGAAGCTGGAGGTTATGATATGGTTCAGAGAGATGGGCCTGGGTCCCTCTCTGAATGTCCAGGCTCCTGTGTACGATGTCACTCTTGCAGTCCCGTGCCGCTGGGCAGTCCTCCCGGTCCTCCCGGTCTGGTCCCTCTCCATCTGCTCGTTTTTATCACTGGACGCTTTGGCAGTCTGAAACTTTGTCACTGGACCTTTCCCCGACTCCACCCAGCTGTCCCAGCTTTACGAGTTTCCGGCCACCACACGTGTGAGGGGGTGGTGCTCTCGTGCTCATTAAATGCCCTGGGCCTCTGTGCCCTGTTGAACACAGCACCCATCTGGGCAGGTGCAAGCCCTACCTGACCGCAGTCTGCCTGGGCATGTGCAGAGGGAGAGACGGACTGGGGGCTTCCTTTTATCTGCCACTGTCTCAGCCATCCCAGTATCTATTTTCTTTTTGTATCAAACCTCGGTGAGATACACAGTTGCAAAGTTGCTCATGATCTGTTTCATCATACAATGTTTCAACACCCGTCCCTTCTCCAGGGCACATTTCCCACTGTCGGTGTCCCCAGGTTCCCTCCTTCCACCCTCCCCCCCCCCCCCCCCCCCCGCCTTGAGGACAGCAGGCACTTTCCTTCTCTCCCTATTATTATCTATTTTGATTGGCTCCCTGTTCTCTGAGCTACTTGTCCCACGGGTGAGATTTAAAGTGACCGACTAAATTCCCGGCCCCGTGCTGTCGATTTGGTGTTGAGCTTGTATTCTGAGAGAGTTTGATTACTGATGTATCCTTGGTATTTGCTATTTGTTTGTTTAGCTTGTCTCATTCTTCTTGAGTCAGCTAACCAAATTTAGATCCAAATGCATAAATAGATGGAAAATTAAGGGCTGGGAAAGGATTTCTTTTTGTGCAAATAGTAATCACGAGGATATATATTATATATTTATAGCTATAATTAAATTAGACAAAATACACTGAGTCACAAACTCTAAGAGAAAAATACAGACATTGAATTTTTGGTTGAAAAAGGGTCTCTAAATTAAGATAACCTGATAGTTATAAGTATACTTGCACCTAGCAGTAGACTGTCCAAATTTTGCAAAATAAAAATAGACAGGGGCTGGAGTGATAGCACAGCAGGTAAGGCGTTTGCCTTGCATATGGCCGACCCAGGTTCAATTCCCAGCATCCCATATAGTCCCCTGAGCACTGCCAGGGGTAATTCCTGAGTGCAGAGCCAGGAGTGACCCCTGTGCATTGCCGGGTGTGACCCCCCCAAAAAAAATATAGACAGAAGAGGAAAAGAGTTCAGTTCTGCATTCTTGATACAGGGGCAGGGCCGTGGGCCCGTGTTGGTCCACCATTCCCAGGTTCTTCAATACGTTCACGAATGAAAATATTGAGTAATAAAGGTGTTCAGATTCAGAGCTAGAAAATAAAAAAATTTTATTGGAAAGTGGAAGAGAAAGAAACTCCCGATGTGGGAAGGAACCCAGCACAGGACTAAAAGTAAGGGGCGTTCATGTAAGTACTTTTGTTTATTTAGTTAGTTATTTATTGAATCACTGTGAGAACGTTTACAGGGCTTTCAGGTTCAAGTCTCAGTCATACAATGATCCAACACCCATCCCTTCACCAGTGCACATGTTCCACCACCAAGAACCCAAGCATACCCCAACCTCCAACCCCACCCACACACACACACCGCCTGTGTGGCAGATGATTTTCACTTTACTCTCTCCTTACTTTGATTACATTCAATTTGTGACAGAAACCCACTATTATTATTTGGAATTTCCCCCCCAACAATCAGACTTGTCGAAATGGCATCATTAGAACACATATTTTCTATTGTTGATAACAAAGAGCATATGATGTTGCACGGTCGCATGCTTTTGCTGCCCAGTTTTGGGATTCTGGTATTTTAGTAATTAAGTCCAGAGGTATTTCTGCCCACAGTCACTGCATTCTGATATTGGTTTGTGTGCCTCTGGGATCATGGCTGTTAGGAGCAGAGGGACTGTTTGTGGGCAGCCACTTGGGGTCTCGTCTGGGCGGGGAGCAGGGCTGATTCTACCCCCCCCATCTCGAGGTACCCTGAGGGCCCCATCACTACAAGCTCCTATCTCTCTGTCCAATTGGCTCTGAAAGGTGGCGGTTGCCATGCTGTTGCAAAGGGGAAAAGGCTGAGGGACAAACCCTTCCCCTCCCGGGGCTGCACAGGGCCGTAGCTTAGTTCACAGTCAAGGAGTATATTAGCCAGCAGCCACTGCATCCCGAGATTGGCTTCTGTACCTCTGGGATAAGGGGTGCTCAGGGGTGGGGGAGCCATCCCTGAGTGACTTTCTGTATATTAGGAAAGGTCACGTGGCCACGTAAGTGGCCATGCAGTTTGGAGAGATATCCCAGTCCCACATACAGGAGCCATGTTAGTAGAAGCTCAGTGTCGCCAGGGCTCCATCTGAGAAGGCAGGTTGGCTGCACCTTCTCCGTCTGGTGCCCCAGTGTTGTTGGCCCAGTCTGGAATCTAGAGCATTCCCCGGTTTACAGTGCCTGGTGGCCCAGATTCTTCACTGCTGGCTGCGGCAAGATGGCGCCGGGGGCAGGTTGAGGGTGTGACTTCCCGGGGCAGGGGCGGGATGGAGGCTGGGACGGAGCCTCCTAGTTCCAGTGCCCCCACGCGGCTTGGTCATGTAAGTACTTTTAAACAAAAGTTTGATCTCTTGGGTATTGCTTTGCATTTCTTACTGATTGACGCGAACATCACAGGGCGTGCGAGGGTGGTGCAGGGAGCTGATTGGCCGAGGCTTTTGGGTCTCTGTGTGGCCTGAGGTATCGCCCATTGTCTCTTAGTCTTCAGTAAGCTTAAGTTGTGGGTTCATTTTGGGGGCAGAATTTATAGTCTTGGGAAATTGCTAACTTCCTTTTCTAAGGAAGAGTTCAGGATTTACAGGAATGTTTAGAATGTAGGACAGGATCTTGGGAACGAGGGCTGTATTAAGTTGATAGAGATGGCTAAAACGGAACTGCTGGAGAGGGGAAACTAGGGATTACTCTTTTAATATTTTTGGAGACCAACATGCTGGGGGAAAAAGCAGCTGAGAGAGAGAAGGGACCACCAAGTAAAGGTTGCTTGGAGGGCTCGCTCAGGATGGGAGATGTGTGTTGAAAGTAGACTATAGACTAAGCATGATGACCACTTAATACCTTTGTTGCAAACTATAGCACCTAAAAGGAATGAGAGAGTAAGAGGGAATGTGCCTGCCACAGAGGCGGGGAGGGTCTGGGGGGAGGGGGTGGCAGGAGGAACACTGGAACCATTGGTGGTGGAGAATGGGTACTCGATCATTGTATGACTGAAACATAATCACGAAAGTTTGTAAGTCTGTAACTGTACCTCATGGTAAGTCATTAAATTTTTTTGAAAATAAAGAAAAGAAATTAATAACAAGAAAACAGGTAAGCAAGTAACCTGGTGCAGGGAAGGAGACCTTGGTGGTGGAATTGGTGTTCGAATGCTGTGTGCCTGAAACAACTCTATTAGGAACAACTTTGTAAATCAAGGTGTCTCAATAAAAATTTCTAGGAAAAAAAAAAGTAAACTAAAGATCAGGAACGAAATAGGGAACTATGTAAGCACTACAATTCCAACTCAATGACAGAATACACATTCTTAAGTGTACATGAAATATTCTCTAGGTTAGACACACGTAAAATCATAAAATAAATTTCAGTAAACTAAAAAATATTGAAGCAATGCAAAGTTTCTTTTCTAGTTAGGATGGAAAATGAAAGTCGGGAGCAAAGAGAAAACAGAAAAGTTCAGCCACAAAGGTGTGAAAATTAAGTAGCACACATAAAATGGCCAGTGGGTCTAAGAATCCATAAATCAAGAATCCACAGGGAAGTTAGAAAATTCTTTGAGATGAATGCGAGCTAACCACAATGGGCCAATGTTACCACAAACACAGAGCTCAGGGGGAAATGGGCCACTGTCAGCACTTATATTAGAAAAGAAGAAAGTTTTCACGTAACATAATTTCATACCTTATGGGACTAGGAGAAAAAGAGTAAACTAAACCCAAGGCTAGAAGAAACAAAAAAGGAAATAAAAAAGTTAAAGCACAGATAAGTGAAATAGAAACTAAAAATAGAGGCAATCAATCAAAAGGTTTTTTGAAAGGAGCAATAAAATTTACAAAACTTTACCTGGACACAGAAAAGAAGAATCCAAGAGTCAAGTCACTAAAACCTGAAATAAAAGGGTCGGAATAACTACTAACCTACATGGAGAGTTACAGGAAAGCACCTGAACAACTGTCACCATCGGCCGCAATTAGAACAATGTAGCGAGAGGCAGATGTTGATCTAGAGCTGTGATCACTGATGTGTCACCTTGAATTTACAGGTTCTAAATGCACCGATTAAGAGACTAATTTTCATACTAGATTAGAAAACACAACTGCAGAGACAGACAAACAAATCTTGGAACCCAGAGGCTTTTGGCAGAAATGCTTCCGGACTTTGAATTAGGCAACCCGCACCGGACCACCCCAGGTGGGAAAAGGTGATGTCCAACCACCATCTTCCAGAGGCTATTGGACAGACAGGTGCGGGCCAGCAGTGACGAGACACTCGGGGCCTCACGGGAAGGGGGTGGAGCTGGCCCTTGTCCTCCCCTGCCCCAACAAGACCCCGAGTGGCCACCCACGAATGGCCCCTCCGGCTACTTATTAAGCTTAACAGCCATGATCTCAGAGACACACAAATGAATCTCGGAACCCAGCAGAAATCCCTCCAGACTTCATTATTAAAATTTCAGAATTCCAAAATCATATGCTATTCATAATCAGCAATAGAAAACAAACTATCTAATGTTGCCTTTTTGTCAGGTCTGAGTGTTGGGGGAAAATCCCAAATATTAATGGTGGGTCTGGTGTCAAAATATTGAGTGTGATCATAGTAGATAGAGAGTAATGTGGAAATAATCTGCCACACAGGCAGGGGGAGGGGTGGGATGGGGGGTATACTGGGGGTTTTGGTGGTGGAAAATGTGCACTGGTGAAGGGACAGGTGTTTCATCATTGTATGACCGAGACTTAAACCCAAAAGCTTTGTAACTGTTCTCACGGTGATTCAATAAATAAATTTATTTTTTTAAAAAACACAACTATGTGTTGTCTACTAGAAAACTTTGATGACTATCAAGACATATGTAGATTCAAAATAAATGGCTAGAGCTTTTTATACTGTGTTAATACTAGCCAAAGGAAACTGGGATTAGTTAGCTTTTTAAACAGAGAATAGTTCAAAGAAAGGAAATATCATGAGTTAAAAAAGGCATTATATATTGGGGCTGGAGAGATAGCACAGCGGGTAGGGTGTTTGCCTTGCACGTGGCCGACCTGGGTTC
Organism: Sorex araneus; assembly: GCF_027595985.1. Classification (NCBI taxonomy): domain Eukaryota; kingdom Metazoa; phylum Chordata; class Mammalia; order Eulipotyphla; family Soricidae; genus Sorex; species Sorex araneus. Next base: position 52,062,238 of record NC_073303.1, read on the forward strand.
GAATCCCAGCATCCCATATGGTCCCCTGAGCACCGCCAGGGGTGATTCCTGAGTTCATGAGCCAGGAGTGACCCCTGTGCATCGCCGGGTGTGACCCAAAAAGCAAAAAAATAATTAAATTAATTAAAAGGCATTATATATTGAGAAAAGAACCAATTTTTCAAAAATTTATAGCAAGTGTGGGGCCAGATTGATAGTTCAGCAGATAGTTCACTTGCCTTACACATGGCCAGCCTGGATTCCATCTTTATCACCCCATATGGTACCCTCCAAGGGTGATTCTTGAGTGCAGAGCCAAGAGTAACTCTTGACCAGTTGTGGTCTCCAATCCAAATATATACACATAGTTATACATATAGCTATCTTTATTTTTATTTTATTTTATTTTATTTTTGCTTTTTGGGTCACACCCAGCGATGCTCAGGGGTTACTCCTGGCTTTGCACTCAGGAATTACTCCTGGCGGGGCCTGGGGGACCATATGGGATGCCGGGGATCTAACCCGGGTTGGCCGCGTGCAAGGCAAACGCCCTACCGGCTGTGCTATCGCTCCGGCCCCTATACATATAGCTATCTTTAAAATATATCTATCTAACAAGAGGACATTGAAATTATGTGAGGCAGAAACTATTACACCCGCAATGGAAAATATAAACTCCCTATCACAGTTGGAGATTCAACGGCTACTTGTGTGTGTGTTTGCATCTTTGTTTCTATCAAAATGCACAAACCCAGCAGGCAGAAAATCAGAAGGACATGGCAGGTGACACAAACATCTCCCTCCAGTGCCGCTCCCATATATCCGTCCACTGCCTCTTCCCAAGAATTTCTAGCCCACAGTTGCCCTGCTTTCTCCTTCCCATCCACTTGCCACTGCCTGTGGGTGTATCTGGCCTCAGCACCGAGCCTTGCTCGGTGGCCTGTGCTCCAGCGCCCTTTCCACAGCTCTGCCCAGGGGGAGACTGACCCTGTCTCTGCCTTTCAAGGGCATCTCTTAGAGACCCCCCACCCTCACCACCACCACTTCTGCTCCTCACGAACAAGCCTGGCCTCTTTCTGCCCACCCCATCTGTAATAATCTACCCTTAGATTATGGCTCAGGGAGGGATGCTGGTGCAATGGCGGGAGCCTCGGGGTCAGGGTCACCTGCTGATGCTGCTTGCTTGGATGCCCTCTCTGCGTGGCGCCATGTCACAGTGCATTGCTCCTGGCTCTGCCCAAGCTGAGATCTGGTGGCCCTGGCAACCAGATTCACTCTGCTCAGACAGCTTTGCTACAGCCTTGCTCAGTGGCCTGTGCTCCAGGTTCCATTTCTACCCCGAGAGCTGAGGAAGTTCATCAGGACCTGAGCTGTAGCCGTATCCACTGATGCTTTCTGCAAACTCCATGTTGCATCCTTCCTGGTCTCCCATAGCTCCCGTCAGGCCAGCTCCTCCAGAACCCGGGCTTCCCGCAGCCTCTCTCATCTTAGGCTTCACCCGCCGTGGACAGTCTTTATCTCACCCGGTCTGTGGGTCAATGTCGTGTTCCCAGAGGTAGGACCTGCGCGGGTCCCAGAGTGGGGAGATGCCTGCTAGATGTTGCGTAGCCTTGTCTGCAGCTCAAGGATTCCATGGGAGCGCCAGTCCTTCACTTCAGAGGAGACAGATCGGCAACGTTCTCCAGATCACTGGGTTCATTTAAGTTTTACTCAGGCCAGAGAGATAGTACAGGAGGCAGCGGCTGTGACTTGGGTTCAAATCCTCAGCACCATGACGGTGCCCTGAGCATGGCCAGATGTCACTCCTGAACACAGAGCCAGAGATACCCCTAGGTGTGGTCCATAAACCAATTGACCAAATGATAAAAATTTTTACTTTTGTGGAAGAACACTACAGACCATCTTCTTGGTATTAATGTAAATTCTGAGGCTGGCATTAATCACTCCTTTGCAACTTTGAGCTTACTTAAAGTCATTCTTTTTTTTTTAATTTTATTTTATTTTAAATTTTATTTTATTAAATCACCGTGTGGAAGATTACAATGCTTTCGGGCTTAGGTCTCAGTTATACAATGCTAAAACAACCATCCCTTCACCAGTGCCCATATACCACCACCAAAAAAAAAAAAAAAACCCCACACAGTACACCTCCCATCCCGTCCCCCCACCCCCTACCTTGTAACTGATAAGTTTCATTTTACATTCTGTTTACTTTGGTTACATTCAATATTTCAACACAAACCTCACTATTGTTGTTAGGAGTACCCCACTAGATTCAGACCTACTGTGAAGACATATAAGGTCGCGTGGCCGCAGTAGCGGCCGCGCGGTTTTGAATTTCTGTACTTTAACAAGAAGTCCAGGGAGATTTCTTCCAGATATTAGATAATTGCAGGCTTGAAAACCCAATCTGTGGTCGTCTTAATATGGCGGCCACCACGCCCTTCATCCCCGGAGAGAAAGAGGTGAGAGAGAGAAATACCTTTCCCCTCCTGGGCGGGCACGGGGCCGAGGCTTAGTTCTCAGGCTGGAGACATTCTGCGAGGAGTTGCCCACGCCGAAAGAGGTTTTGCTGGGTCTGGATTCACGCTTGTGCAGCTGCGGAGAGGCCGCACATGCGTGCGGCCCCCGGGATCACATCTCGGCGGTGGGAGGGGCCGGTGCCTCCCACCTTCCCAAGAGCACCCTCGTGTCCTTTTGCTGCAGTTTTTGTCGTAAATCCCATCTGTGGTCGTCTTAATATGGCGGCCACCGCGCCCTTCATCCCCGGAGAGAAAGAGGCGAGAGAGAGAAATGCCTTTCCCCTCCAGGGCGGGCACGGGGCCAAGGCTTAGTTCTCAGGCTACTTAAAGTCGTTCTTATTAGAAACCCCCAAGTGTCCAACATGGAGAATTCACAGATCTTTAGAACTGTACAAACCAGGATAGTTGCACAAGGATACTGTTCAAAATTTAGGAATTCTGGGAAGCATTTCAGAGTTTATAAACCAGAAACTATGAGTCCAAGATACTGATTGAAAGTATAATGTGTTCAAGTAGCAAATGAATTCCACACAGAATTTTTGCTATAGCGTTTTTCTTTCTTTTTTTTTTTATTGAATCATCATGTGGAAAGTTACAAAGCATTCAGGCTTAAGTCTCAGTTATACAATGGTCAAACACCCATCCCTTCATCAGTGCACATATTCCACCACCAAGAACCCCAGTATACCTCCCCTCCCACTCCCACCCCTCTGCCTGTGTAGCTGATAATTTTCACTTTACTTTCTCTTTACTTTGATTACATTCAATATTTCCATAGAAAACTCACTATTATTGTTTGGAGTCCTCCCTATTCCCCAAATCAGAACTGCTGAAAAGGAAGCATTTGATAATTTGTTTTCCATTGCTGAGAATGAAGAGATACGAGGTCATGCGGCTGCAATAGTGGCCACATGGTTTTGGATTTCTGTATTTTAGTATTTTAGTAACTAAGTCCAGGGAAATTTCTGCCAGAAATTGCATCATTGCAAGCTCGTACCTCTCTTTAGTGGTCCTTATAAGATGGTGGTTGCCACACCTTCCCCCTGCCACCCCGAGAGGAAAAGCTGAGAGAGAAAAACCTTCCCCTCCTGGGGTGGCATGGGGCCGTGGCTTAGTTCACAGTCTAGAGACATTTCTGCAAGAAGCTGCTGGTACCAAAAGTAGTTTAACTGGTCTCTGGGATCATGATCATCCAGCAACGGAGAGGCCACACACGTGCGGCCACTAGGGTCACATCTCGGCGGAGAGCATTGCTATAGCGTTTGATCAGTGCATTTTCACAATACAGCCCATGAAAATCTATTTGTCATAACCAGAAGGCGTTTTTTTGGGGGCAGGGGGATGATAATGAGACAATGCCTACATGTTTCAGCAGGCAACTAGCTGATAGAAACCAGGATATTTACTGTCAATTTTTATTTATTTTATTATTATTTTTTTTTATTTTATCACCATGTGGAAAGTTACAGAGTTCTCAGGTTTATGTCTCAGTTTACTGTCAACTTTTAAACCAAAGAATGGTGCAGCAAAGTGAGCTATAAACTGAATTTGAGTTTCCTCATCTTCCAAAAGGAATCCCAGGGGTGGAGAAATAGTACATACAACTGCCTTGCATGCAGCCAGACCCACCTTTGATCCCTGGAATTCCACGTAGTCCCCCAAGCCCTCCCAGGAGTGGTCCCTGAGTGCAGAATCAGGAGTAAACCCGGAGCCCCCAAATCAATCCTACCAGTGCCCATCTAGAGTAGCTGAGTATTGTGAAGGATCGGTACCTCTCTAAGGCCACTGCAGTGTTTATCTCAGACCTTGTAGGTCACCACAGCCTCTCTCCTACTGGCCTCGCTTGTTCTCTGGAGCCAAGATGAAGCCCTTGATCGACTGGGTCCAGATGATGGTGGAAGAAATAGCCCCTAGTTCCTGATACTGGTCTGTGAGATGTCCTAGTGGTCCACATCTCTCTTGGCTACATTATGCAGAAGATAGGACCAAACTATCCATGTTTACTTGTGTCTTCCAGATCTGGACGAGAGCTCCACCAGCCTCTGCTGGACGGGGGAGGAGCACGTTCCTGACCCATTGGAGGCTGAGTGTGTTGGTGGTGGTCGAACAGATACACACAGACCTGCAGTTTCTCCGTGAGGTTCAGACTGGTCACCCTCCATGGCCTGCAGAGATGAACACCAACCCCCTGTCCTGGGTCTCCAACTAAACTCTCTCATTACTGTTGTGTGTCCCTTTTGTCCAAGTGCTGCTTCTGGGGAGAATAATTACTAGGCACGCTTGTGTTGATTGCAGGGTCCTTCTTTCTGGGGTGTGAAAATTCACACCCAGAAAATTAGCACCAGTGCAGGTGAAGACACTTTGGGGAGCCAGTTGCTAGTCTGTAGCTGGTGCACCTTCCAGAATGCGGCCACACACCACCTCAGGACCAAGACCACAGAGGGATCTCAGCAAGCAGGGGGCGTTCACCCCAAGAGCAGGGCTTGATTCCTTGCCCAGTACCCAGACTAGAACATCTTGATAGTATCCAGTATAAAGTTTAATAACCCGCTTGCAAAATTCCTGAATATTTAATAATCGACTCGCTCAAGCTAGTTAGTCCAGACCAGCCCGGCTGACTCCGGAGCACGGCTGTCCCTCACATGTGTTCTAAGGACCAGCTCTGAGCACCCCTGCAAAGCCAGCCCCCCGGGGTCTGGCCTCCCATCCCCGCCCCCCACCCGCCTGACTTCTCATTCCTCTGCATGGGAGGGGTTTCGCTGAGCCCAACCCCATTTTAAACACATAACCCAGACCACTTGCCTGTCTCGTCCTTCAAGAGGAGCTTGTCCAAGTGGAAAGTGCGCGCAGGGAGAGTTCAGAAAGGGAGTCGGCACAAGCACGCCCCCAGCCCTGTCTGCTTTGCACAGGGGCACCCCCACCCTGGCCGGCACCTGGGCGGCTGCTCCCGGTGCAGACCCGGGGTGGCTGCAGGCACGGGGTGAGGCTGAGCCTTTGC